>NW_004955439.1:558823-564955 GCF_000276665.1 Chinchilla lanigera
TCTGTATCCCCCTGTTTGTACCTTTTGCAATGGTACTGCTTATTTTGTGCCATTGAATGTTGGAAGTGTTTAACTTTTCATTTTTACAGGGGGTCCCAGCTAAGAGTGTGCCTTCATCTCGGAGGAGACTTGGGACTTGGACTCTTCAGCAATGCTGCAACTGTTAGGACTCTGGCAGCTCTTGCAGATGGACTAAATGCCTTTTGCATAAAGGGATGTGCATGAGTCTTTAGGGGGTGAAATATTATGGTTCTAATGGAATATAATGTCTTTGTACCTGAAAACTGGTTTAAAGAAATGTATCTGGTTGCCAAGTTGACAAGGGGTGGAATGTTATGGTTGATACTTGGGGAGTCTAGAGGTTTGGCTAAGTGACTCAGCAGGAAGCCAGGGTGCTTACTTTGTATACATCCTGAGCCTCTGGAAGAGGAGGACATGGAAATTATGTGAGCTACATGCCCCCTCAGGTGGAGGGAGACTGTTTACAATGTAAGGGAGGGAAACAAGCTGCTTGCCGCCATTTCTCCCT
Organism: Chinchilla lanigera; assembly: GCF_000276665.1. Classification (NCBI taxonomy): domain Eukaryota; kingdom Metazoa; phylum Chordata; class Mammalia; order Rodentia; family Chinchillidae; genus Chinchilla; species Chinchilla lanigera. The sequence goes on from NW_004955439.1 coordinate 559,353, forward strand.
TTTGCCTGGCTGTTTGCTGCTAGGCTGCCATTCCCCCCTTTACTCTTGTTGCTTTGTTATCTTCTGCCTCAGAGCCAGCCAAGTATGGACTGAAATCTCCACAAACTGGAAGCTAAATAAACCTTTCCTTCCATTTTGGGCATTGGGTATTTCTTCTCAGCAATGAGAGAGAGGTAACTAAGACACTATGTAATACAGGCTGGCCTTGAATTCACAATGATCCTCCTGCTTCAGTCTCAACTGCTGGGATTCTAGGCATGCACCACCATGCCCAGCTGCTAGCACTAAGATTCCATAAGATACATTTCAGGTTTCTTTTCTGAGGACTGGTCCACTTGGTGTGGGATGAGGGTGGGGGTTGGCTGATATTCTATATTTTATTTTATTTTATTTTATCTTGGTCATTTTGAGACAGGGTCTCACTATGCAGTTCAGGCTGGCCTTGAGCTCACTTTGTAGCCCAGACTGATCTCGAACTCCCAACCATCCTCCTGCCTCAGCCTCCCGAGTGCTGGGATTACAGGTGTGCACCACCATGCCCGGCAACATTCTATATTTTAACAGTTGTCCCAAGAGATCATCAGGATGAGGCCTTTCACTGGCTGTGGCCGTGTGTGAAGCTTCCTCCAGGTTAATGTGCTGAGGTGACATGCGGACTCCTCCCCCCAGTGTTTTCTCTTAGCCTGTATGTAGGTAAGGTGACCATGTTTCAAACCCCAGATCTGAAACAGAGCTGCTGTCTCATAAGGGAAACAGGAAATGGTCATTTCCGTGACATGTGAGCAGTGACCACGCAGTCTGGTCCCTGCCTGAGACAGTCTCTAATTATGCCCACCCTCTTGGGATCAGCATTGATGGCACCCCTTTTACTTAACAAAGGGTCTCTGTTTGGACACAGATGATATCGTTCGGCTGCTGGAGCCCCTTTCCTGGTTCCCAGAGTCGATCTGTCTCCTGTGCACTCTCAGATTTGTCCCCGTCTCTAGTCAGCAGATCTCTGACCAGACCACGCTGCACTTTGTGACCAAGGATTAAAAGAATCACCAGACCGTGAGAGCCATTTATAGTCTCATTAAACACAAGCAGAGAACTGCCTGCACACTGAAGTAGCTTCATGCATTCTCTTAAACTCACACACACACACACACACACACACACACACACATGCCGTTGCTCTAAAAGGCACTTGCTTAAACCCAATTGTTGCCTCATGAAAGCAGTGTGTGTTTGTTTATGTAAAGTCTGAGTGCCGTATGCTGATGGCTCCTCTCCATACCATGATCATTTGGCTGCGAATGTGAATCCCTGCTGTCCTGCAGCTCAGGCTGGGTTCTCAGCCTGCTCCCTGCTACTTTCTTGATAATGACATCATCATTCACGCTCCAGATGAAAGTGACAAGGGTTGCCATGACAAAACAAATAGGCTTTGCTGGCAGAGGCTTTGTAGGTGGCTGTGTGTCTCCTCTGAGGACCCGCCTGACAGCCTGGAAACTCAGAGGCAACATGCCAAGGTGTTTTAAAAGCATCCTTCCCAGTGATAAAGCTGTAAAAATAGTGTCCTTTTTTATGCTTTATAAATCTGAATAATTCCAGATGTTTAATTATAATTTTTTTTCCAGTTCTAGACGCAAGCTCTGCTGTTATTTCTCTGATAACCACCATGTGTATGGGCCTACTTTGCACAAGCCTCGCTGTATCGATGATTTCCTTTGGCCCAAGGTCTCAGACATGTCAGTCTATGGTCAGCTCTTCCATGGCTCTTAGGCCTGTGCTGGAAAGGCACGGAGGAGCAAAGCTCTGGGGGAACTGAGCCTGTGTGGATGGGGCTGAGGCTGAGAAACAGTCCCCAGATTCATGCACCAGGTTCCACTTCCTTCAATGAGGCAACACCTCTTAAATTTCTGTCACTCTTAATAATACTATCAAGTTATGAATCCACCAATAGGTTAATCCACTGAGAAAGCTTTCACAATCCAGCCACCTCCCTGAAGCTCCCCCTCTGAATACAGGAGACATGTGGGGGGCACTTAAAATCCAAACTGTAACAGAGAGTTACACAAATAAATTCCATAACTCCTCTGCACGGTGTTTGACACGTTAGGGATGGGTTGGGAGGAGAATGTTGAAGAAAAATAGATGTGAGAACTAAAGCACCCATGAGACTTAGATGCTTGTTCTCACTTCAGCCTTCAGATAACTTAATGAATAAAGCCGGCGCATAAAGTCATCAGTCATGGGCTATAAATATTAACTTGATTCCCCATTTTGTTCTCGCATGCTGTTCCCATGGAGACGCAGCTCCTCGATTTATCTGAAAGTCAAACCACCCAGGGGACACAACGGTGCGAGCTTCCAGAGAGGCCCAGCGGCAAGCCAGGTTACAAGGCTGCAGCCCCCATCTGAACGCGCTCCTTTCCCTTCTCTCCTCCTCCCTCTCCCGTGTTCATTAGAAACTGACCACGAGAGGGGCTGTGTAATGAGATATGAACGCAGTGAAATGCTTCTCCATTTCAAGGAGAAAAGAAACCAATGGGCGCTTGTGGATTTTCAGCAGCGACCACGGCTTTTCTGCCAAAGAACTCTGAGTGCTGGGAACCATCGATAGACTTACAAACATCACTGATACCCCCCGGGGGCTAATTAGACATCTTGCCCCGTTCTGGGTGCTTGCTTAATTAAAACATTTATGCTAATATGTTAACATGGAGATCTATACTTGTAACCAGCAGGGGTGCTTGAAAACAGAAATCACCTTTAGATAAAACCTGTGACCCCATGCCTCTAAGTGCTCCCTCCTGTGTGGAGGGTTCTTATTTAGCGAGCCTGGAACCGATTATTTTTTTCCTTGTTTCTCAAGATAGGTATTGAAAAACAAACATAGAAAAACAAACAAATGAAAACCTTAAGTAAAAAAATAACCTTGGTGTGCCTTGAAGGATCAGTACTTACTATGTATATGAGAAGCTCTCATAGAAAAACTAATGTGCAGGGGGCTGGGGATTTAGCTTAGTGGCACAGAGCCTTCCTGGCAAGCGCAAGGTTGTGAGTTCGATTCCTGGTACCGGAAAAAACCCCACCCCCCCAAAAAAAACCAAAAAAAAAAGAAAAAGAAAAATTAATGCGCAAAAATATTAGTAGTATCCAGGAGTAAAACCTAGTGATAATGAAAAAAAAAAAAAAAAGAATTATCTTAGAAGAAGAAAAGTAACAACAACAAAACTAAGGGTAAACTTACTCCTGGTTTGTTTGGGGGTTGATTGTTTGTTTTTTGAGACAAGGTCTCACTATGTAGTTTAACCTGGTGGTTTGTTTGTTTGTTTGTTTGAGACAGAGTCTTGCTATGTAGTTCAGGCTGGTCCTGAACTCACTATGTAGCTCAAGCTGGCCTCAAATTCATGGCCATCCTCCTGCCTCAGCATCCCAAGTGCTGGGATTACAGGTGTGCACCACCACACTGGGCTCTGTTTTCTTTTTTGGTTCCTTCCCCTGTCCCCCTTTGTAAGCGTTCAAAGAAAACTTTTGAGACACAGCCTCACTAAGTTGCCTAGGTTGCCCTCAAATTCATAATCCTCTTGACTCAGCCTCCTAAGTAGCTAGGATTACAGGCCTATGCCCCCTGCACCAGCCTCAAAGGAGGCTTTTAATACAACATTATGAATCTTGGATTAAGGTTCTTAGCTATTCTCTGCCTTTTAATAGGATACACTACATAAAATTGGAAAGGGAGTAGAAATTTACATTTAGTCTTTACTGCATATACGAATAGCTCGTTGAGTAGAAAAACAATCATAGCTTCTACCTGTAGAATTTTGTTGAAGCCAGTCCCATAAGCTCTTCATTGACCTTTGTCATTGAATTCCCATCATTTTTCAGGTCAAATTGTAGTTGTGCCATTTATCATTTTGCACATGAGGAGATTGAAGCTTAGAAAAATGAAGGAACTTCCTGTCTCACAGTTGGTGAAAGCCAGAGCCCAGATTGGAGTCTAGGTGTGTCTCTGTTCTTTTCTTTTCCTCTATGCTGTTACCCAACTGATCTACTTAGGCATCTAAAACACATGAGCCACGGTGATTAACGATTGAAAATATTTCTTCTTAATTCTAAAATCAGGTGTGTGTAAGGGGAATATATTTTGAAGATTTAGAATTTAGATTTAAAATCTAAATTAAAAAATCTAAAATAAAAATAGAATCTAAAATAAAAGACAAAGGGCTGAAGGCAAGGAAGGGGAAAGGGAAAAAAAGAATCAAGTTATATCATGTACAGGTACAAATTCTCTGTGATGAATATGATCATTATGTATACCTAAAATATACCAATAAAGTATGATTGAAACGAATAAAAATAAAAGGGAGGAAAAAACTAAACCTCAGCTTCCTTTCCCTTGCGGGGGGATAACTTGTACCAAAAAGTTCTGCCAACCCCATGATATTTTAACACGGTGGCTCTAGCTACCAGAGTCTCTCACCGCAGGCTGACAGAGCAGTTCTGTGGGAAATCTTGTCACACACAGTTGGCTGCCCCGCTTGCTCCCCCTCCCTGGTGCCTTCTTCTGTCCCTCCCCCTGGGCCCTAATCCTATTCAAGCCCGCAGAAAATGGGATTAAAGAAAACACAGTCAGCAAAGAAATCCTTTCTAACCTTCACTTTAACACTGGGCATTTTCTGTCCACACATATAATCTTCGTTAAGTACAGTAGGCCCTCATCCTGGCCCCTTCTGCACTGGGATTTATCCTCTCAGGAAATATGTGAAGAAAAGACAGCAGGAGAAAGAGAGAATGTAAGTGGACTGTCTATTATCAAAGCTTTCACCCTAAACGAAAAACAGATCAAATCCCCACCAATACACCAAGTAATCGCTCTTTCAAATCACATGCTATGTAAATGTGTGTGTTTCTCAACGACCAGTTCTGTACCATTCACAGAACCTGTAAGACTTTTAATTAAATAAAGACAGTTGTGTTCTAGTCATTAATAGGATCCCAAAGTACCAAAAGCCAGTCCAATGTGGGAGCTAACATTTCTCAGCGGTTCTGTAAGGTGCTTGTTGCCAGTTGGAATGTTTTGCTGTCTGAGGGCTATTTTGAGTGAAGTATCTGTGTCCTCTATTTTTACAACTGTATCATGATCGTCACCCTTATTTCTTCTCTTTTGCTTCCTTCCCCTCCTGTTTCCTCTCCTCTCCCACCTCCAACTTTATTGAACTTTTTCCCGTTGTGCAGTTAATTTTGCTTAGTTGTCATTTGTGGTGTCATAACATATGCCCTCTATTTATCCCTCCATTTTTGTGCTTTCTCACAAATACCTCTTAATCCCTTTTTAGGTTAACTGAGAATATATTTTAAATTAATGGAAATGTTAATTTTTCCCCCAGTGGATCAAACCCAGGGCCCTGCGCATGCTGCCTGGTGAACACTCTGCCACTGAGCTACATCCTCAGCCCATAAATGTTAACCTCTCATTTCAGAAACCAAAAGGTCTGCTTTGTGGTATTTAAGACAACTGTAAACATTTTTAGAATGCATTGCAAAACTAATTTTTAAGAATCCAAAAAGAAAGTGAGCCTCATTAGGGAGTGATTAAAGTGATTAAGAGGGCTGGG
>NW_004955439.1:565055-570899 GCF_000276665.1 Chinchilla lanigera
GAACTCACGACCTTGCACTTGCCAGGCAGGCGCTTTTGCCGCTGAGCTAAGTCCCCAGCCCCTGAGAGCTCTTATTAAAGGCCAGAATTGCCTCAGCTCCTGCCTCCAGGGTGATCTTTTCTTCCCCCAGCACTGGGGACCAAGCCCAGGGCCCTGCTGCACGTGCTAGGTAAATGCTGTGACACAGAACTACATCTCCAGCCCTTTTTATTTTGACACAAGCTCTTTCTGAGTTGCTCAGGCTGGCCTTGAACTTGAAATCTTGCAGTAGCTGGTATTATAGGTGAGCAGCTCTGCATTCAGCTGAGCGTTCTGATTCTTACCTTCACCCTTTCCCAGAGGTCCCACACAGAATGCAGCTCCTGTCACCCTGGTGGCTGACTCGGTACCGCTCCGTCTTATGACTGTCTTTCCCTCCTTGCTCAGTGTCCTCCTTGGAATTCCTCCACCTCCTAGATAAACTACTTGTACTCCAACGCTCCTCACAGGGTCTGCCTCCAGGGACACCAAAACTGATGTCTGGTGCAGTTTATATAATTTTTACAAGTAGCAGTTTTACACGTAGTAGTTCATGAGTAGTAGTTTTTACAAGTAGAATACAAAGAATAGCTCAGAATTTTAACAAATAAATTTAAGTTGGAAAAAAAAAACTAATGTTCTTATTTTGTCACAGATTTGCACCAGTCAGAATATATTTTTGGCATAATCTCAGTTCTCGTTGGGTATAAGTTAACAATGGTGAGTGTGCTATAACTTCATCTATTATCTTTCCTACTCTTTATTTTCTGGCATTGAATTGTTTTCTCACCTTCATAACTATGTCCTCAGATGCTTTTTAGTGAGCTCCTTACAATTAAAAAAAAAAAAAAAGAAGACGTGTGGTGGCTATAATCTCAACTACCTGGAAGGCTGAGGCAAGAGAATCACAAGTTTGAGGTCAGCCTGGACATTTAATAAAACCCTGTGTCAATATGGATTTGTTTTTTGTTGTGGTTTGGAGTTTTTCCGGTACCAGGAATCGAACTCACAACCTTGCGCTTGCCAGGCAGGTGCTGTGCCGCTGAGCTAAATCCCCAGCCCCTAAACCCTGTGTCAAAATGAAATGATTTTCAAAAGGGCTGGGGATGTAGCTCAGCGTAAAGGCCCTAGGTTCAATCCCTAGTACTGCAAAAACAAAACAACAAAATGCAATTCACAGTCCTTGAAATCTCTCTTAGTTCAAGAGGCAAATCCCACAGCACTACCCCTACACTGCTGTTGCCAAGGGAAGGGTTGGAGTGCTAGTATCTAGCATTTCTCTCCCTCCCCATCACCCCTCCTCCTCCTCCTCCTTCCCCCAATCCTGAAGACTTTTTTTATTTATTTATGAGCGTCTCACTGTCTTACTCAGACACAAGTGATCCTCTTGCGTTAGCCTCCTAAGTACCTGGGACTGCAGTGCTGGGCCCCACACCCAACTCTCTATGAAGATAAAGTTTTAGATAAGGGGAATATAAGGCCCAAAACCTTAAAAGTCTACTTTCTGATGGAAAAATTAATGCATTGCTTATTCTTAACAGGAAGGAATGGAACAAATTAGCATAATTTAGAAAACTAGTAGCATATAAAGACGAAGATGATATTCTCACCAAAAGGTGTCACTGTCACTATGGTAACTTACGGGCTTCCCTCACGTCGTGGATGACAGCATTCTCTCCTTAACCTCTGAATCAACTGGAAAAGGTCCATGTTCCTCAGACCTTGTGTCTAGGGTTGGTGTACACCCAGATCCATTTGTGCTTCACTCATGCTACAAAACCTGCTTCTCACAGCCACGCCAATTCCTGTGGTCTCCTAGCCCCCGCTTACAGAGGGAAAACAGCTGTGCAAACCAGGACACTGTCCTGAACATCCCCAGCTTGCTGCTGCTGCCCTGCACCTGCCAAACCCTGCTCCTGCTGTCTTTTCCCTGCCGTGGCACCATCCAAGGCTGTAGCTTGCCTCCATGAGGGATTCTTTTACACTTGCTTCGGCTTCTCAACAATGGTGAGACTCAAAAGCCAAAAATCTGAAGAAACAACAAAAGCCACTGAGACAAAAGGGTTACTCTCCTCAGGGAGTGCCCAGTAGGACTTAACATAGGTCTCAGCTGTCCCGGAAAGCCACGAAAAGGGGGCCACGAGGAAAGAGGGACACCAGCATCCCTAGTGTTCTAAGGTGCTACAGAGCCCTGACTGTCACAGCCACCTCTGTACTGTGACCACTTCATGAAATCCAATAAATCCTTCTTGCAAAGGAATTTGGAGTTACTCTCGCTTTGGGCATGGGATGGAGAGGAGTCATTTGATTTAGAATTCCTAGAAACTATATATCAGTGGTGGTGAACCTATGGCATGCATGTTACTGTGTTTTTCTTTTAACACAAAAGATTAATATAGAGTTGTTTTTCTGAACTACAAACCTCAGTATTCAGCTTTAGTTGCAGGGTTGGCACTTTGTGATAAGTGAGAGCCGAGTTGCAGTTGGGCACTTGGTCTCTAAAAGGTTTGCCATCCCTGCTGTAGCTGCTTTAATCCTCGACACAACCCTTTGAGGTTGGCACTGTTACTATTCTCTGAGACCTACAGAAGTAAAAATATTTGAGAAAGTACCTGATCAGCGCTGAAGCCCAGACCTCTCTGCTGCAGGGACCCAGCTCACAGCCACGGTTCCCTCTGTCACACAGGCTCAAAAATATGCTCTGTATCGTGAAGAGACTTGTTTTAGTAGTTAATTAACTCTTAAAAGAAAAAAGCTGGGTCTGGAGGTGTGCCTTAGTTGTTACCAATGAGGCAAGTAAAAAGCCAGGATAAATGCCATGGTGTTGAGTTTGATTTGGAGGTATCAGTGTGGTTTCTGATATATAGAAAAACAGGTTTCTATGTGTATGCATATGTGTCTGCACATATATCTCTTAACGCTGTCTACTTAAGGGAACAATGACACAAGCAATGAGCCTACCCAGGGCCGGGAAACCGGTGACTAAATACCATCCTCTACTAAAAGGAACCAAAGCTCCCTGCAGAAGTAGCTGATTACAGGGTGGGGCCGAGAAAGTAGAATGTGATAATCTTATGACCCAGAAAGTAGAAAAGTAACCCCAAAATTATAAGAATGTGTCAAAAGAACATAGGAAGACACTTAAAAGAATTTCTGGGGCTGGAGATTTAGCTCAGCGGCAAAAGCGCCTGCCTGGCAAGCGCAAGGTCGTGAGTTCGGTTCCCGGTACCGGAGGAAAAAAAAAAAAAACAAAGAATTTCTACTGGCTAAATGTAGGACAAATCAAGCACCAAAATAATAACAACAGTAATTGATTATGACACATTGACTAAATGAATGTTTGAGGCTATACTAAAAATAGCCTCAAATAGGGGAGAAGAAAAAGCTCTAATTTAGAACTGAATTCCAGGTAATTAATATAGGAAGAATAATGGAATTTAAAACCACCATTTTGCATTTATACTAATAATTGATTCAGGCAGTAAATATCAGTGAATATCACAAATGAGTGAAGGAAAATTTGATGAGCAACGACATCCATAAAAATTTGGTGTTTGGTTTGGTTTTGTTTTTTGTTTTTGTTTTTCTTTTTTGTTTTGAGACAGGATCTCACTATATAAACCCGGGCTGGCCTTGAACTCATGATCCTCCTGCCTCAGCCTCTGGAGTGCTGGAATTATGGTGTGGAATTACAGGTGTGTGCCACCACACCTAACTATGTATGTTTTAAAGTACATTCCATACATACCTATTATTTATTCATTAAAAAAATATAAAACAAATTAATTTTAAAGTGGAGAAACCTGGCAAGCATCAGCTTAATCAAGTACTGCATGATAACACTGGTCCTAGTCATGGGACAAATGCCTATGTGTGTGGTTTATATGACATGCTGGAAAGGTGTGGCATGTTGGTATTCCTGCCCGAAATGTATAGCCTGAATATAATGATGAAGAAACAAACAATTCCAAAATGAAGAGCACCTTACAAAGTATCAAGCATGGGGCTGGGGATTTAGCTCAGCGGCAAAAGCGCCTGCCTGGCAAGCACAAGGTCATGAGTTCGATTCCCGGTACTGGAAAAAAGCAAAAAAAAAAAAAAAAACCCAAAGTATCAAGCATGTATTCATCAAAAATTATGCGGCTGAGGCAGAAGAATCATTAGTCTGGCCAGCCTGGACTGTGTTGTGAGATCCTGTCTCAAAAAATAGAATATTTAGGCCATGGAAAATAAGGAATGACAGACATTTCCAGACTGAAAGAAACTTAAAAAAAAAAAACAAAAAACTAATCAGCATATGTTCCCAGATGAACAATTTTCTCTATAGAATATAATATGGGAACAATAGCCAAAAACAAATTGGATCCCAGGAGTTAACTGGTAATGTAGCAACATGAATTTCCTGAATTTGATGGTTTTACTTGTACTTCTTTTGCCTCGGCCTCCTGAGTAGCTGGGATTACAGGCGTGCACCTCCATGCCTGGCTACCTTCTCTGTTTTTAAGTTTATTATCTCAGGTATTTTGTTGCCATAACAGAAACCCAGTGCTGGGACAAATATAGTAAAAAGTTAACAACCAAGGAATCTGGATGGAAGAGAGACTGTTATTTGTGTTACTTCTGAAATTTTACTATGACTTTAAACTTACTTTAAAATATAAAGTTTTTTAAAAAACAAACGTATATACAATTGGGGTGATCTGAGTCCCGTCTGCCTGCCTTTAACACAAAAAGAATGACAACTAGGACATCGCTTGAGGATTCCAGTAACAACTGTGCCACGGGCCAGCACATCGACTCTCAGCAAGTCGTGGTAACAATGGCTTCTAACTTGAAACCTTGGTCTGAAGCAGCGGTGACATTCACCATCCTGCCAACAAGCCGGGGGCTCAGGAGTTAAGCTCCTCAACCTGGCCACACAGCTGTCAAGGATTAGGGCAGGCTGTGAATTCAGGCCCGTCTCAGGCACAGCTCAGGTGAACTAATACCCCAGCATTCCTGTTTGTAGAAATTCCAAATTGCACAAGTTGACCAGCCAAACGTTTGTTTGTTTGTTTGTTTTGTTTTGTTTTAAAACAGGGTCTTGCTATGTGTTATGGTTGATACATTGTGTCAACCTGGGGAGTCTGGAGGTTTGGCTAAGTGACTCAGCAGGAAGCCAGGGTGCTTACTTTGTATATACATCCTGAGACTCTGGAAGAGGAGGGCATGGAGATTATGTGAGAGCCACAAGCCCCTTAGGTGGGGGTAGCCTGTTTACAATGTAAGGGAGGGAAAGAAGCTGCTTGCCGCCATTCCTCTGATTTGCTCTGGCTGCTTTGCTGTTCGGCTGCCATTCCCCCCTTTGCTCTTGTTGCTTTGTTATCTTCTGCCTCAGAGCCAGCCAAGTATGGACTGAAACCTCCACAAACTGGAAGCTAAATAAACCCTTCCTTCCTTCATTTTGGGCGTTGGGTATTTTGTCTCAGCAATGAGAGAGAAGTAGCCAAGACAGAATTTGGTACCAGAGGAGTGGGGTTGTTGCTGTGACTATATGTGACCATGTGGTTCAAGAGCCTTTGGAAATGGCTTGTGGGAAGCGTTCAGAAAGGTTCAGAGATGTCACCTGAAAGAGAAGCACTAGAACACCTTCAGCTGTTCTGTCTGGGAGATTCTGTTCAGAGCTCCCAAGACCAGAAGGCTGATAGAAATTCTGCAGGTAAAGACCAGGTTCAGGAGGTTTCTGCTGGGAAGAAGGACTTCATTGGTTGTTGGACTCCAGACTATGTGTGTTATGGCTTGGTAGAAAGTTTGTCTGCATTTTGCTCGTGTCCAGAGATTTTGCTT
>NW_004955439.1:578684-600747 GCF_000276665.1 Chinchilla lanigera
CGGGGATTACAGTGTATACCACCTATGACACAGCATCTTTTACCAGAAAAGAAAAGGCACGCTTTTGCTCACGAAGGACTGAAAGGTAAGGTTCACCAACGTGAAAGAGCTTGATCTAGCTGCTCAGTGAGTGATCTTACCCAGACATGAAAAGCCTTTTACTTTCAGTCTCAGCAGTGGGTGTCACAGGAAGCAGTCATGCAGATCTGAGTGAAGACAGCTGCTCCACATCAGCGACCTCAGAGCCCCCTCTTTCCTCGGTGATGTGAATGAGAACGACATCCAGACATGGAGTCCGAAGAGCAGGGACAGTCTTCCTGCAGGATGCTGAAGCAGCAGGAGAGCCGATCCTCCTACGGCGTGATGGAAAGACAGCCTCCAAGGCTCTGCCCCTGGGGTTGCTACCTGCCTGACTGCACCTCTTACGAGCTGTCTGCTGGCTTCTGTGTTCCTGTACTCTCTTGCCTGAAATGGCCATAATAATAGCAACTCCCTCCCAGAATAAGGACTAGATGAGATAAAACGCGGGGAACATTTACAATGGGACTTGACAAAAATATTAGCTATTCTTATTATTATCACTGCTACTCCTGTTACTGTTATTACAACAGCGGAAGGAAACCCGAAGCTGCAGTGTCAAGCCTGGAGACATATTACAAGTCTCTGAATTTGGGGGAGTGTTTTGCAAGGATCATTAGCTTGGGCAAAGAGCATGTACTTGTCTTGCCTGGGGTTTCAAAAGCAAAAATCTTTTTTAAAGTTTTTTATATGGTGACAAAAAAACATTACTTGCTGAACACAAGTAAGATACAAATTAGTTTTATTCTAACATTGACACTGTAAATTTGTTTAAGTTAGAATTGTTTTAAATATAACATCCATGTAAATCTCTCCCATGTCAGAATAAGAGCAGAATAGCAAAAAGCCTCTACATGCCCTTCCCAAAGTCCTACTCCTCAAAAGTAACTACTGTTCAGTAAAGTGTCTGTTCAATTCATGCTCCCACTTACTGAGCTAGTTGATTTTTTAGTGTTAAAATTGTTGAGTTCTTTATATATCCAGATATTAATCTTCTGTGAGAAGAGGAGATGGCCCGGATTTCCTCCATTTCTACTGACTGTCCCTTCACTCTGTTAGCTGTTTCCCTTTCTGTGCACAAACATTTTAGTTTGATGCAGTCCCATTTGTTGATTCTTGCTGTTATTTCCTGCACTCTTGGAGTCCTGTTCAGGAAGTCTTTTCTTGTGCCTTCAGCTTCAAGTTTTCCCCCTGTATTTTCTTTCAGCAGTGTCAAACTTTCAGGTATGATGACCAGGTCTTTTGAATTGGTTTCTGTACTGGATGAGAGATAGGAAGGTACGGCGAGAGACAGGGACCTATTTTCAACCTTCTAAAGTGAATATCCAGTTTGCCCAGCACCACTTATTAACGAGGTTATATTTTCTGCAATGTATGTATTTTTTGCCCCCTTTTATGGAATCAGATGGTTGTACTTTTACAGGGTTGTTTCTATGTCCTGAATTCCGTTCCATTGGTGTACAAATCTATTTTTGTGCCAGTACTGTACTATCTTAGTTACTATGGCTTTGTAGTACATTTGGTACTATGATACTATTTTTGCTTAAGATTGCTTTGGCTATTCTGGATCTTTTGTGTTTTCATGTAATTTTTAGGATTTCTTTTTCCAGTTCTGTGAAGAATGTCTTTGGTATTTTTAATAGGGATTACATTCTATCTGTGGATCACAGTTGGCAATATGGCCTTGATGGCTATGATCAAGAAATCAACCAATAACAAATGCTGGAAGGGCTGTGGGGAAAAAGGAACCCTTCTCCATGGTTGGTGAGAATGCAGATTTGTGCAATCACTGTGAAAACCAGTATGGAGAGTCCTCAAAAAACTAGGATTAGTGGTCCCATTTGACCCAGCTAGTTCCCTTCTGGGTCTCTTCCTGGAAGATTAAAGAAATCATACCACAGTGATATAGGTGCACCCATATTTATAGCAGCATAATTTGTCATAACTAAATCTTGGAAACAACCCATCAACCAAGGAATGGATAAAAAAGATGTGGTCTTTTTATACAATGTAGTACTACTCAGCCATAAAGAAGGATAACTTGAGACTTTTATAGGTAAATGGATGCAACTTGAAACCACACTCATAAGTGAAATAAATCAGATTCACATATGTAAACGTCATATTGTCTCTCTGGTGTGAGAAACTGAAAGAGTAAATAAGGTCCAAAATGTACTATAGATATTGTGAAATGGGAAGAAATTGTTCCAAAGAAAAAAGGACCTAGGATAGGAGAAAGGCGAAAGGAAGGAAGGGAAAAGGAAAAAAAAAGATAGTTTCTCTTGGTTCATTGAAAAGAAAGGTTTGTGCTAATATCATTTGGAGAAATTTGTATGCCCATATCTTGTACACTGACCAGCTACTTTAAAGATAATAATATGCAATGTATTAACTATTGTTATTCTCCTACTATATTGTTATGAAATTTTGTTTTACTTTCTTTCCATAAAAAAAATGGTCATTTGACTATTCTGCCAATCTCTGAACATGGAAGGTCAATCCATCTTCTGTGTCTTCAGTTTATTTCTTCGGTACTCTGACATTTTCTTCAGATATCTTCCACTTGTTTGTTCAGAATGATTCCTGAGGTTCCTTTTTAAGCTATTGTGAATGGAATGCTCTTCCTGATAGCTTTCTCAGGTAGGTCACTATTAGGGGACAGTAAAGCTATTGATTTTTAAGTGCTGATTTTATCTCCTCCTGCTACTTCGTTAAATTCATTTATCAGCTCTAAAAATTCAGGGTCTTCAAGACAGAAAATCCTATAATCTGCAAACAAGGATAATTTGGCTTCTTCTTTCCCATTTGTATCCTTTTTCTTTCTTTCTCTTGCATAATTGTTCTAGCTAATATTTCAAGAACTATTTGAATAGGAGTAAAAGTGGACATCTTTGCCTGTTCCTATATATTCCTGAACACATGTCTTGGTGTGCACTCAACATATTTCATATACCTTAAGTAGAACTACCTGATAACAAGAGTGCAAATAGATCAATTGAGTTGACAGTGCCAAGGTGGGTTTGGTTTTGTTTGGCTTTTTGAGGCAGAGCTTTGCTATGTACCCCAGGCTAATCTTGAAATAACAATGTAACCTTGATTGGCCTTGAACTCACCGCTTTCCTGCCTCAGCCTCCTGAATACTGGAATTATAGGTAGGCAACACCATCCCCAGCTCAAGATATTTTTAAAGATTGCTTTTGAGCAACATCCTCAGCTGGTCTCTAAGATACTGTTTAACACTCTAACCAACAGTGAGGGTTAGGCTGCTCCACCTTCCCACTCCACACTGGTCTTGTTAGCCTTTTGAATTTGGGCCAGTCCAGTGGAAATGGAGTGGTTATCTCATTGCCTCTCCTCAATTACTAGTGAGGTTGGGTATTTTCTCAATTTTTTAATTAGCCATTTGGATATTCATGTCTCTTTCCCATTTTCTTTGAGGTTTTGTCTTTTTATTTTTTATTTTTCCCAGTACTGGGGACTGAACCCAAGACGTCTCCAGCTCTTTTTTAATTTTTATTTTCTGCTTTGAGACAAGGTCTTACTAAGTCACTAAGTTACCCAGGCCAGACTCAGATTTGCAGTCCTACCTCACCCTCCCAGAGTGCTGGGATTACAAGCGTGCACCACTATGCCCAGTAGACCTTTTTCTTTTACAGTAAAACACAAGACCTATTACAGAATAGGCCTTAGCTTTCCCAGCTGGATTACTTATGGTATTGCAAGTAACCAAGTTCCATCCATGGTTTTTCACTAGACACAACAAGATTCTCCTTCTTAGCCATAGGTCAGAAATAAACTCTCAAGTGCTGCCCAGAAAAGATGTTAACCCAGAGTCATCAAACTCTCATCATTGCAATGGATTTCAACCTAGAAACAGCATACCATTTTCAATTCTTAACAAAAATAAAACCAGATTTTTCATTCTACTTTGTTTTAATGGGTCTTAAAGTTCTGTGACAATTCCTGTCAAGCTGTTTCTATTTCAAAATACTTCTTAGGACCGGGGAAATAGCTCAGTGGTATAAGTGCCTGCCTGGCAAGTGTAAGGTCCTGAGTTCAATTCCTGGTACCACACACACAAAAAAATACTATTTAACTTGAATCTGGTGGCACATGCCACCAGGGCCAGCTACTTAGGAGGTTGAAACAAGACTTCAGTTTTATCAATTTAGAGAGATCTTATCCCAAAATATAAACAAATAAATAGGCTTAGTACCATCAAAAAAATCTATTTGAACCTGGTGGAGGGGCAGGTGAAATCTCACTTATTCAGGAGGCTGAGGTAGGAGAATCATGAGTTTCAGGGCTAACCTGAGTAACTTAGTGAGACCTTCTCTTTTAAAAAAAGGAAAGAAAGAAAGAAAAACTGATTTTTTTTGTCTTTTTTTGAGACAGGGTCTTGCTATGCAGTTCAGGCTGGCCTTAAGCTCACTTTGCAGCCCAGGCTGGTCTTGAACTTGCAACGATCGTCCTGCCTCAGCCTCCTGAGTGCTGGGATTACAGGCATGCACCACCAGGCTCAGGGAAAACCTGATTTTAAATACTAATAAAACTCTCTCTCTCTCTCTCTCTCTCTCTCTCTCTCTCTCTCTCTCTCACACACACACACACACACACACACCCACACACACATACAGTTTTCTGCTTTCCTTCTGAATACACTGTTATCCTTAACCAGCCTTTTACTACGACATTTCAATGGTCCAGTTGGGACAGATACGTTAACTCCCATTCTTCCACAGCTAAGACAGGAGTAGAAGCTGGGCATGCTGTGCATGCCCGTAATCCCGGCACTTGGGAGGAAATGTTTCTGTTTTCTACCTAGATGTCTTGCATATATTTTTAAATTGTTAGATATTTGGTACGTCTTGATGCCGTTATAAATGGTTTTTTCTAAGATTTTGTTTTACAGTCATTAGTTGCTGATGAATAGAAATACAACTGATTTGTACAAATTTCCCTTGTATCAGCAATCTTGCTAAACTCTCTTAACAGTTCCAATAACTTATCTGTAACTTTAGTTTTTTCTCTGTGTAGGCAATAAGACAATCTGTAAAGGATTAGCTTTATTTACTTATTTCTTTAAGTTTTAATTCTGAGGAGGCAATCCAGGGCCTCGTGCAGGCTAGCAAAGCAATCTACCACTGAGCTATATCCCTAGCCCTATTTAATTTTTTTCCATTTATCAATTTTTATCCTTTTTATTTTTTACCATTTCCATTGGCTAAGACTTCTAGTAAATTAAATGCTGGTAGTAGATAGCCTTTGCTTGTTCCTGGTTCCTGGCCTCAAAGCAAAGCATCCAACATTTCATCTTGAATTTATTATGAAGCTCAGGCTGGCCTCGAACTCCTGGTGATCCTTCTGCGTCAGCCTCCCGAGTGCTGGGATTAAAGGCCTGCAACACCACACTTGGCTATTTTGGTTTTTTCATCTTGATTTTGATTTCCGGTAATAAGCTTAGTGATAGGGATTTATAAATTAAAAATTACTCAACCAACAGCGCTGCTATTCCTTCAAATGTCCAGGAGGTGGAGGTAGCGAGCCACTAAGAAGATTTCAGCGCGTTTTGGGTTATGCAGAGAAGCAGGCTTGCCCGGGCCCCTTTATCCACATTCAGTTCTTTCACTTGTAGCGCTGCCAGGCAGAAGCAGTCTTCACTAAAGCAGCATTATGGAAGGGGTGCCGCTTTCCTGGTCTTGATATCCCTGGGTTGTCATGCTCAGATAGGGTCCACTCACTTCCTGCAAATATGGAAATACCCGAAGGGTCTCCTTAGCTTTGGACTGATGACGACAGGATTCATTTAATATGATAAACCGCACCGGGCGTGACTGTGTGAGTCTCGCTGTGCTCTGGCTGCCCTTACCTAATGTGCTGGTCCGGGAGCTTTGCTAAGAGAAATGGATCTCACAGTGCTGGAGTGTGAGAAGCCAACACGGAGGGGCGGCTGACGCGGCTCCTGCCCTCACACGGTGGCGACAGCAGGCCAGCTCTCCGGCCTCTCTCCACGCTGGGGTACAGGTCCCCCGACAAGCACTTGGTTGTGTTCTCCAGACAGGAGCCTCTGTGGATCACGACAGCACTTCTTCCTGTGGGCCTGAGGACAGCTGGATGCGCCTAAAGACACTGAGCAGTCCTTCACTCCTCCGTGGCTATTATTATTTTAATTGATTCCTTTTAAGTTTTTAATTTTCCCATTACTCCTACCATAGATAGTAATAGTAATACCTATAGTGGTGGGGATGGTACTCAGAGTAATTTTTTTTTGTTTCTTTGTTTGTTTTTTTGTTTTTCTCCGGTACCAGGAACCGAACTCACGACCTTGAGCTTGCCAGGCAGGCGCTTTGCCGCTGAGCTAAATCCCCAGCCCCTCAGAGTAATATTGATAGTGGTAGCAGCAGTTAACAGAGTGGAGAGGTTACTCTGCCACTTGCTGCGCTAAGCCCTTTATATTAATTCTTATATATACATACATATATATATATATATGAACTGAGAACTTTTTTTAATTTAATACGGTACTATGTTGCATATACTATGTAGAATGGAACACAGTCAGCGGGAGCCTGGTAACAATTTTTCTTTTTTTTCTTTTCTTCCTTCCTGGGCTTTGTGGTGAAACCTGAAATCAGCTAGTTTCAACCTACCACATTTGTTTCCTTTTTGTTTTGCTTCTTCTAGGTTAATTGCATTTTCATGCAAATGCTATAGTCAACTCGACAATTTCCCCCAAAAACACTCACTAGGTATTTGTAGATGGTAAATGGTACAATGAAAAAACATAGAGAACCAGTGATTAAGTCAAATCAAATAAATAGAATGACAGATATACAATTAACATGTGAACATCAGCCTTCATACACATACACAGTAACCAGCTAGAGATATAATGATTGAAAAAACTGTCATAATAATAGCAACAAAGAAGATAAAATATTGGGGGTACATTATGTAAGAAATGCTCAAATCTTCATGAAGACAACTTTAAAACTGTTGAAAGAGATAGTATTAATTTTGACAAAAGAAAGGACACCTCTAATATCCTAATAGGATGGTTTACCATTCAAAAAATGTCCATTATCTAAATTAATTTATAAATGTAACCATAAATCTTATCCCCAAATTGTAGCTTTTTCATGAAGGTAGACAATTGATACTTCATATGGAAAAATGAACATACAATAAGAGTCAGAGAAATAGAAAGAAAGAAAAAGAGAGGAAAGAAAAAGAAAGAGAGGAAGGAAGGAAGGATGAGAGGAGAAAAGAGAGAAAAAGGACAAATTCACTAGCTCCTCAGGCTGAAAACACTATAAATTAGCCTTTATAATTAAAGTAGTGTAGTAGGACATGGTATCCCAGTACACCAAGAGAAAAGAGAAAGTCCAGAAATGGATTAAGCTCCTATGAAATTTTAATATTATATGAGAAAAGTGATGTTTCCTGTCACTGGGACCAAGATGGAATTTTAATAAACTTGTAGGACAACTGGTCATCATTTTGAAAAAGATAAAAAATATTTATACTTCACATCATATATAAGAATAAACTCCAATGGATCAAGAATCTAAATACAAACAACAAAATCATACAATGACTAGAAGAAAATTTGAGTGACTTGATCTTTTCCTTGGGTACAGCAAAAGGCATTCTGACTACAACCAAAAGTCCAGAGGCAGTAAAAGAAAAACTGACCCACTTGGTTACATAAAGCTAAAAAACATACATAGCAAAGTTGCCAATTAAAAAAGTCAAAGTCAAAAAAAAAAAAAAAGTCAAAGTCTGGCTGACAAGCTGGGCAAAAATATTTGTAAGCTATATAATAGTTAGAGGTCCAATATTCTTAATATATTAGAAACATTTTTGGAGGGACAGCAAAGAAGATTATATGAAGAGACAATTGAGTTAACATATTGAATACACACACACACACACACATACACACATACAGAGCTCTCTGTCAAGTCGGAGGAGCCAAGGCCTGAGGGAACAGGACTATTGTACGGCCAGCTGGACAAGGGCCCTAGGGCAATGCTCCATCTATTACTCTTCCTTCACAGAAAACAAAACAGAGAACAAAGAGACATTGCTAGTAGCCATGGTTAATCAGGGGCACTGTCTTCTGGCCTTGGGTTGATGAGTTGCTGCATTTCACCTTGAAGTGTGAAAACAGTGGGGAAACCCTGCTCATGATCAGAAAGGGAAACTGTCTTCCCTGAATGGAACGCCACCATACCTGTCTTCCTGCAATGAATGATACAGGTATTCTGAGCAGTTCATTTGTACTATGAAATTATTCTTACAGCTGTATGGCTTAGAATGAGCTGGAATTTGTGATTTGAGCTACATCGCTAGGTTAAAACCCCTCCGTCTTTAAAGGTTTCCCACTCTGCTTCAAAATTCCTCTCTGTAGCCTCAACACCCACTCCCAACCTCTTAACACCAATGTTACCAGTAATCTCTTACTGGAGAACTTCCTGTTAGAGATTTTATTCTTCTTCTTCCATTATCCCTAAACCTTAATGGATGCTGAGAGTAAATTTCTTTTTCCTTGATTCACTAGCTCTAAAGGGAAAGGGGGAAGGTTCTAGACTCAAGCACAGTTTGAGCAGGAGAGGATGGCAGGTGTTCAGGATTCAGTTCAGATCTCTCCGTCAGTGGGACCTGTGGCCAGTCCTCCAGGTCTGCCCACTGTACCTTGCCTAGGGACACACACAACTGCCACTGCAAGTGGCTTACAACATTTTTTCCATTGTCAGATTCATCATATTCCTTTTATTAATATGACTGTGATTCTATCTGTGAATTAATAGCCCTACTAGCCTATTATGTTAAAGAGCATTTGATTCCTGAACTTATATACAAGGTCATGCAATCTGCCAGGAATGGATCTATTAACAGTGTTTCTCACACTTGCATGTACATTATAGTCATTGGAGGGTTTATTAAATTGTGGAGGCTGGGCCTGATTCAGTAGTTCTGCACCAGAGCCTGAGAACTTACATTTCTAGCAAGTTCCCAGGTGAGGATGCTACTGCTCCTAGTCCATAGATATTTTGCTCTATTAGAACTGCCTGGGCAATGGTGACATTCTTTCTCTAATGGAAGGATGAAGGACTATCTCAACTCAGTGTCTACATTTGTAGGTGACACTCAAAATGCTACATGGTGTGGTTTGTAATTAGATGTCCACTAAGAGCCTCATGTGTCCATAGACAGGGTTTTTGGAAAGTGTTTGGGTTATGGGAGGCTATGGCTGAGTATTAGGAGATAGGGCCTGGCCAGAAGAAGTGGGTCCCTGAGGGCATGGCCTGGAAGGGCTTATCTGTCTTCCCAGCTCCTCCATCCTCTTCTGCCATGCTGTCTTGCCTTGGAGCCAGCAGACCATGGACTAAAATCTCTGAGTCCCTGAGGGCATGGCCTGGAAGGGCTTATCTGTCTTCCCAGCTCCTCCATCCTCTTCTGCCATGCTGTCTTGCCTTGGAGCCAGCAGACCATGGACTAAAATCTCTACAAACTCTGAGCCAAAATAGCTGAGACAGATTTTGGTACCAATGAAGTGGTGTTGTTGCTATGACTACCTGACCATGTGCTTCAGAAGCCTTTGGAACTGGTTCTCAGGAGGAGTTTGGAAAGGTTTGGAAATGTCTCCAACAGAAGCCCTAGAATGTTGTAAGCCAAACTTGACAGGAGATTTTGATCAGAGCTCAGAAGACTAGAATGCTGACAGTAATACAGCTAGCTAATAAAGACCAAGCTCAGGAGGTTTCAATTGGGAACAAGGATTCCTTTGGCTGTTGGACTCCTGGCCATGTGTGTTATGCTTTGGCAAAAAATGCATCTATATTTTACTCATGCCCAGAAACTTTGCAGGAGATTGAGGTTAAGGATGAGAGACTAATTAATCTGATGGAGAAATTCTCAAGCCAGCCCAAGATTCAGGCTGTGGCATGGATACTGTTGAGCGCTTTTAGCCAGGTTTATTGCCATGACCTGCATGGTTCTCAATGGTCCTGGGGATAAATGGCAAGGGGATTTAGAAAATAGAGACAAGAGACAAAGCTGAGGTCAGGTGGAGGCCTCTTTCCAGATGGGAGAAGAGGAACTGCACAAGCACTGTAGGGGCACTTTTTTGTACTCTTTACAAAGTATCATGCACACAGGGTTGCCTAGTGACTAACAACTGGAATTGTCCCAAGCAAGATGTTTTTCTCAGGACTGAGGTAGCTTGATTGCTTTAGGCACTTTGGCCTTGTCTTGCTCCCACACATGACCAATTTCCAGCTTCAGCCACTCCCTACATCTCCCTCTTTTCTATTTTGTAGTGTAAATGATGTGTGTTGGGTTGCAGTTGGAGAAGCTGCATTTGGAGGACCCTGTAGAAGACCTTCTCATTCTTGAACACTTTCTATGCTGAGTGACCTTACTCTTTTAGGTTAGAGATTTTCAGTTCAAAGATTTTTGTGCCTGTATTCAGCAAGTTAACCCTATAGAGTCCATTAACCCATAATAGTAGTGAGTTACCAGCAGAGCTGGCAGTTGTCAGAAGTTGTTAGTGATTTGAACCTCTTATAGCTAACATATTACTATGGCTTTTTTTTTTTTTTGTACAACTTGTGGCTATACTTTTCTGCTGGATGTTTAATGCCAAGTTAAAGTGAGACCCATACTAATCAATTTTTTGCTATCTTCAAGGTCAATTAAGTCTCCTCAGGATTTACCTTGGAACCAAGTACAGCATCTCTTAGTTCTTCAGTCAGTGTCAGCCATCTAGATGAATCATGGCCATTGCTTGATCAGGTTGCTTTCTGCGAAAGCTTGGGAGATATTTTTCTCTCCTTGTGACTCTCCTTAGGCACACTATCCATCATAGCATGACTTTCTTCTGTGGTCCCATAATCTCCTTGATCAAAACATCAGGGACTCAGCTGAGTGACAGCATGTTGCAGCAGAGGTTCTTTTATGTCCTGGGTCCTCATTGACCTCAGAGAGCTAGGGCCAAAATATTGACTATCCTCTTAGCCCATCTATCTGTCTAATTTTTGGCCTCCAAACCTCAGTTGTTGAACATCCAGAAGAGAAGATTAATGACATTACATTGTAATGGAGGCAGTAGCATTACTATCTTATCTGAATATCAAACACTTAGAACATAAAATGGAACTATTTTCTAACAACCACAGATATTCTAATATTTGGATCCCTATAGAATGTTAATACACAGTAATTACATATCTTTACAGAAATTTAGAAATCAAAACCATTGCTGCATGACAATCTTGATGACATTTATAAGATGCTTAAATTTTCATTTTGATATAACATAAACCTTTTAACCAGTCATCTCTATCTTTTACATAAGAAGCTTTTGTCTAACTTGTTGTCCTTTAATGGGACATACATCACAAATTTTTTGTTAAAGGCAGAGGTCTGAATCTGAAGGAAAATTCTTATCACAATTAGGAATCTTTGTTTTACATTTTGGAAGACCTGTACCTCTGCAATCATGAATACATTTAATACACCATGAGATAAACAACAATTAATTGTCATATACATATGAAAACATTTGTTTCTTAATTTAGTTTTGTACCAAAAGCATCTTTTATGAGAAAGACTTGTTGTATTTTTCTAGAAAATTTTATCTTTTGACTATGACCAAATTATTAGGGGTGTCTCCTAAGAGACCATTGAGATCATTGGGGGTTCCCTATTAATGAACAAAGGTTGGCCACTTCTATTCACCAACTGGAGTCCTGTCCAATAATCTCTCCCTAATCTAAAGGATTTTTGTTTAATTATTTTAATTTTTTCATGGACTGTGAGAAAGCCAATTTTGATATCATAGAGACCAGCTGGTAGCCCAAGTGGAAGCATGTTTTTAAGCCTATAACCCAAATTGTACTATCAACAAATAATCTAAAAATGCAAAAGAAAAAGGGAAATGGAGAAGAATTGTTGAGCTCAAATAAAAAGGGAACAGCTGTTCACAGAAATAAAAACAAACAAATAACAAGTACACAGGTTAAACAAAGATCTTTACAAAATTAGAGTGCACTCATATTTTTGACCAAATTGAATTATAGTAACTCTATTACAATTTTAGAAATTTATAATTATAAATAGACTAGTCGATTTTGTTGTTCATCGATCAGCAAAGATCTCTTAGAAGAATTTGGAAGGAATACAATCTTTTATCTATAATTAATATACACATTTTATGTTTTGTTCCGTCTTAAGAATACTGGTAACTTTTAGCTCAGTTATCTCTATATACTCTATCACCCACCTACTTAGACCTTTGATTCCCATTTTGGTTACCATTTCCTGGGCATTCTGGGTCAATTTCTTCGGTTGGCCCCAGGTCAGATCTAACATCATGCTGGTCTATCTTCTTCTCCAGATCTGAATTCATGATATAGCAGGACAGCATGTTCTAGCAAACCACAATATATCCTCAACCCCAAATTAGCCTTTTTGCTTTACCTGATTGATTTGTAACAGTATACACTGCTAGGAGAAGTGGGAGGGATTGATTCCCCCTTCTGTTTTTATAATTGAATTTTGATCATATCCTGAGACATCTGCATCCTGTATTTTGGAAGAGGAAGCCATCACATAGCCTCCCCAGACCCCAGTGCTCTCACAGTGCACTCTAAACCTTTATACCTATTTATAAAGACAAAGGGCAAAGCTTTTGTTTATGGGAATTATGTTCTTTTAAGTAATCTTTTTAAATATCTCCAATATTGTAAATCTTAGGAAATACGATTTTTTCAACTAAAGGCAAAATGTTTTTTATCTTGAAGATGGAAACAATCAATCAGTTGTTTTAAAACAATCACCTTAAAATACAAAATCTCTTTTTTTGTGCCAATTATAATGGAGAGAGAAAAAACAGCTCTATTCTCTGAGATGCTCTATACCTGCCAGAATGGCTCTTTGCATCCTTCCAGGTCAGCAGTCTAGCACCTTTGTTACTGCTGACCTGTAGTTGCCAGAAGCCATCACACTTGTGTCTAGAAGCCCTTTAAAATATTTTTCCTTTAAATAATCAATTCTATTTTTTCAACTCAGTATATATCATAAAATCCAAAATCTTTAGATTCCCTTTTTTATTTATAATTTTTAAACTTTTGTCAAGGGAAGAATGATCAATTGAGTGATATGAGAGTCTAAGGTGATTTGAGCAGTGTTTTGAGAAAACTGAACCATAAACTTGTTTTTCTCTGTATAGTCGGAATCAATGACACCAGGCAAAAGCTGGAGACCTCTTTGTATTTGGGCTCCTGCCTCTGGCTAAAGCTTCCACTCCATCACCTCAGGACTGGGCCAGCTGCTGGCAGTGGTTTATTGACCTGCCTTACAGTTGGCAATGAGCTCCATCACCTGCATTCCCCTTCCCCAGGGGATGTGGTGGTTACCACCTCTGCAGCCAGGCCACAGCTAGCTTTCCCCCACTCTGATCTGGGCCACTGTCACCTTACAGCTCTTAGTGGAGTGTGCATTGCTAGTGTAATGGGTATGGCCAACTGGGTGGGCTGCATGGTGGAGATGTCCAAGAAGTTTCCCTGGGATCCAGCTTGCCAGGCGGAAGGGAACAGGAATGTGCACAGTTACTGGGCACACCAGGTGTCCCTGCTGCTCTGGCAGCTGGATGTCCTGTTTCTGCTGAGATTCTGAGTACAGGTATTTGCACCATGTAAACTTTCAGTGCCAAAAACAAGCACAGTGGCAACAAGAGCCAGTGTGCATTGCAGTCATGTCCCATCTATTTAGCCCCAGGTGGCCAGACCTGGGGTTGGTGACATGAGCCAGCAGCAGCAGCTGGGCTAGGCCCAGAGAAGGTTGGGACTGGGAAATCCCAGCTGAGTCTGCCTAGGACCAGAGCACAGGGCCCTCCCTGCACCTGGCTCGTACCCCTCCCCCCAGGGGCACCATGCCACTCTGAGCCAGCTGCACAAATTTGAAGGAATTTTCTTCTTTATCTAATTGAACAAAGTTAGAGGGTTTAAGCTCTATCAGTGGTACATTTATTCCACCCTCCTTTACCTACTCGGCACTTGATTTTAAAGTAGTGCTCTGGCTGGGCGTGGTAGCACATGCCTGTAATCCTAGAACTCGGGAGGCTGAGGCAGGAGGATCGTTGCAAGTTCAAGACCAGCCTGGGCTACAAAGTGAGCTCACGGCCAGCCTGAACTGCAGAGCTAGACCCTGTCTCAAAAAAAGACCAAAAAAAGACAAAAATAAATAATAAATAAAGTAGTGCTCTGAGCCTAATCCTTTGTGGTTATAAAACCCCTTCTAATCAAAATCCAGAAAAGGAAAGTAAATGCATGTATCAAGCATGGAAAAAACAGTTCTACATACATATACATCTGTGATTCTTGAGATTCTGCCCCATCTTTAACTACTAGTAAATGAATTCACTCTTTTCCTTTTAGCTTCTTTGAGTCCTATTTCTCTTTTTCTTTAAAGTCAGTAGATCTCCACAGCCCAAATTTATACCTGATAATTGCCAATATAGCACTCCTGTGCTGAATATTCTCACCCCTGTTGCATGCAAATTTGAGAAGTGTCCCGATGCCTACCAGTTTTCCTTACCAGGCCAGTCCCTGTTTATTCCCCAATTTGCTGTGACTTGCATGGCTCTCAATGGTCCTGGAAAAAAACAATGAGGGGATTTAGAAAATATAGACAAGAGACAAAGCTGAGGTCAGGTGGAGTCTTCTTTCTGGGTGGGAGAAGAGGAACTGCACAAGCACTGTAGGAGTGTTTACTTTATAACAAAGTTAGTATCATGTGCACCGGGTTGCCTAGTGACTAATGATTGGAATTGTCTCAAGCAAGATGTTTTTCTCAGGACTAAGGTAGCTTGATTGCTTTAGGCACTTTGGCCTTGTCTTGCCCCCACACATGTAAACAATCTCCAGCTTCCACTGCTCCCTACAGTTTATACTGAAGCTGAGGAGCAGACAGCACAGCTGAATGATTTTAAAAGTTTTTAATTTGGCCAGAAAGGAAGCACTTGTAATGTTAGTCTGCAAAGATGGAGCTGAGAACTTGGTTGCTGAAAAGATTAGCATTAAACAGAAGCCAAGTACTTTACAACCCTTCAATAGAAAACATGGCTTGAGGGTATAGCAGGAACTCACAGGACCCAACCTTCACAAGCTCAAAGTTGCAAAAGTGAAAGATTTTATTCTGAGAAGAGAGCCCCAAGACACTCTGTCAAAAAGGGTCATCTAGGGATAAATTCTAGGGATTCAGTTCACCATGCATTGCCTTCCAGGTACTTGGAGACTTTTGCCGCCACCAGCAAGATGCACAAGGGCTGAGCTATTCAGCTAGGTGCCAACAGACTTTGGCATCTTCCATGTGGTGCCACTTTTCCAGGCATGCAGGATGTAGGAGTTGTGGGGTCAACAAGGCTTCCACCTACATTTTTTAAGGCCTGGTAGACCAGACAGTATGCCTCTGAGGGGGCAGTGCATAAAGCTGTGAGAGAGAAGCTAGAAGTGCAGTGGGACCCTAGAAAGTTTGAGAAGCCAGAAACATGGCATGTCTGAGGAAAAACTCAAGGAGTGAGCAAAACAAGCCCAAGAGTGAATTCATGAGAGCTACAACCACTGGTAATGCCATAGGGGCAGGGCTGCCTAAGCCCTTTGGAGTTCACGTCTTGCCACAACTTGTCCCAGGTGCTGGATGTAGAGCTACAGGATTTAAAGTTTGCCCCACTGGGTTTTGGTCTTACTTTGGTCCCCTGGGTTTCTATTCCCCATTTGTCCCTTTTGGAATGGGAATATTTATCCCCTACCATTGATGTCAGCAATATTTAGCTTTATTTTGATTTTTTTATGGGGCCTTCTAGCTAAGAGTTTGCTTTGAGTCTCAGAGGAAGGAGACTCAAAGAGACTTTGGACTTTCCAGTAATTTCAAAACCATTAAGACTTTGGCAACTTTTATAGTGAACTAAATGCATTTTGCAGAAGGGATACACATGAGTCTTTTGGGAGGCAGGGGCAGAATATCATGGTAAAGGTACACTAGGAGCCCCATGGGCTCATTGGTGGGGGTTTTGAAAAGTGATGGGATTATGGCTCACTTGCTTTGGAGATATGGTCTGCTTAGAAGAGGTGAGTCACTTGGACTACAAGAGTTTGTTTTCCTCTCTGTATCCTCACGTGGCTTCTCTGTTTCTTGTCTGCCATGCCACCCTGAGCAACTCCCCTCTGCTATGCCATCCTATCTTGGAGCCAGCTGACTATGGGCTGATACCTCTACAAACTGTGAACCAAAATAAACCTCTCCTCCTTTAATTTGCTGGTATTGGGTATTGTGTCCCAGTGAAGAGAAAGTAACTAAGACATTGCACAATGGGATGTAACTCTACAGTACATGGGTTAAGACACTAGGCTTCAAAACTACTGTTCCAAACTGCTTAGTAAAGAGAGTATATGGAAGGCAAAGTATTGTCAACTAGGAATACACCAGCACTTTTTTCTTTCCTCACAGTCAATCAGATTCTTTTGAAGACCAGTTCTTGGAAATAGTCTTAAAGATGTTTCTCAACAAGATTGTAGGAGAGTAACAATGGTAGTATCTTACATATTGTTATCTTCAAAGTAGTTGCTCATATTGCAAGATATAGGCATGAAAAATTGATCAAACAATATAGGCATAAACCTTTCCTTTCAATGATCTAATGGTAATCAGTAGCACAACTATCTTGTGTATGTGTGTGTATATATATATATTTCCTTTCTTTAAAATAAAATAAGATATTTCTTAAATCTTAAAGATGTTCCTTTAAATAGAACTGGAAAAATTAAGTACTCCTTTACTCTTTCTAAGATATACAATGACAAAGAGTGACATTTCAATGAAATACAGATTGTAGACGTTATGTGAAACGACCTTGAATATCAATGAAATAATTTCATCTCTTTTATAAATGTATAATACTCCAACACTCATTTCTTCAAAGGTACCAACTTAACAACTCATTAATAAATATTTGTAGAATAAAGAATGAATATGCAATATTATGAAATTGAATATAATTTTTGCATAACATTGCCAGGTAAGTAGGATGAGTGACAGAGGTGCCAGAAATTCCAAGTTACTGAGGGAGAGATAGCAAAATGTTGGGTGTTCAAGAGGAAAGTGTAGTGGATTTGCTGTGCCAAGTAACTTCTTGCAAGACCTCCTGGTACCAAAATGTGTAGCCTACGGCTCAAATGGGGTTAAGATCCAGTTTACTCTTTGATCACCTTCTCCCCAAATCACATATCTGAGCATGGGGGTACCACAGTCCAAGGAAGGGCCGATTTGTTGTCAAAGACATCTGATGAATTATCAGGAGTCCAAGTTACCTGAGTCTTGATTTTTTCTCTAAGAGGCTTTAGTTATCAGACAGCCTCTAAACATTGGTAGTATAATATAACTATTATTTTCACATGACACTGCTTCTATGGGACTCTTCCAGTAGACGTCTAGGAATTCTTTCTTACCATTCCAAGGACTACCTAGGCAAAGACTATGATCTTCTTTCCTGAAAGCTGTTTGTGAACTTTGAGGTCCAGCTTTACTTTGTTTTTCTTTGTGTTTGTTTGGTTTTTTTGTACTGGGAATCGAACTCAGTACATTGCACTTGCCAGGCAGGTGCTTATGCTGCTGAGCTATATCCCCGGCCCTCCAGCTTTACTTTGTGAACTCAGGGATGTTGTGAAGGCATAATAAGTGAACCCCTTAAGAATCCTACCCTACTTAACAGCCAGAGCCTGACATTCAAATTTAATTTCATCTTTTTTAGCCCAAGGCATGTTGAAATAAAAAAAGTATTTGTGAATTATCTTGCAGATAGCATATTGCTTTTAACACCTTGTGGTTATGTAAGTCACAATTCGTAGTAAAGACCACTTCATAGATTTTCTTAGCTGAGTCATTTCCCTCCTTCTAAGATCTCTGGGAACAGGGGACATTGTCAGTTTGGGCTGATGGAACAAAGGCCACAGACTGGGTGTCTTACAAACAAAAAGAAATATATTCCTTACAGTTTTGGAGCCTCAGTGGCTGAGATTCAGGTGCCAACATAATCATAGTGTGGTGAGTGTTCTCTTCTGCATTTCAGATTGCTAGCTTCTGGCTGTTTTCTCACATAAAAGAAAGAGAGCTAATTGCTCTCTGGGATTTTCTTATAAAGACGCTACTAACATTCAAGATCTGATTGGTCTGTACTCTCAAGACCTAACTACCTGTCAGAGACTCTACCTCCACATACCATCATATTGGGGCTAGGATTTCAACACATGAATTTGGGGGGTATGTTAGGCACAAATCTTCAGTTCATTGCAGAAGACTTGCCATGTTTTTGGCACTAACATTTTCTCTAATATTTACAGTATAATCCCTGTTACATAGTAGAACTTCAGTAGATATTTATTAGATGAATCAAAAAATAAACATCAATGGTTCTATTCCACTATTCATTTAGTAAATTCAGGAAAGAATGGCACAAAATTATTCTCAAGGAGGATTAAATAAGAATACTTTCTTCTTTTCTTTTTTGGGGGGAGACAAGGTCTTGCTAAGTTGCCCAGGAGGCCCTCAAACTTCTTATCTTCCTGCTTCAGCTTCCTAAGTAGCTGTGGTTCCAGGCATAAACTACCATGCCAGGTCTTTAATTTCTGAGGTCTGATCTAGATGCTGGGCACAATCAATTCTCCACATCTTCAGATCTGCTGATGTCTTATCATTTAGAATGAAAATCACTTCACAAAAAATTTTATCATCATCTGCTTCTATCATTTGACTCTATTTACATCTCAAATGGGCTTTATTATTTTCATTGCTTTTCCTCAAAATTTTAGGCATTTTCTCTGGCATTATCTATGAAAATATATTCGCCCTCCTATAGAGCAATGGCTGATAAATGGAACTACATTTTCTAGTTCCTGTTGCATCAATGTGGCCAGCTTACTGCATCATACTAATAAAATGTAGTTGGACAATTTGCTACTTCTGGGAGAAACATGTAAGAAGCAGGTACATCTCCCCTATGTTCTTTTCTCCTTTTGTCAGCTAGTACAAGGCTACCTCAGGCCGTACATGGACTTAATCTCATTTGCACCATTAAGGTAGGGTTCTCTAGAGGAACAGAATCAGTAGAAAATATATATGTAATTATGCAAAGAGATTTATGAGATAGCTTACAGGATCAGAGGCAGAAGAGTCCATAATGGTGGTCTGCAGGATCAGAGGCAAGAGAATACAACAGCTGCTTAGCTACAAAGATGGAAACTACAGGGCAAGAGGGATCACAGATGTGGCACCAGTCCGACATCAGACGCCTGGAAGGGTACTGGAGGGTCACTGGTGTGCATCTGCATTGAAGCCTGAGGAACTGGAGACCTGGAGACCAATGTCCAAAAATGATAGCAATAAAGAATATATCCCCCCAACAAGACTGGATCCCTTCACACTTTCTCCTTTCCCTTTTTTATCCCATCCAGGGTATAAGCCTATTGGTTGGTGCCACTCACAGTTTGGGTGGACCTTTCCCCCTCAGTTTGCTGGCCTACATGTTAATCATACAGACACGACCAGACCTGTGCTTTACTAATCTGCTAGGCATTTATTAACCCACTGATTAACCACGATTAATGGTCACAACCATGAATTCTTCTTTTTCTGTGTGCAGTCTAAGGATCAAACCCGGGTCCTCACACATTCAAGGCACATACTCCATCGTTGAGCAACATCCCCAGCCCTTTTTGTGTTTGCGATAAGGACTCATTATGTTGCCTAGACTGGCTTCAAACTGTAATCTTCCTTAGCCACTTAAGTAGCTGGAATTTCAAGTGTATTCTACAGTGCCCAGTTTGTGCTATGAATTCTTTAGCATCTGTCATCCATCTAAAACTTCATAAAAGTTAATGGCTTAAGATAACTTTGTTTTTGAGACAGGAACTCACTATGGGGTCCAGGATGGCCTTGAACTTCCTGCATAGCCTAGGCTAGTCTTGAACCCAGGATCTTCCTGCCTCAGCCTCCCAAACACTGAGATTACAGGTATGTGCCACCAGATTTGGCAACATTTATTATCTCATGGTTTCTGTGTATCAAGTATCTGGGAACAGCTTACTGGGAGGTTCTGGGTTATGGCCTCTTACAAGGCTACAAGGAAGGTGCCCACTGGATATGGAATCAGCTGGAGGCTTAACTTGGCTCACACAAATTCCACTGGCAGACTTCAGCCCTTTGTCATGTTGATCTATCCAGACTTATGTCTTTTTTGTTTGTTTGTTCGTTTTTGTTTTTGTTTTTCTTCAGGTACCAAGAATCGAACTCACGACCTTGTGCTTACCAGGCAGGAGCTATGCCGCTGAGCTAAATCTGCAGCCCCTATCCAGACTTATGTCATGACATGGCAGCTGGCCGCCCCCAGAGCAAGTGCTCAGCAAGATGGTATAGAAACCACCAGAGTTTATAATCTAATCTCAGAAATGACATCATTTCTGTCATATTCTGTTCACTGGAAGAGAATTATACAAGGGTACAGGAAATTGGGATCACAACGAACTACTCTAATGGTTGCCTATCACAGAATGTTTCTATGTATATATTAAAATACAAGATCTAGAAGCAGATCTAATACCTACTATAATTTTGAAAGGATACTAAGTGTAAATTATGGAGAGATCTGTAAGATTAGCAATGATATTTTAAAAAATCTGTGATTTCTATTTGTTAAAAGTCACAAGTACTGCTAATATATCTGTGGTTTTGCCTGGGAGCATAATTAAACAATACAATACAGTTTAGCTCAACATTAACAGGAAGGTTCTAGAGATGTAGCTCAGTGGTAGAGTGCTTTCCAGGAGGCAAGAAAGAGGCTTTGGGTCAGAACTGAAAGAAGAGAGAGCACTGTTTTTTACACAAAGTATAAATTAAAACCTTTCATACTTATTCTAGGTCTAGAGTCCCTCCTAGTCTGTTCAGAAGAAAGTTGGTGATTATTAACTATGTATGTTTTCATTCTCTACCAAAAAGCTGTCAAAATCTGTTATTGTAGAAAAATGATATTCATCTGAAACAGGGAGCAGCAACTTATCAGAAAGTGACTTCCTGAATCTCCCTTCAGCATTGGTCAGAGGCAAAGAAAATGTAGTTTCTGAGCTGAATGATGGCAACTCTACAGAATAAAGAAGAATATGGAAAGGTACAAAAGAAAACTTTTGCCCTATCTACAGAAAAATTGTATAGCAAGATACCTTGTAGCCCTGACTCACACCCAAGGACATCTTGTGGATTAGTTCCACAGAGGCTGAAGCTAAGCCCAGCCTACCAAAGGCCAAGTCAGAAAAGGAAGAAAAGGCAACCACAGAGAATGGTCCAAGCTTTCTCCAGAGGGGGGAAAAAAGGAAAATCTGAAGACAATAAGCCAGCAAAAAAAAAAAAGGAGAGGAAAAATTAATTCTCACCAGTACAGAATTTGAGGAAAGTGTCCAGACCATGCTAGGCCTCAGATGTTCTTGGCTTTAATTTTGTAGAGACTTCCTGTGCAAGTCCATAGTACCTGCCCAGTCTGACAAAGAACAGGGAATTGCTTCTTCTGCTGCTAATGATAATGGCAATCCCAAAAGGGTAATGATACCTCACACTCAAGAGATGTCAGCTTCTCTAGAAGATGAAGTTAACTGTGAGCTAAAGGCCTATGAGCCAGGCCAAGCAGTTCTTGTATCTTCTGAGAAGAAACGTAATTGTCTCTAAGCAAAAAATGAAGGAAGCTCAGGATGAAAAAGTGGAGAAACTGTTGGGGAGAGGACACTAACTGGTTGTGGGGTCCCAAAGCAATGGGATGCTGGAGAGAAAAAGCTACAAAGAATGGCTTTCACCTCAGATAGCTCACTTGAGATGTTAGTAAGAATTGCCTCCTCAGTATTCTATAGCCATGATGAGGAGGAGGCCAAGGAGAGAAAAC
>NW_004955439.1:600847-601552 GCF_000276665.1 Chinchilla lanigera
AAGTCTTTAACACTGTAACTTTGAGGTGTACCCTGGACTTCAGTTTAATTAATGAACTTACTTATTTTTAGTTAGTAGTTTTTTTTTTTTTTTTTGGTACTGGAAATCGAACTCAGGACTTTGAACTTGCCGGGCAGGCACTTTGCCGCTGAGCTGTATCCCCGGCTTCAGCTTAATTTAGATAATTAAAGTAAGAGCTAAGGAGGCTGTTTGGCTAGAGCTGGATGAATTTCGAAGAACAGTAGTATTTTAGCACATGGCTCTAGTAATAGGCTTAGAGCTACTTGAATTTATTGAATAATTTATGTGGGCAACAAGCTGTAGTAGATTAACTGTGTGGTGAGAAGTACAGGTTTTAAATGGAGAAAGTTTTTTCAGTTCAAGATCTTGGAGAGTCCCAGAACCCATCAGTTGAACAGTAGCTGAATTCTAGTCATTGTTTTGCTATTTAACAGATAAGTAGATAAGGAAATAAAAAAGAGCATCCTGTCTCTGGGTAGTAAACGTTGAAGTTCCAGTTGTGGGCTCATTATTCGGTATCAGTATTTCTTTAGTCATAAGCATTTCATATTTTGACTGTTCTCAGTAGTGTAAAACAGGCAGTCTCCTGATACTAAATAGTGCTGGCCTATATCTGTGTTAATATTTTGGAGTTTTGAAATGCTTCAATTTCTAGATGGAGGCCGAGAAGGTAGAAAGTTTAAG
>NW_004955439.1:601652-620646 GCF_000276665.1 Chinchilla lanigera
AAAAAAAATTTCTTCTTGCTTTTCATCTTGTTTCTCTGCTGTATAGACGTCATGTGACCTTTTTATTTTTTTTTAATCCACTTCTTACATTTGGATCCCAGTCAACACTGCTACAGGACTTCCAGGAGCTGTCTTTGACACTAAAAGTGATATAGGAGATAGAAACTCCCAACCTGAAAGATATCTGGGATGAGTTTGCGTTCTCTAAAATCAAAGAATGAATTTTAGGAACAATGGAGGTTAACAGCAGCATATATTTATTGAGGGAAAGAAAGCTTCTGTCTGAGGGACAGAAGCGGGGTCTGAGTGGGTTGCCCAGGAACCTGTCTTTTCTAGGAACTTTCATAGGGCAAAACCACAAGGTGAGGCCGGTCCAAGGTGGAAAACATGGGAACTCGCTAGGTGGGGACAAAACTGTGGTCAGCCAATAATATTACAGCATAATTGTTCAGGTGAAATTGATTAAATGGGATCAAATGGGGAAGCAGGTCTAGTAGCAAGTGGGCATGAATACAGAATAGGGGCCTTTCCTGTAGGGGGTTGTGCTAGTGACTCTTCCTGGCCTTTTCAAGATGATTGCTACCTATTTAGAATATCAATCCCTGGGGCTGGGGATTTAGCTCAGCGGCACAGCGCCTGCCTGGCAAGCGCAAGGTCGTGAGTTCAATTCCCGGTACCAGAAAAACAAAAACAAAAAAAAACTAAAACAAAAAATAGAATATCAATCCCTGAGGTCCATCCCTAGGGAAGAATGTGGGCACATCTGTTTAATCTTTTGTCCACAGGTGGAGGTGTCTGTCCCCCACAGATGCAAGGTATCTCACCTTCTGCACTGGCTCCTTTGAGGGCCTGGTCCTGTCTGATTGCCTACAATAATTTTACTATTTCTATCTAATTCAGCTGCCTGTAACATAACACTGCTAAAGAACTTCAGGGAGCTGTCCTTGGCTCTAAAAGGAGCGAAAAAGTACAGAGACAAAGGACCACACCCAGAAACTGGATGCAGCCATAATGATTGCTCACAAGGTGGAGCAAACTAGCACCCAGGAGCTTGTTTGGTTTCTGGAGCCAATACTGTGCATCTGACAGCAATGGGGAAGGAAAAGACTTAATGCTATCTGGAGCTAACAGCCCTGACTCCTCCATGGAGAAAGAGGAGGAAGAGGCTCTTGAGATGGGGGAGAGAAAAAGACCCAACTGTGCCTGGTCCCAAATCAGTCATGATATAAACCAAAAACCACAAGCCAAGAGACATGGCAGATGGACAAAACAGGATATTGAAAAAGAAGAAAACAAAGAGTTCTCTGGACAGTGAATCTATAGCATCTACTGTACCCATAATGGGAAAGAAAGATGGGCAAAGGAATCCAGATCTGGACCAGCCAGGACCTAGGAAAAAATCCCAGGTTCCCTAAAGCAAGGCCTCAGCAATCACCTTGTCTGAGGGAAAAGAAGTTAGAATGGTGCCAGAGGGCCTGACCAGCTCATTATGGGACCTGTACCTTGTGGAGAAAGGAAGGTCTGGACCCCAGGAGCTACAAATTCAGGAGGCTGGAAGTGTCCTCCTTAAAGGTGAAGCCTCCAGTGACCCGATCCTGGAATGAATCATGGAAGATATTGGAAGAGAGAAGATACCGGAAGAGGAGAGCTGCAAGAGTAGATGCAGAGAAGGCTGGGTCTTCTCTGTTGAGTAATGGTGTGCCCTTGCCTTGCTCTTATTCTCTCTGGAGCAACTGGGAAAACTTTCCAGTTTGGGCCCTGGGTTCTTGAATGTTTGAGTTGTTAATTGGCTACAGGTTCTATTCGGAGCTCTACTCTATTTGTGTGTTAATGAAGCAGGTTATGTGTGTGAAGAAAAAGAAATAAGAGAAAAGGGGGGGGGACTAGTGACTGAATCCAGGGATGCACTACATCCCCAATGCTTTTTATTTTTTGAGACACAGTCTCACTAATCTGCCTAAGTTGGCCTCAAATTTGCAGTCCTCTTCACTCAGCTTTGAGTAGCTTGTATTACAAGGGCTTGTGACCAACAATACAGCAGAAGTGAAGATATGTTGTTACTGAGATTAGACTGTAGCTTTTGCCTTGGGCTCTCTCTTTAACAGTCACTGTGGAGGAAGCAATTTACCATGCCACGGGGACACTCAGGCAACCTACAGAGCAGGCCATGTGGTGAGGGACTGAAGTGTGCAGGCAACAGCCAATAAGGAACTAAGGCCTGCCAACAACCATGTGAGTGATCTTGGAGTGAATCTTACAGACTTCAGATGACTGCAGTGTCAGCTGACAGCTTGACCACAAGTTCATGAGAGCCCCCAAACCAGAACCACCTACATAATTATTTTGAGATTCCTGACTCACAGAACCTCTGAGATGAGAAATACTGTTTTACACTGCTAAATTTTGGTGTTATGCAGCAATAAAAAACCAATACTCTCAATTTCATTTGTTCCCTACTGGCTGTTCTTTTCAGAACTGACTCTTCCTCCTCCTTTAGCAAATCTCCAAATGTTGGGATTTTTTTAGGGTCTAGTCCTTAGTTGTCTTCTCTTGGCCTGTGTTATGGTTTGTGTTTAAATGTCCCCCCAAAGCCTCATGCAATTATAGGGCTTTTTCAGAGGTGGTTGAACATAGAGTGTGATGCTGGGATAAAGGGTAGGTGATTACTAAATCAGTCCCCTGATTGGTTTGGCATAATTCTGGGTAGGATTAAGGGGGTGAGTGCCACACCTGCCCTAGTGTGTGTAGATGCAGGTAATAGAAGGAACAGAAAGTCTTGTCTCCCTCTTGCAGGCTTGCTTTTGCTGTCTTCTGCCACGATGAACTGTTTCTCCTCTTCAATGTCCCTCTGTCAAGTCACCCTGCCTTGGAGCCAGCCGATTATGGACTGAAACCTCTGCAAACTGTGAGCTAAATAAACCTTTTCTCCTCTAACTTTGGGTGTTGGGTATTTTTTCTCAGAAAGAAAAGTAACTAAGACAGCCTGCTATATTTCTCATCCTATGACTTTAAATATCATCTTTATGCTTTATCTTCAGGCCAGATCTCTCCTCTGACCTGTAGAAACACTCATTCTTCATGTCTTATCTCTCTACTTGGAAGTTTCACACACAACTCAAATCTAACAGGTTCAAAATGTCATTCATTTCCTTTCTTTTTCCCAACCTGTTCCATTCTTTTCTTCCCTTCCATTCTCTCCAATCTCCCTAATTATAATAGCATTAAAATTTATTCGGTTAATCTACATAAGCAAAGTGTTCTTTATCTGTAGGTCCTCACCTAAATTTCATATCCTCCCAAGGATGTTCCCTAAAGAAACACCCTCTCTACAGCAAATCTTCCTCGCTTACTTTCATTTTTTTTTTTTTTTTTTGGTATTTTTGAGACCAGATCTTGCTATGCAGTTCAGGCTGGACTTGAGCTCACTTTGTAGCCCACGCTGGTCTTGAACTAGCAGTGATCCTCCTGCCTCAGCCTTCTGAGTGCTGGGATAACAGGGGTGTGCCACCATGCCCAGCGGGTTTCTTTCTTTTTTTCTTTTTTTGCTTGCTAATATTTCGTTAGTGATATCAGACTGTAAATATCATGTCTATTTACACTTGTTTTTTCTTTTTCTTTTTTTGTCTTTTTGAGACAGGGTCTCGCTATGCAGTTAAGGCTGGCCTTGAGCTCACTTTGCAGCCCAGGCTGGCCTCGAACTTGTAAGGATCCTCCTGCCTCAGCCTCCTGAGTGCTGGGATTACAGGCGTGGGCCACCATGCCTGGCTATTTACACTTGTTTTGTTTTTCTGTTCTTGAGAATAGTGTCAATCACAGCTTATTTCTGCTACATGTTGAATTCCAACAGAGAAGTAAAAGGATGTCTTGTTTTGTGGCCCTATAAGATCTAGATTATAGCTATTCAATAAGTCAGTGGCTCTCAAACTTTGGTGGATATGCTCACCCCTGGGGATTTTGCTTCAACAAGTGTGTAATGAGACTCAGTGATCTATTCTTTTTTTTTCGTTTTTCTCTGGTACCGGGAACTGAACTCACGACCTTGCGCTTGCCAGGCAGGCGCTTTGCCGCTGAGCTAAATCCCCAGCCCCCTCAGTGATCTATTCTTAAGATAAGCAATGATGGGGTCATTCTCGGAGGTGAACCTTGAATCACTTTGAGAAAGAAATCTACCTATATTAGGGCTGGTCAGTATCAATGACTCTTGTAAAGTAAGTAATTCATCATCCCTAGATTGCTGGAGAGCAAAGGTTTACTGCGGTCCTCTTTTCTCCCCTTGAGGCTTTCCAGTTCATTACTTTTGGATATCAGCATTGGTTCAGTACTTTGCTTATGAGGGTTTTATTCTCTGCTTCTGAGATAAAATTTTTTTAAAATTATCTTGGGAGAACTGAGCTTTGGGGTTCTTGGGGGACAGAAAATATTTGCTGGAAACCAGGTGACTATTTTAAAGATGGAGATATTCTTTTAAAAACCTCTTAAGAAAGAAGTGATTTATGGTGATGAATTTAATCATAATTCAATTATCTGATTTTAGGAAATTTTCCTGTTTTCTCTAGTAGTTATAATAAACAGCAAGCTGGCATAATTACTGGGAAAAAATTTCTTATGAAAACTTTGAAAGAATTTCATTTTCCATTTGTTGTGTTAATCTATATGAAAAGATGAGCATTAACATTTGAGGAATTAGGAAAAATGGTTAATCCTTTGTGTATGTTGGGGATTGAACCCCCCAAGCCTCATACATACTAAGCACATGCTCTGCCAATGAACTATACTCCAGCATGTCACTCCTGTTTTATTTTTTCAAATGGAGAAATGAAAACTAAAGACTGACATTGTAATATGTAATGCATGGATAAATAATTTGTCATACTAGGATTGAATCTAGGGTCTTCAGACAAAAGCTACATCCTCAGCCTTTTTTTTTTTTTCCGGTTTTTTTCTGGTACCAGAAATCAAACTCACGACATTGTGCTTGCCAGGCAGGCGCTGTGCCGCTCAGCTAAATCCCCAGCCCTCTGCCCAGCCTTTTTTTTTAACTCAGATTCTTAAGTGGTTAAATTGCCCGTGCTGGGCTTAAACTTGCAGTTCTCTTGCCTCAGCCTCCTGGAGTGCTAGGATTACAGACATGTGCCACCACGTAAATATCATGTCTATTTATACTTGTTTGGGCATGAATAAACAACTTTATTGGTAATTTTAAATCTTGAAAAATTAAAAACTCTACATTCAGGAATTCAGGTATACCATGTGGTAGAGCATATGTGAGGCTCTGGGTCTCATCCCCAGATCCAAAACATACACACACACACACACACACACACACACACACACCCCCCAAAGGAAAAAACCCATTAAATACAATACAACAAAACAAAACCCTCTACTTTCCAATCCGGTAAAAGGGGATGAAGAGAGAAAAAACTTTAGTCAACATGTGCTCACCAGCAGGAAATGAAATAGATTAGGCAAGAGGAGCCATTTGTTTCATTGGTATACAACTGAGAAAAAGCCAGGTCATTTTGAAAAGTGAGACCTGCTTTTATTAAAAACTGACGTGTTGTTCAGAGTTCTTGTTCATAAGCAACAGAAACTGACTCATCCAGAAATTTTTTTTTTTTTGTCTTTTTGAGGCAAAGTTTCACTATGCAGTTTAGGCTGGCCTTGAGCTCACTTTGTAGTCCCGGCTGGTCTCGAACTGGCAATGATCCTCCTGCCTCAGCCTCCAGAGTGCTGGGATTACAGGTGTGTGTCACCCCGTCCGGCTTTACCCAGAAATTTACTGGAAGGATATTAGCTCATAGAATCGAGGCATATTTTACTACACTCACGATTTTTAAAGAAAGATGGGGGCAGGACTGGAGATGGGAACGAGGCAGGAAGATTTGGAGTTTACGGCTAGCGATACTGTGTGTGTGTGATGGGGGGAGGTATATCTCCACTGCTGCCATATTTACAATTGCAAAGGAGGGTTTAAGATAATATTCTACCCTCTAAGTACTCCAGTCAGATGCTGGTGTATTTTGAATAAGTAGATTAACAGTTGTTAGCCCATATATGCAGATTAGCATAGTTGTATTGGGCCACCAATGGCTATTTTTTAACATATTTACTCAAATATTTAGAAAGCATTTAATTACTAAACGCTTTCGACCTATCAATGTGCAACACAGGCCAAAGACTCCAGCTTTTACTTCCTCAGGATGCTGGTGGGGTGAGAGACAATATGGACACAAACAAAACTCCTAGAATTCAGGCCGTGCAGTGAGGTTCTTCTAGCTGAGCTGTGAGGAGAGAATGCCCCAAGAAGCGTTCATTCACAACCAGGGCCTAATGCTTGATTTAGCTGACAGAAGACTGCTAACTACAACTTTGGAATTCTTCAAGGTAGTTAACGTCCTAAAAGATCAAAGCGATAACTGTTTTAGCTCCTTAGAAAGAAATTGCATCTAAAAGTATGAAATTGCATCTAAGAGAAGCATGCATGGAAAATGTGCTTTTTTTTTTTTTTTTTGAAATTCCATTTAAATCTAACGTGGCTGATTCGCTTGAGATTTGTAATTCTGGCAGAGGAACGAATACAGCGTTCCTCGCCCGTGCAAGTGGCCGGGTGGTTCCAGGCTGACAGCTTCACTGCTTCGTGCACTTCTTTTTAATGGCTCCGCCAACCTCCCTAAAGCCACAAGTAGAAAACATGCTTCAGCAACTACTCAAGAAACATCCTATGAAGCCAGCTGTCCGGGGGACCCAGCTCGCTGCCCACCACTGCGGGGTGAACTCCGACTTTTATCAGACGCCAGTCAGCAGAGGAACTGAGAAAGTGGTCATTTTCGACTAAGTGCGTTTGGCACACTTAACAGCGAAGGGAGACGGGCGCTCCGTCCAGGCGGCCCTAAGAAACGCAGCGCTTCCGGGCGGAGGGAGACGCAGGGCTGCGACTGCAGCGGCCTCTGAACTTCCGGTCTTTTCCGGCGTATGGGTTTTTTTGTTGCTAGCGTGGTGAGGGCTGGTCCCAAAGAATGGGCCAGACTGCAGCAAAAAGCAGGGCGACAGTAAAGCCTAGATTGAGTCCCCTCACAAGTTAGTTACGCGAACGAATCCCGCGGCCCAGCCTCACTGCCTCACCGCCTTACCGCCCGGCGATACCACCCCTCCCCCTCCCGTCAGCCGCCAGCTAGGCGAAGGCGGCCGTTACGGGGTGGAGGGCGGAGACGCGGCATCTTCGCGCGAGACCAGCCTCGCGACTTCCCAGAAAGCCTCAGGCAACATCTTTGTAGCGGCTGAGGAGTCCGACTAGGGCGGAAGAGTGGGCGGGGCCTGCCAAGATATTTAGCGGCACCCGAGGCCACGCCCTAAGTCGGAAGTGACGGAGGCGAGCTATCGCGTCGAAGCTACCTCTATGGTTTTCCTCTCGTTCTTGAGTCGGGAAATGGCCGCTGTGTAGTTACGACGGCGCTTAATCCCGGGAACCGTGGTTCGTTTTGTCAGGTAGGCCTTGCGCTACCCTCAAGTTACTCAAAAGACTGTGAATAATGAGAACTCGTGAATATTGTTGACTCTTGTGGGTGGTGACGGGTCGGTGTCGATGAGAGAACTCGGGAGGCGTTGCGCCGTTATTTGTGCGTTTTGGGG
Organism: Chinchilla lanigera; assembly: GCF_000276665.1. Lineage (NCBI taxonomy): Eukaryota > Metazoa > Chordata > Mammalia > Rodentia > Chinchillidae > Chinchilla > Chinchilla lanigera. Next base: position 609,285 of record NW_004955439.1, read on the forward strand.
TCAGCTTTTCGCAGTTTCCCGAGGCACCACGAGTTGAGAAGGTGGGGGATGGGGCAAGCCGAGCGAACGGCGCGCGCGCGTGGCTACGAGCCTGGCTTGAGAGCCGAGGACCGCGCTGCCTCTTGCGCTTGCGCAGACGTCCCTCGTCCGCCCTTCCCCCATTTTTCGGCGCGGACCCCTGCGCGCTCCCGACTGTACGCTGTGCGCATGCGCGCTCCTTTTTCCCCTCCCCTTGTAGACTGGCAGCGGGCAGCCAGCGAGGTCCCTCTCGTGTCTGCCTCTTGCCGGCTATCGTCTTTCCCAGCCTTTGGGGCTTGGATAAACTGAACTGCAGCACAGTGCACTGGGTAGGTTGACCCCCTTTTGCCTCGTCTTTAAACTCCTTTCCGCAGCTGCACGCTGCCTACGCCTCCTTTCTGTTACTCAGGTTGAGGATCCTGCAGTCCTTTGTAGCTGACTCCACCCTTGGTGTCGCGCGAAAGTTTTCTCCCGGGCTCAGTGTTTCCGTTTCTCCGAAACCGCCGTGTTTTGGAACGGACTTGTTCTCTCGACTCCAGCAGTCGGTGCCTAGCTACTGTTTCCTAGCGTGGGGGTCCGTTCCTGCCCTAAGCGGGCCGTGCCGGCCCGAAGGAGCAGTTTTCCAACAGTGCGAGGGAAGCCATGTCCTTTCTGCGAGTGACTCAGTTACGTAGTTGGAGAAAAGTTGCAGCCAAGACTGGTGTACACCTAGTAGGGTAGGTGGCTGCGAGTGGTGAGTTGAGGTTATGGATTTTGCTCTCCTTTTAAACTCCTACTTTGGTCCTTCTTTCCCGAGATTGAACCCAGGGGCTGCGTACCGCTTTGCCATTTTTATTTTTTAATTATTTTGAGACGGTCTCTTAAATTGCTTCGGAGTAGCTGGGTTCACAGGCGAAAGCCACCTCGCCTTAAGTTTTATCTCGTCAGGGTCAACCAGCAATACCGGCCACTACTTTACTCCTCAAAACATTATTTTTAAAAAGTGTTTTAGAATTGAAAAGTTAAGCTGAAAGCATATGTGGCTAAAGTGGATGAAAAAAATGATTAGTTACTTAAGACTTGTAGTCTATTATCAGTCTTTACAATGTTTTATTGTTGTGATTTTTTTTTTTTTTTGGTACTGAGACTCGAACTCAGGACCTTGCGCTTGCCAGGCAGGCGCTTGTGCCCCTGAGTTATATCCCCAGCCCTACAATATTATATGGAAAAGATAAATTTGACTTTCTTAGTGTGAGTTCTTATTCCAGTTAGACTTTTTTTTTTTTTTTTTTCTTTTTGAGACTGGGTCTCGCTATGCAGTTCAGGCTGACCTTGCGCTCACTTTATAGCCTAGGCTGGTCTCGAACTTGTAACGATCTTCCTGCCTCAGCCTGCCGAGTGCTGAGATTACAGGCGTGCGCTACCACGCCCGGCTCCAGTTCGACTTTTAATTGGAAACATTAGGTTACTGTTTAGTCAGTAAAGAATCTTTACTTTGGGAAAACTGCTCTTCCAGTTGATGTGCTTTTTGGCGTGATCATAACAAATTCAGGGTAATTTGATGGAAGGATTATGTGTCTAAAGTAGCTCATGGTAAACATAAAGTCTGTCTAGTGAGGGTTGTAGTATCCAAGTCTTTAACACTGTAACTTTGAGGTGTACCCTGGACTTCAGTTTAATTAATGAACTTACTTATTTTTAGTTAGTAGTTTTTTTTTTTTTTTTTGGTACTGGAAATCGAACTCAGGACTTTGAACTTGCCGGGCAGGCACTTTGCCGCTGAGCTGTATCCCCGGCTTCAGCTTAATTTAGATAATTAAAGTAAGAGCTAAGGAGGCTGTTTGGCTAGAGCTGGATGAATTTCGAAGAACAGTAATATTTTAGCACATGGCTCTAGTAATAGGCTTAGAGCTACTTGAATTTATTGAATAATTTATGTGGGCAACAAGCTGTAGTAGATTAACTGTGTGGTGAGAAGTACAGGTTTTAAATGGAGAAAGTTTTTTCAGTTCAAGATCTTGGAGAGTCCCAGAACCCATCAGTTGAACAGTAGCTGAATTCTAGTCATTGTTTTGCTATTTAACAGATAAGTAGATAAGGAAATAAAAAAGAGCATCCTGTCTCTGGGTAGTAAACGTTGAAGTTCCAGTTGTGGGCTCATTATTCGGTATCAGTATTTCTTTAGTCATAAGCATTTCATATTTTGACTGTTCTCAGTAGTGTAAAACAGGCAGTCTCCTGATACTAAATAGTGCTGGCCTATATCTGTGTTAATATTTTGGAGTTTTGAAATGCTTCAATTTCTAGATGGAGGCCGAGAAGGTAGAAAGTTTAAGAAAAGAATACCCACATAAGCTTGCAGAAAGACTGTCTTAAACAAGGTTTACCAATAATGGTAGTTATTGCTGGAGTAGTGCGTACCATATGCTGGACTGTAGCTTTTTTACATTCTTCAGTTTAACTTTTGACACCTGCAGAAAGGGAAGCTGAAAGAGATTAAGTAACTTGTCTACTGTTGGGTTTCCAGGTACAAGGTGATTCACAATTTGAAGCTAGTATACTGGAGTGATGATCACTGGGTATTCTTTTAAGGATTTGGAAGGATGTGAATAGCAGTGCTATGTTCATAGGAATCTTTGGCCCACACTCCTTGTTGAGTATGCTATAATGAAGACTTGGCTTAAATATATTTGAAATAGGAAAACCCAACAAATCTATTTTCAGGAGCACTCAGAGGCCAAGGCAGAAGGTTAAGTGGGAACCCAGACTGTGCAACTTGGTGACTGAGCAATAGCCTGTCTCAAAAAAAAAAAGTAATTCCAACACTTGGGAGGAAGAGGCAGGAGGATCCCTGCGAGTTCCAGGCCAACCTGAACTGCAAGTGAAACCCTGTCTCAAAAGAAAGGAAAAAAAGATCTGGGGATAGTTCACTGGGAGGGGCCGTGGGTTCAGTCCCAGTAGGGGAGGGTGTAAGAAATCAATTTGTGGTACTTCTTCATCTTGGCTACTGTAGTTTCTTTAATCTCCTGTATTCTAGCTGGTCATTATGTATTCCGTAAAAAACAGGCTCTTTTTAGATATTTATGAATTTTATTTTTAAAATAAAGGGTGATTTATCCTGTGTTCCTCACTGGTTGGTAAATCATCAATAAAGGTTCATGAGGCGGTTTATTACCTATCTTTCTTTACAAGTGAAATGTATTAATAATGATCTTGTAATAAAGGGAAGATGGATTTGGCATTTTGAATTCTATACTTCGGTTTTGGCCACATCAGTATACTATCAGGATATTGGAGAGATCATTTGGGTTCAGGAAATAGCAAATTCTGGGTTAATTTTTTACACTGTAATTTTGGCCCCTAAAAGGGCAAACACATTTCTTGTTCTTCCCCTCCCCTGTCCTAACTTGCTCTTCACCCAGAAGAGTCCAAAATTTAAAATTTAAGAATTCTTTCAAGTTTTTTTGTTTCTCATTATCTCATGTTCCACATCTCCAGTAAAATATGAGTAGGTCTTGATGACTAAGAAACCAGATCCTGGATTTGCCTTGTTTGTATATTTCTACCACTTTATCCAAGCATCTATAATATTTAACTTTAATTTGTTTCCTTGCTCTCCTCCCCATGCTTTTTTTTTTTTTCTTGGTTTTTTCCTGTACCAGGAATCGAACTCATGACCTTGCGCTTGCTAGGCAGGCACTGTGCCACTTAGCTGAACTCCCAGCCCTCCCCATGCTCTTTATAGTGTACAAGCAACCATTTTAAAATTTTAAGTCAGGTGATAATGACTCTTCTAATCAAACCTGCTAGGAATTTTCCATTAGTTCGAGTAAAACCCAGACTTGATACTCTGACCTACTAGATTTTATTTTGATCTGGTGTAGTCTTTCTTTCCCTGCATTGTCTTTTATCTTCAACTCCTTGAGCACAGGGCCTCACCTATCTACTGCTTTTTCTGTCCTGAGTTGGCAAAGCTTTGTATTCTTTGCCTAGAATGCTCTTCCCTCTGGATCTTTGGAGGGTTGTTTATATTTGTTACTTCCTTTGAAGAGGGCCCAAGGACCCACCTTAGTTAGGTGAATTGCCCTCCTGATCATTCCTCCTAATGCATCATCTTCCGCCTCCTCCATGTACTAGTCACTGTTTGATGTTTTCTGTCCTCCCCTCACTGGAAGCTCCCAACTATAGAGATTTCTCAGGCATCTTTCATGATTGACTTTCGTGAGTATCTTTTTGTGACTGCTTCAACATCCTGAATTGGTTCAAAACATTATAGCAATTTCTGTCAAAGCATAATGGACAGTTTCTGTTAAATAAAAACATTGTTTTGGGTCCTCATTCACCTCATTCACTAGATCTGGCACCATCCGACTTTTGAGTCTTTCCCAAAGTCAGAATGATGTTAAGAGATAAATATTTTGAATTGATTAAGTACATCGAAGTGACCCAGGATAGTACAACTAACGACTCTCATGGAAGGATTTGGAGAAATGCTTCAGAAGGTGGCAAGAATGATGGGTTAAGTGTGTTCAAAACGAGGGGGTGTCTTTTGAGGGGAATTAATGGGAGTATGTCTTACTGTAATACATGTTTTCAAATATTTGAATGTCTACTATATTTGATAGTATTGTATATGTTAACATAGTTATAGACTAGGTAAGAATATATAGCCCTGGGCCCAACAACCTACAGTGTTAAGTTTTCTGTTTCTAGTGTATACATTCTTAGAACTTCAGAAAAGTATCACCTGGAGTAAAGAGAATTGGCAGTTGATTATCTCCAGATGTATAGAAATTAAAATTGACCTTTTGGAATTGGTTAGGGGCTGTTTTGAATTGATCCTTGTACTACTGGGTGAGATCAATGATACTTTTAAGTCACAATAACATTTCATAACAGTACAGTAACTTAGGGCCGGGGATATAGCTCAGTGGCATAAGTGCTTGCCTGGCAAGCCTGAGGTCATGAGTTCGATTCCCGGTAGCCCTCCCAAAAGAGAAAAAACCCAACCAAAAAAAAAAAAAAAAACAGTACAGTAACTCAGAAGATTAGCATTTTTCTTTGCCCTCTGGGGTATTGACTGTTTAAATACTAAACTTGAGTGTACTTTAGGAAACTTTCTGTACCCAGATCTGCTTGGCTTTTAATTTTGCTGCTTTTTACTTTTGTACAGATTAGCTGTAATTTACTAGATTCTTCTTCTTGGGACTAAACCTTGGATCTTTTAGTTTCTTGTTTTTTGAAGTTGGTCTGGGTATGTGTTCACAGGCCTGAAACTCAAGATCCTCCTGCCTTAATCTCCCTGTTTGTGGATCCATGGTTATTTAGAGGTTACTATCCTTAATTGAGTAAAGTTGAATCTCTTATTTGTATTACCCCCCCCCCATCGTGCTTACCAGGCTGGCGCTGTGCCGCTGAGCTAGGTCCCCAGCCTCTCTTATTTGTATTCCATTACTGCATTTTTCTTCCCTCTCCTTCCTTCTTCTCTCCCTCCTCCCTCCCTCTTTTTCTCCTCTATCCCCTCCTCCTCCCTCTGCTTCTCCTGTCTCCCCTCCCCCTCCCTCTACCTCTCCCTTACCCCATCTCTTCCCCTCCTCTCCTCTTTCCCTTTCTCTCTTCCCTGCAGGTTCTCACAGTGTAGTTCAGCCTGGCCTTGAACTTGTTATGTAGTCCAGGCTGGCCTCAAACTCAAAGCAATCCTGCCTCAGCCTTGTGAGGGCTAGGACTACAGGTGTGCACCACTATGCCTGGCCTACATTTTTCAGATGGGATCATTACTTAGTAAAACACGTGGGTTTTTGTTATAATACGTATTTTTTCTTGTTTAATCTTGTTTATGAATTCTTTGTGGACATATATTAAACTTGTATTTTATAGTTTAAGTTCTGCTTCCCTCATGGTTTTTGACCATCTTTTTTATGTGGTGAATAATGAATATATACAAAGCTAACTTTTTCAGTGTTGATAACTGCTTGATATTTTGAACCACATTTATTTACACACTAATATTTAATTATATAGGAAGTATTGATTTTCAAAAGATGTTTCATTGTGTACTGTTACTTAAATGTCTGTACATGTATGAAAATGCTTTTAGGCATATTGCTTAGAGTTACTGGTATGGCCGTTATATCACCTCAAGTCAGTTTTTAGATGAAACTCAAAGGAAGTGGTGATAGGATAAATAGTAGAACAATAAACTGTCATTATTTTAGATGTTATAAATTCTAGCATTATGAATATTTATTACAGATTATATGTTTACATGTGGCCAGATGGCATTAGTAATTACTTAGGAATTTTCTGATAGGATGATAGCATATCTTTTGTTTTCTGAAGCCTAGATTTCTGAACTGAATTCAGGTATTTGAATTAAAATGTTAAGTTGTTGTCAGTTACAGAAGGCACTGCATCACGACTAAAACACATTTTTATAGTTAAAAGTTTATTTTTTTCCTGTCATTTTTTTTTCCTAAGTCAGTTTTCCTCTTTTTGACATCATGAGTGTCTTTATTAGTTTATTGCAGTGCCCAATATATGTAAACAGTGGATAGTCAGTTTAACATAAATTTGTATTTTTTTTATCTTTGTTAGGAATTTGAATTTAGAGTTTTATTTCTAAGAACATTCTCTTCAGGAAGAACTTTACAGTATTTTAAAGGCTTCACTGGCTTCTCGATCCTGCATAAGCCTAAGGTAAATAACACTTATTTTTGTGGTTTTCAGTTTTGACTGACTTCATTGAGATGGAGTGATTAAAAGTACAGTGGTCTGAAGCTTTTGGGGGGCGTGACTTATATGAAGTCACATTTAGCTTTAGGAAAAAGATTCTTTTCGTCTCTCCTGCTTCTAGGTGGTATATCTGCTTCTTCCACTTCAGTAAACACCTCTGCTAAGACTCAGAACATAACAAAGCCATTTTAAAACAAGACAAACGACCCTGCTACTTAACCCATCTTCCCTATGCAAACAAGAGGAATTTCATAACTTAACTTTTTTCTCTCTACTTTGATTTTTAAGGTAATTAAAATTAATTCCTTATTCTGTGCAAACACTGTGTTACATAAGTTACATATATTAATTCGTTTAGTCCTTTACAACTTCGAAGTAGGTGCTGTAGTTCTTTTTTCACTTTAAAATTGAAACAGAAGCCCAGCGAGATTAAGGAATTGTTTGTGGAAGGTCATACAATTAAGGAAGTATCTTATCCTGGGTTTGAACCAGGTAGTCAAAATGCAGAGGCCGTATTTTCAGCTTCTTTTAGCCAACTGTATTTTTAGAGGAGGGCAAGAAAAACAATCCACATTTCTTTTGGAGTGGTATGGTTTTGTTTCATTTTGTTTTGCCTAGCTTTGAGACAGGCTCTTGCTGTATAGTCCAGGCTGGCCTTGAACTTACCATCAAGCCCAGGGTGGCCTCATACTCACTCAGTCCTCCTGCATCAGCATTTTGAGTACTGCAATTATAGTCATGCTTTCTTACCTCTTATTTTAAAAGTTTTTTGTATGCTTAAAAATAAACCAAACCAGGTGTGGTAGCACATGCCTATAATTCAGCTACTTGGGAGGCAGAGGCAGGAGGATTACAAATTTGAGGCCAGCCTGGGTAGTTTAGCGAGATCTGTCTCAGAGTAAAAATCCGAGGACATAGTTCAGTGCTTTCTGGGTTCCATCACCAGTATTCCAAACCAACAAAACTTAAAACTTTTTAATGAAAAATAAACTTGCTAGGTTCTGGGGAATGCATCCATTCAAGTTACTTATGAGATATTTTTTGTATTCATATGCTGTAAGTATGCTGTGTCCTGGAGACATAACATTGCATTAAAAAGGGCATGGTCTTTGCAAATTTTCAGTCTGTGAATGGCCCATAGTTAATGGTGCCATGTATAATAATATTTTTAAAAGTATCTGCAGTCTTGGGTGGAGAGTGTATTTTCTTATCCAGACTCCGTTAGTCTTCATTTTTAATTTCACCTCAACAGAGGTATTCAGCGCTGGAGAAGCCTACAAAATTCCTGAATTGCTTAACAGAAATGACCACTAAAAAACAACAAAAACCCCTTAAGGGCTAAGATCAGAGATTCTGGAGATACATAGCACAGAACCTATGGCTTTTAATAAGTCAAAAATGTTCTTCTTTAGTACCATGAAAATGGGTCTTGCCTTGTTTTGAGATCTCCAAAATTATATTGCAGCTCTGATTTTTTTTAACAATATTTGTGATTATCTTAGGAAAATCAGTTTCTTGAAATAAAACTAATTAGAATGAGTGTAAATTACATATAGGTGTCCTTTAAAGAGTTTGAGGACAGCACAATATTTTGAAATCACATACAGTCAAGTATCAAAATTTCCAGTGGTCTAGATTCCTTAGAGATTATGATTGTTTCCCAATTTCACTATGTTGTTAAAATCACAAGATTTGCTAAACCAAATTGAACTTGTGTTCCACTGGGTATTGAATATCTGTCAGTGCGAAATTTATTTCATGTGTTGTGGAATTCTTAATTCCACCTTTTTGAACTCTGAACCTGTATTTTTTATTTTTGTCTTTATATATTTCTTGCTTACTTGGGATTGAGAAGAAGATGAGAATAGAAGGAAAAAGGTGATAGAGCATTTTATTTTTAAATAAGTATTTATCTGAACTTCTTGAAATTTTCATTTATATTCTTTGAAGAGGCAGTATTCAGACATTATCATTGTTGCTTCCATAATTCATCTCCAAGTACTGTAGTAATACTGAGCAAAAAGACTTGGTAAGTGAGGATAAGTGCTGTCTGTCATAGATATTTGGTTGTAGGAGATGGGATTTAAATGCATGAAAATTGCAGGATGTTAGAAGGTTAGTAAGTTGATTTTCTTTCTTTTTTTAAGGAAATGATTACTTTTAGTAATAAATTAGCCAAAATTTAGAAACAGCTACACAGTTGATCCTTGAACAACACAGGTTTGAATTTCTTGGGTACATTTTATATAGGTGTTTTTTGGAGATTAGTGACAACTTGCAGCCAAACCAGATAGCCTAGAAATAATTCTTTTAAAAAAGGTTATGTCATTCATGTGTAAAATACATGTAGACAGTAACGTACCTTCCCCTGCCAAATATTGGGGATTGAACCTAGCACATTTGCACTGAACTACATCCCTAGCCCTTTTCTTTTTTTTATTTTGAGCCAGGGTCTTGCTAAGCCAAGTTACTCAGGCTGAGCTTGAATTTGTGATCTCCTGCCTCAACATCTGGGTATTGGGATTATAGGTGTGCATTATAGATGTGCCCCACTAGGCCTGGCTAGACAAGTCTTTTATTATTTTACTACCATACAGTATTCACAAAACTTTATAAAACTTAGGGTTATTAGTGTATACTTACTGTGCATGGCTCCATTTTATTTTATTTATTTATTTTTTTGGTTTTTCTCCGGTACCAGGAACCGAACTCACGACCTTGCGCTTGCCAGGCAGGCGCTTTTGCCACTGAGCTAAATCCCCAGCCCGGCTCCATTTTAATTAAGGAAAATACAAACATAAACATGAAGTATCAAATCATACTTGTGTAAAATTAAATGTAGTACATAGTAAATTACTTAAATTTCATAAGCATCTTAGTACTGTGATAAGCTCAAGTGTTGGGAGTATTCATTTATTTGATACTAATAGGTGACACTATTTCCATGTGTGCAGTTTGTTTCTCTAATAAATTTCATACTCTGTGTTTTTTACTGCATATAATGTGACAACACAAAATGTGTTAATATTAGTGAGGTTTCTGGTCAACAGCAGGCTCTTGGCACATACTGGGGGATCAAAGTATTTTATGCATGTTTTTATAGTATGCATATTTTCGACTGTGTGGGTATCAGTGCCCTTAACCTTTGAGGATTAACTGTACACAGCAAAAACAAGCTTAGGAGGCTCAGACTGTTTAGTCTTGGATTCACTGAAAAGTTGAAAATGTACTTGGAATGTATGCAGTGGTTTGCCGTGTATATATCATATGTATGTTACATATACATTAGTTCTGTTACAGATTGCTATATTGAGCGAAGTCTTAAGTATTAGTACGGGGTGATAGTTAGAAAAGTTAAAATACTGGTGCCCATGTTTCTTTTTAAGATTGCAGTAATCTCTCCAGTTTATCTTTTTCATCTTCTTACCAGAAAACCACAGGGTAAAGTAGACATTGTCACATAAGTCCATTTTTATCTTGTAGTCATGACTGTTGAGAGCAGAGCCATGGCTTCAGCTGTAAAGACTTAGAGATTTTTAATCTATTAGGAGACTATCCTGTACTGCTCAGGCAGTATTGTATGGACTGGTCAGTTTAGTTTCATTTCAAGGCCAATAAAGCACTTGATGTCAGTTTGGTAGATTTATTTTCCTTATTATCATGCCGCTTTTTGTTTCTCTTTCTTTGTCTTTAATATTTTGGAATCATTTCTTTTTTTTACAGAAGAGGCAGGTATTGGGCATGGAATAGTATCTTAACAATTTGTTGCAGTCTAATATTGCTCTTTCTGGCTTCTGAAGTTACTGCCTTTTTGGATTAAGACACATAGGTAGGATAATTCACAGAACTAATTACGTCTTTAATGTACAGCACCCGTCCTGCAGGTGTAAGGGATAATTGACTTGTTTTCTAAGTACTCATTTGAAAAGAATGAGAATGATTTATAAAATTAAATTTGTATATGAACATAAATAATAATGTGAAACTTGAATTGTGTTATGATTTTGTTTGCTTTTTAATTTGACTAGGAGAAAAGAAATGGGTCGCTCCAATTCTAGATCACATTCTTCAAGATCAAAGTCTAGATCACAGTCTAGTTCTCGATCAAGATCAAGGTCACACTCTAGAAAGAAGAGATACAGGTGAATTAACATGCTTCTGATTCTTTTAAGAATAATTATACTAGCTGATATTTATTGAATGATTGCTATATTCAGACATAGTGCTAAGCCTATTAATATATTTCATTCTTAAAAGACCCAGTAAAATGGATCTATTAACATTTTAGGGTTGGAAAAATTGAAAATAGTCCAAGTTACAAGCTAATAAATGTCACATCTTAGATTTGAATTCAGATATTCCTTGTTTAACAAGAGAGTTACGTTTTCTGCAGGATGGTTGTTAAATGGTCGCTAAATGAGGAATTTGTATGGTATATACATTACAATATTTAGAACAAAGAAGTGATGAGGGGAAACTCCAACTTGATGACTTTGCTGTTATTTGCCTCTTACATGCAGTACTGTAAATGTATAACAATGTAAAACTAGTACTGTACGGTACAATCAGCAAAAATTACTGTATAAACAAGGTGTGCTGTATCAAAAAAAGACACTGAGGCTCTGTAAACAAG
>NW_004955439.1:620746-654924 GCF_000276665.1 Chinchilla lanigera
TTAGCTCAGCGGCAAAGCGCCTGCCTGGCAAGCGCAAGGTCGTGAGTTCGGTTCCCGGTACCGGAGAAAAACCAAAAAAAAAAAAGAGCTGAACCAAGAGAAAGATGGGTCCTAAGTCTGAACAGGTGCTAAGTAGGTTGTTAAATGAGGAATATCTATAATGAGTTGATTGTTGAAAAATTATCAATTCTGATTTTCTTTAAGTAGTGATAGATAATGTAACACAGGAAGTAGAAGCCACACAAAAAAATTAAACAGGTGTCCCGTTTAGAATTAATATTACTTGCTGATATTTCTGTGCTCATTTTCTAGGCCTAACTTTGCTGACTACCTTTTTTCACATTTATAGTACAAGGTGGCATTCCATTAAGTTTTCTTTTGCAGTGTCACTTTTAAGTGCCAGCCTCTAGATGTACTGTAATTTGCTAATATAGCTTACTGGGATTGTATTCATTATCTTCCCCATGTTTTCTTTGCCTTTGTTCCTAAGGCCTTTAATTTATTCTGTTACTATTGCCCTTAGAAATTTTTTTTTTTAAATTAGAAACTAACTTGTATGAATGAGGTTATTTAAAAATAGTATGCATTTCTGCTTCTGGTAATTTATGATAACCTTCATCCAAAGGTATTTAGGTGGTAGGATGGAATACTTTATTTTTCTCACATTGATATTTATTTCATTTTTAGTTCTAGGTCTCGTTCCAGGACGTACTCAAGGTCTCGTAGTAGAGATCGTATTTATTCTAGAGATTATCGTCGAGATTACAGAAATAATAGAGGAATGAGACGACCTTATGGGTACAGAGGAAGGGGTAGAGGGTATTATCAAGGAGGAGGAGGTAGATATCATCGAGGTGGTTATAGACCTGTCTGGAATAGAAGGCACTCTAGGAGTCCTAGACGAGGTCGTTCACGTTCAAGGAGTCCAAAAAGAAGATCAGTTTCTTCTCAAAGATCCCGAAGCAGATCTCGCCGGTCGTATAGATCTTCTAGGTCTCCAAGATCATCCTCATCTCGTTCTTCATCCCCATATAGCAAATCTCCTGTCTCTAAAAGACGAGGGTCTCAGGAAAAACAAACCAAAAAACCTGAAGGGGAACCCCAAGAAGAGAGTCCTTTGAAAAGTAAATCACAGGAAGAACCGAAAGATACATTTGAACATGATCCATCGGAATCTATTGATGAATTTAATAAATCAGCCACATCTGGTGATATTTGGCCTGGCCTTTCTGCTTACGATAATAGTCCCAGATCACCCCATAGTCCTTCACCTATTGCTACACCACCTAGTCAGAGTTCATCATGCTCTGATGCCCCCATGCTTAGTACAGTCCATTCTGCAAAAAATACCCCCTCTCAGCATTCACATTCCATTCAGCATAGTCCTGAAAGATCTGGATCTGGTTCAATTGGAAATGGATCTAGTCGCTACAGTCCTTCTCAGAATAGTCCAATTCATCATATCCCCTCACGAAGAAGCCCTGCAAAGACAATCACACCACAGAATGCTCCAAGAGATGAGTCTAGGGGACGGTCTTCATTTTATCCTGATGGAGGAGATCAGGAAACTGCAAAGACTGGAAAGTTCCTCAAAAGGTAAGAACCAAAATAGAGAATTTAGATTATAATATTAGCTCTTTCAGTTCAGTTTAGAATTAAACTTTAAATTGTAGTATGTATTTAACTATTTTTCATGGTTTCCTACTTCATGAGATAATTTACAAGTTACATATGTTAAATGTTGAAAGTTAAGTGTTTTGATAGAAACTAATTTTCCTTTTAATTTTACTCATTTTTAGTCAGTGCCGAATTAAGACTATTAAATAAGAATAAATTGAGTAGTGTAAGGCATAACATATGTTAAGAACCATAAAAGCTAGAAAGTAGAGAACCGATTGAGTTTTTCTGTTATAATTATTAGAATGTTGTCTACATAAGTAATGCATTTATATTACACATTCTTATGTAGTATAGTCTGTCATTGTTTACTAAATTCTGCCTAATTTTAGAAGAGACAGTGGTATTTCTGACTCAAGTAGTTTAAATAGTTACATAGTTTCAAGTGAGGCTGAGAGTTGCTAACGAATTTAATGAAAATTGGTTACTAATGTATAAATTGACTTTAGAAGTGAGAAGATGGAGCAGGTATCTATTTATACTGTATTGTGCAAACTAAAATTGTTTTTCTATTAAACTGATACTTAGCTCCTATTATTGCCAGATTATTTTCTAGAGTTTGTATTTTACGATTCATACAGAGTATTAAATAACTGATATTACTAGCTGCATTAAGTTCATTTGTGTGAGCTCTCTTTTATATTGTTAGAAAAGTGAAATAGCCTGAAATTTTGAGATAATTTTAAGTAGAGAAAAAACGTGTATTGTCTATTTATCATTTATTTTAGCTGCAAAAGTTAAATTTAGTCAGTGTTGTATATTAATAAGATTTGTGTAGAAATTTGGATTTGTTGGTGTGGAATTGTGGGGTGTGACCAAATAGGTGTGTGAGCATGGCTTTACTTTTAAACTTCAGGAAGTCTTAATAGGTGACTTTGTCTTAAAAATCAGTATGTAAGTGATAGATAGATACTTGTAATGATTTTCAAAAGTGAAATCTGAAGAGGTAAGGTTATTTTCTCTCATTGCTGGTCTGTGATATTGGCAACACATTGAATTAAGTATGCAAGTGATCTATAATGAATGCAATCCAGAGTTACTATCCTTCTTTGCTTATTCACAGGTTCACAGATGAAGAGTCTAGAGTATTTCTGCTTGATAGGGGTAATACCAGGGATAAAGAGGCTCCAAAGGAGAAAGGATCAGAGAAGGGGAGGGCAGAGGGAGAATGGGAAGATCAGGAAGCTCTAGATTACTTCAGTGATAAAGAGTCTGGAAAACAGAAATTTAATGATTCAGAAGGGGATGACACAGAGGAGACAGAGGATTATAGACAGTTCAGAAAGTCAGTCCTCGCAGATCAGGGTAAAAATTTTGCTACTGCATCTCATCGGAATACTGAGGAGGAAGGATCCAAGTACAAGTCCAAAGTTTCGCTGAAAGGCAATAGAGAAAGCGATGGATTTAGAGAAGAAAAAAATTACAAACTTAAAGAGACTGGCTACGTAGTAGAAAGGCCAAGCAATGCAAAAGATAAGCACAAGGAAGAAGACAAAAGTTCTGAAAGAATAACAGTAAAGAAAGAAACACAGTCGCCTGAGCAGGTAAAGTCTGAAAAGCTCAAAGACCTCTTTGATTACAGTCCCCCTCTACACAAGAATCTGGATGCACGAGAAAAGTCTGCCTTCAGAGAGGAGAGTCCCCTTAGGATCAAAATGATAGCCAGTGATTCTCACCGTCCTGAAGTCAAACTGAAAATGGCACCTGTTCCTCTTGATGATTCTAACAGGTAATTCCACATTGATGCTCACTAAGTAATCTGTGGGCAGTTAGTTAATATTACTGTTAATTATTTTCTAAACATGCTTAATTTTCACAATCAAACCAATGGTATATTTTGTTTGTGTGTGTTACTGATATGTTTCAGACCTGCCTCCTTGACTAAAGACAGGCTACTTGCTAGTACACTTGTCCATTCTGTCAAGAAGGAGCAAGAATTCCGATCCATCTTTGACCACATTAAGTTGCCTCAGGCCAGCAAAAGCACTTCAGAGTCATTTATACAACACATTGTGTCCTTGGTTCATCATGTTAAAGGTATGTTTAATGTGTGTAGTATTGGTATTAAATTTCTTTTGCATGCAAATAAATGGATACTTAGGCTTAATTACTAGTGCACTCCAGGTCTAACAGGTGTGCATTAATACTATGAAAAATTTGGAAAAATAGTTTTGTGGACGGGATTATCGGTCTTGTTGGCATTGAGACTCAATGAAGATATTTAATAAATGATCAAAATGTTGGCGTTATGTTCTAAAAAACTGATATTACAGTATGAAGTGAATTTAGTATTAAAAGTCTTTTAAATTGTGCCATTACAGTATGTTTGAAGTGAAGAATGTTTAAATACTATCTTACCGTGTATGCTTATGATTTGTGATAATGCACTATAGGCATGGCTTTATAACAAAAGTAAGGCAGTATTGTTACTGTCACTCAATTATGGTTCAATTTTTAAAGAAAGCGAACTACTGAAAAAACTACTTTGTGTCTTCTCTGCTACTTAATTTGTTACAAAAATGATTCTAAATGAAAAAAATTTACTGGAATTTTTAGGAGAAAGTCCAAGTAGTTTAAAAGCATATTGGATAGTGATTACATGAATAGTTATTAACTAGGGTAGTAGAACATTTCTTTAGGTCCTAAAGATGAAGATTTCCATTCCAACTTAAAGTAGTGATTTTCTGTTTTCACCAGTGTATAATTCTAGTTTCATAGTTGCTGCTAGTACTTTTCAAAGGATTGAGGGTATGATGTTTTGGGCAATTAGGTTGAATTTTGTTTTTGTGTTTAGTAGGTTCTTTCCTAGGTAGGAACCTCCACGGCTGGTTGGTCTTAAGCCTTTTTTTTTTTTTAAGTTTGTCATGAAAACAGCTCATAATAGCTGAAACTTGTCACTAGCAATTCCTTTTGTGTGTGATAGCTCAAAACAGTGAATAATTTCTTTTTTGGCTGTAATTAACCATGGAAACAAAAGAGAGTTTTGCTGTTTTGCTATAAGTACATTTGTAAATCAGTTTGTGACCATATTACTGTGGTACGTAAAGTATGAAACATTAACATTTTTTCACTTTTCACCCCTTTTTTGACTTACCTTCACATTTTACAATTCGTTGCTGAATTTTGAGATCAGATTTTGATAAATTTTTCCTTTTTCATATCCTTTTTTTCCTTTTTTAAAAGAACTGTAGTTATGTTTCATAATTAATATTGTGCAACCGATCTGAACAGCTCTTTCTTAATACAGAGCTGAAAATGCCCAGTGATGTTTTCTTTTTCATTGTAACTAGGTCCTGGAATATGTTTTGAAATGGCAAAATCCATGTTTCAAAATAAAATAGCTGTTGAAAGATACAGGCAAAGTTGAATCTTCTGTCTTCCTGGCAAAAATGGCATAAAAACTGAGTTGCTAGATCAAATTCCTGGGTTTCATGGAATTAAGATTGAGGCACTACCCTTGTAGTGGCCGTTTCAAGTTTTAATGATTGGTTATGAGACATGTGCTGGATATTGGGCGGTAAGTTGACACAGATGTATGTTGACCTGTTAAGCAGATAGCTTGCTTCATAATGTAACATTTCATAGTTCATGACTTTATACGTCCTTTACATTTACAGCATATCTTGAACTGGTTTAAAAACATTAGAAGTAATAGTAATTTTAAAGTTGTTCAAAGATAGGCAAGATAACCATATCAAATGTGCTGTCAGGTTTGCCAAGATGCCAGAGTTTGAAGTAATTAGTGAATGTAAATTGATTTTAAATACATTTTTCCAGTTGAATGGCAGTGTTTATTTTTTACTTAAAGCCATTTCTTTTGATATGTGAATGTAGTTCTTGATGAAATAATTTTGTTAGTTTTCTCAGTCCATCTTTGTAGTTATTTCTGTATTGTTTTCTGTAAATGATTACTTGAAGTAGCTTCTTTATCAGTTGGCAAAGCATAAGGACATCCATGTGTTGTTTCTTTTTGTTTGAGGGAGTAGTGCATTAGAATGGAGTTAGATTCTTGATTTAATTCGTAGTTGTTCTTGGATTATATGTACTACTGACGGACCTGTGAGAACCTTTGAGATCACTTACTTGTTGAGATACAGGAAGTTAGTAAGGAAAGGGTAGGAGCTTTTTTTGTAACACTTGATTCTCTTCTGCTAGGTTCCTTGAGTATTTACTTTCTTCTCACCTGCTACATGTCCTTCTGTCACAATTGAAAATCCCCTCTTAAAGTAAAGATTCCTAACTCGGCAGTATTTCTCCTAAATCAACAGAGCAATACTTCAAATCACCTGCAGTGACCCTAAACGAGCGGTTCACTTCGTATCAGAAAGCCACTGAAGAACATAGTACCCGGCAAAAGAGCCCTGAGATACACAGGTATGTGTAGTGTAGTGGATTTTAAAATAAAAATGTGTTGCTAGAAAGAAACTTGAAACAAGAATTATAAAGCAAGTATACTATCATAATACAAGTGAAAAAGTTTTCTTGTTTGTATTTGAAAAATGTATTTCCAAGTCTTAAAAGTTATAGTTTACTTGGTCTAAGTTTATCATTAGAATTTAAAATACTTTTAACCATTTTGCAATATGGAGTTGAAATAGTTGGGTTTTTTCTGAGAGGGAGGGAAATGGAGACCTAGAGTAATCTTTGAATTTACTAAGTTTGTGTAATAAAAATGCTTGGCATTGGCTGGGAAATGTAGCTCAGTGGTAGAGTGCTTGTCTAACATGCTTTAAGCCCCGAGTTCAACCACAAGTGCCACAAAAATCTGAAACTTCCTGGTGAGAGGTAAAACTTCTGCATGACAAGAGTACAAATATTGAAGTCAAGACAGTTGTATAGTGCGGTAGTTCTGGCTTTGTCGCTTCATTGCATTATCAGGAATATGTTATTTAATTATTGGACATCAGTTTTTTTCTCTGCAGAGTAAAGATAATGTCTGATTTGCAGGATAGTGGTGACAGTTGTACTGGATAGAAAGTATCTTAACTCCTGCTTAGTACTCAGTTGGTGTGGTTTTGGCAGTGACTCATTACTGAAGAAGCACTGGGAATTTGCAGTTGATGTTAGCTTAAAAAAGAGAAAGGTGCACAATAAAAGTGCAGTAGAAGTATGGACTCTAGGAGCTAGTAATTGTATTCATGTGTCCAGGGAGGAAATTGCTGTATTAAAATTGCATGATGAGCTTTTAAACAATAGAATTCAATTAAAACGTGACTTTCTATTTTTGCTGACTGAAATAAGTTCATTTATATATCTCCAAAGCATTTCAAGTCATTCTTAGTGGATTTTTTATTTTAAAATTGTCTGTTAGGAAATTAATAGATTTACTGTGTTAAATTAGTTGATTGGGTGAGAACTTAAATTACTGGATTGGGAGAGAAACAACTGCCTAGTATCAGGAAAATTGGAAATCCTGTGTAATCTTTAGAACCATAAAGTTAATATCATGACTACAAATACTTTATTTTACATTAAGGAGAATTGACATCTCTCCAAGTGCCCTGAGGAAGCATACCCGTTTAGCAGGAGAAGAGAGAGTTTTTAAAGAAGAAAATCAGAAGGTACGTTTTTGAGTTTCTTTCTTTTCATTCTGAGTTCATTTTAATTAATTAAGTTGTACTAAACGGAGTTCTTCAGGCAGAATGTTTATAGACTTTTTTTTTTTTGAGACAGCGTCTGACTATGCAGTTTCAGGTTGACCTTGAGCTCACTTTGTAGCCCATGCAGGCCTCGAACTCGCAATGATCCTCTTGCCCCAGCCTCCCGAGTGCTGGGATTACAGGCATGCGCCACCACACTGGGTTTACAGACTTTTTTTATTTTTAACTTGTAAACATAAAATTTATGGCATTGTGCATAGTTTATCTCCCTGGAGGAAGTTAAGGTATACTATAATGTGTTAAATCAAGAGTAGTTTTTAAAAATGCTTCATTGAAAACATTGATCCTAAGAAAATACAGTGTATGGATAAACAAAGGAAGATTGTAAAGTCAAATGTATAAATTATATTATGGCTTCTGTAAAATTTTGAACTAAGATTGATGAGCCAGAATTTGTCCCCATGTCTTTGGACACTTTAGATATGGACTTAAATTAAGCATTCTGAGAACTGATTTACCACTGAAACTTTGGAAGAAAAAGTATTTATCACGGTTGGAATATCCATGGATTGGCTTTTACATTTGAGACGTGGTGGGGCTTGTTGAGAATGGAATTCCAGGGATTCTTCACATATTTTGATAATTCATAGCTGACATTTACTAAGTAGATTAGCATGTATGACAGTCTATACAGTATCTGGTAATAAAAGTGTGCATAAAAGGTAGGATGGGCGCAAGTGTGTTTTGCAAAGCTTAGAAAACATTTGTAAGTAGTACTTGGTTCTAATTCTGGCCCTCAGTAAGTACTCTTTATATTTGGAAAAATGTAAATTGAACTTTGATTTTTATAATAAAAATATGAGAATACATCTTTTATATAGTGTGGAATACTTGAGTTATTTTGAAATGTTGACATTAGAAGCCTTAACAGTGATAGTATGCCCCTTTTTAAAAATAGGGCATGTTACTACCTGGGTGTGGAATCTAGTGTATAAAAAAGTGATTTCTCTGATTTGGAAAATCAGGACTTTGAGAAGTGAAATTTTTTGTCTTTTTACTTCTAACTTCGGTACCACAGGTTCAAGTGTTAATTTTGTTTTTGCAATAATTCAGTTTGTCCTTGTACTATGACAATGAATATTTTCTCATTTCATATACCAGATTTTTAATGTGGAAGAGAGCAGTAGAAACTGAATAGATGAACAAGCTAATGTGACACTGGTTTTTGTCCTTTTCTGTCCGGCTGAATGAATAATTAACATGTTAATATTTAATGTATATGTAGTTGGCAATTTACAAAGTAGTTTCACTTGTTACTTGTGGACTTAACCTGGGTGACAAGGAAGATTTTATGCTATTGATTAGATTTTTTTTTTTCTTCATTATCTTGGGAGCAAATCTTTCAGAGAGTACTTTTTTTCTTTCAGTTTTATGAATGCCAATGAATATTATACCTAGACTTCCCAGAATAAATACTTCATGTTGTTGAATAGTAGCAAGGATGTCCACATTGCTTAGCATCTTACTGATGTATGATTTCTCTTCATTCCTAGATGCCTCTTTCCATCTTCCTAAATTATATAGTATTTGAAAAAGCAATGGAACAAGAAGGAGGTGAATTGTGACCCAGTTAAACTAATGTCCGTTGCAATACCTGAATTGACAAAGGGCAGTATATGGCCCAAGATACTGAGTACAGGATTGCGAATAATATCTTTCTGGCATTGTTTCGACCCTTGTTCAACCTCAATTGGTTTCATGAATCATATTCCACTTGCATGTTACGGAAATTGCAGAACTCTTTTGAAGTGTTTTTTTTTTTTAATTGGGTTTGTCAGCTTATTTGGGAAGAAGTTGATGATAATGAGGCTTAGTTAATGAGAACCATTACTTTAGGATCCTTTAACTTTTTAGGCAGACATTTACAGCACCAGTGTAGATTACAAGTTTTTGTCATTGTTCAGGATTTTAAAAAAGCAATTAGGATGGATGAGGGATAGTTAATAAGGATGTTTTGAGTGGAAAATGTTTAACATTTTACTGTACAAAAGTTTATGCAGTGCTTTAAATATTAAAATTTTCAAGATAATCAGTTATAATTTTAATAACTTCTCCAGTCTCACTGCACTTGTACACAAATACTTAGTAATAATAATTGGGGTCTTAAACTAAGGATGATGGGAGTATAGTACTTGATCCATTCTTTTCTGATACTAAAATGCCAGTTTAGAAACTGGCATAAATCTCATTATGTTTCTTTTCTATTTCTTCTCTGAGATCTGTATTTTACATGTCTTTTATAGGGAGATAAAAAACTAAGGTGTGATTCGGCTGATCTTCGGCATGACATTGACCGCCGTAGAAAAGAAAGAAGTAAAGAACGAGGGGATTCCAAGGGCTCCAGGGAATCCAGTGGATCAAGAAAGCAGGAAAAAACTCCAAAAGATTACAAGGAATACAAATCTTACAAAGATGACAGGTAATTTTAAAAATTGTCTTTTAGGTTTTAGCTTCTAATTAGCCATAATTGTCAGCTTAATTGCTTTCAATTTTGATTATGTAATCGAATGTTTAAATTTAAACAATTAAAATTATTTGTTTTACAGCAAAAATGTATTTGTCTTTTACACGGCTTATGGTGGATGAGGACAAAAACTTTGGAATAGCAAGCTAACACTGAAAAAAAAAATGACAAATTAATGTGTCCTATTATCCAGGCTACATCAGGAGGTTGGACTTCAATGCAGTGCATTTCTAGAAACAGTTTGTGTAAGAACTTTGGTTCGTTATGCTTGATTCCGCACTTTTTCAACTCATAACACCCAGAGTACAAGAATTTTAAACTGATTATCTAGTGGTTTAACATGGGAAAAATGGGGGGAGGAAGGCCTAGAAATAGCAATGTGTATTAGTCTTTCAAAATAATGTTTCCATGGATACTTTTAGCAGTGGTAAGAGTTATTGCAGGTATGACCTTTTCAAGTTTTGTATTAGAATCACGTAAATTTGATTATCATAGAGTCAAATAAATAATAGGAATGCAAAGTATTATAGATAATCATTTTTCTTGCTGTTCATTAGGTAAATGGTGGCTTTTACTCGTGTTTCTAAATTTATGACTGGTACTTGTAATGTCATATGGTTTTCATTTTCTATAATGGTATTATGGCCCAAATCATACAAACTGTTCTCACCCAACGTGTTACAAACTCTGCAGTATTTTGAACCTTGGCCTTTTGAAATTCTTTTTCCTGGTGTTGTTTTCCTTTCTTTAAAATAACAAAAGATCTTATAAGTTAATTTAAAAATATTGAAGAACTGAACCTCATTCTTGAAGTTTACAGATTACTAGCTTATAACTGGCAGGCCATAGCATGTTTTATAGTAGTGATGTAAAACAAACAGACTTTGAAGGAGAATTGTAACAGACTGTGTCAAAGCTTAACACCCAATTTTTACATATGTAATCTTAATAGGGGATAGTTTTTTGATTTAAAAAATATCCCTCTTATTATAAGATTCAGCAGAGTTCTTTGTTTTTAAAAATAGAACTTTTTTGTTTTATTTTGCAGTAAACATAAAAGTAGAGAGCAAGATCATTCTCGATCTTCGTCCTCTTCAGCATCACCTTCTTCTCCCAGTTCTCGAGAAGAAAAGGAGAGTAAGAAGGAACGAGAAGAAGAATTTAAAACCCACCATGAATTGAAAGAATACTCTGGCTTTGCAGGAGTTAGCCGACCACGAGGAACCTTTGTAAGTGGTTAAAACTATCTTTGATCATTTGATAGGATTTTATCTTATATTACTAACAAAGGGAAATTTAAATGTGATTTAGAGATTATCTGTCATGCAGGTTATTATTCCTAACATCAGAATTAGTCTTGAAAAATGAAATGGTATTTTAAGTATTGCCTTAAGAAGTGCCATTTTGAAGTCTTGAAGTGTTACATACTTTCAGATCAGTATCATAGTCCTTAAAGACCCAGGAGTAAGAAAAATTGATATCTATTTCTTTAATCATTGTTTGAAAAGCTGTCTAAAACATTAAAACATCCTATGTTTGTCTCTATTACAACTATTTTCATTTTTGTATGTTTTCAAGTCCTTGTTTATATCAGTTATATAAATCATAACTTTCCTTTTTATTCTACCTAGCATACCAATCCCTGTTTCCATAAAGTTGCTATAGCTATTTAATGACTTCGTAGTAGTACATCTTTTTGGCTCTTTAATTTCTAGTTTGATTCTAGCTTGAGATACGTAGTTGGATATTAGTATAGGGTTTATTAATTAGGTCATTTAGAAAAAAGAGCTTTTCTCATGTGATAATAGATACCAGTTGAACACTTGGGCTCTTGTGATAATTCAAAGCAATTAGACTATTCTTTTGGCTTGGGAAAGAGGGGGAAACTTGATTATTTCAAATTTTTGGTTCAAGCCATGAAAGTGCAGTCTCCTAACATGTTGATTATTCATTTCCTAACCTACTCCATTTTGAGTAGATTTTTTTTTTTTTTTTGGCCTGTGGTATAAAATGGCTGTCCTTATTGTCCTCAGTGGCTATAAAATCGAGATTTTAGGTAGGACATAAATATTTTGTTTTGTTGTTACTGCAGTAAAATTAGTGTTTGCATGTAACTACCTTTGATTGTATTACTAAACAACTCTGTTAATGTTAATCAGTTTCGAATTAGAGGCAGAGGAAGAGCCAGAGGAGTTTTTGCTGGGACAAATACTGGTCCAAACAACTCAAATACTACTTTTCAAAAGAGACCGAAGGAAGAGGAATGGGATCCAGAATATACCCCAAAGAGCAAGAAGTACTTCTTGGTGGGTGTTAGAAATCTGTGTTTATGTGGTTTGATTTAAATTTCAAAACATAGTAGGTGACTACTTTTGAGTACAGATAATCAACTATAAAGTGGAAGATTTCACCATAACATGGGGGAGACCTTTTTAATAAATCATTACTCAGAGGTTTTGGAGTTTTGAAAACGCTGGTCCCTTCAGTCTTATTTATATAGTACTTTCTTGACATCATGTATAGGCTAATCAGGGTAAACTAAAAATATACCTGATATGATGGCCCCATTTTGAGAGAACATTATATTGTAGTTAAGCTTAACCTATGTTATCTGCCTGTAAGACAGTGATAGTTGTAGAAACTTAGCATTAAGATGTTCCTTCTGTCATTACAGCTGTTTTTTAAATGAAAGACAAACAGGTTTTTTGTACAGTAAAGGATCTCAAGAAAGCTGTCAGGTTTTATTGGAATAAAAGGAAGCCACAGAATTCTGTTTGGAAAAGTTGCAGGGTTCACTATTTGATGTTTCCTAGTGATGGTATTCTTTTCCCTCTGAAGTTATTTTCTAAGGATAAAGCTAGAGGTGGTGAGTTCTGAAGGATCTCTAGATAAAGGATAATTTTCTGTAGTTTGTCATGGATTTATCTTGCATTATAGAGACAAAGCTGAAATACCAAAATTATTAGCAAGAGGTCTTCATTTTTGTCAGAGCTTTTCAGGTCAGAGGTTAGGTTGAAAATAAGATGCTTAATGAGAACAAGTAAGAAAATAGATGTAGGTTTAGAGGATTTTGTCATTCATTTGACTTTATGAATATATTAAAAGTAAACCTGAATGTTCACGGCAAATCTGTTTAATTAGATTAGAAAACTGTATTTTGAAGTGACTAATGTGGAAGGTAAAAACATTTGATGGTTACAGAAAAATTTTAAAAATCTATTTACTTTCAGACCTAAGAATGTATAAATTAATAGGCTACTATTTATGCTAGGTACTAAGAATGTAAAGACAGTTGTGAGAGTATTCCAATTCTTGGCTTAGACTAGTCATAAGAGAAACTGAATTTATGTAGTACTTTTTCCCAAAGTGGTGGACTTTTGCAAAAGAGAGTGAAACTTGAATCTTGCACGTGTAAAACGTAGGCATATGTGTGCTATGGATAGCAGAAGGGGTGAGGCAACATAGTATAGAGAAATCTAGTAGGCAGGGGGTTAGGTAGTTGGTATAAGGTTGGGAAGCAGCAGGAGTCAGATTGTGGAAGGCCATAATTCTTAGTAATAAATTCGGATTTTAATTGGAGGTGTGGAGAATGCATAGTTGTTAGAAGATTGGAGAGGTACAGTGTGCCTGAGCTAATGGACTGCATTTGAGAAAAACAAGCATTTATAGAGACCCTGCGGTGATCTAGTTGGGTTTTGGTAGTTAGGGAAGGAATTTAAGATAGGGGAATATAGACGGAAACTACGGGGAGGTTAAATTTGGTTCTAGGAAATGAAGATGAAGATACAAGAAGGTATAAAACTCTGTTGTGGACTGGTTGAATTTAAAGTGACCAGGAGAGGCCGGGGATATAGCTCAGTGGCATTAGTGCTTGCCTGGCAAGTGCAAGGTCCTGAGTTTGATTCCCGGTACCAAAAAAAAAAAAAGTGACCAGGAGAAATCCAGTGGAGGTACCCACTGGATAGTTAATGCAGATTTAGACCCAAAACTGAAGAACCATCGTATTGGTCACTGCTAAAACCAGGATTAGATTACCTAGTGAAAAAAGGAAAAATTAAAAGACTAGCATTTTAAAGTTGGGTTGAGAAATAATATTGAAATGCCAGACAAGTAGACCAAGTGAGAAAGAGCAAAAGGTTAAGACAGAATGAGAAGTGAACAGTTACATAATACTGTTCTGCTATCATAGATTTCATATCTGCTATCATAGATTTCACCTTAAATTGAGACATAGTTATTTTAGATTGACTTGTAATTAGTCAGTATTACTGAGTTAAGAATTTACTTTTTAAGCAGCAGTAGTAATTTACACATTGCTATTTTGAGCTGTATTTCCAAATTCTGGTCTGTATATAAAATGCATTATCACACAGTGATGTTCACTAGAATATTAAGTAAAACTAGCATATTAGTAATTGTTTCCCTATAGATCATTTCTCAAAGTTAATTATTTTGGTTCTATAAGCTGTTGAAATGGCAACTGTGAACTGTGTGAACATTATAGAGTTTAAAATCCTTTGCATCTTATGTAAAGATGGCTTTTCAGACAGTGTTGAGAATAGAAATACAAAAAAATTCAGAAAAAAATGAGATTCAAAACCAAATATTCCTTTGGTTTCTGTTAGAATAATGAACCAGCATAGAAGTTTTGCCCATATTGTGAAACATTAATACATACTTAGTAATAAATAGCTAACATTTATTCGGCATTATGTATGAGAGCGCATGCTGTTTTGAATGTTCCACATGTGTTAATTTAGTACTTTAAAGTCCTTTTGTGTTGGAGCTATTGTTTTTACAGATTAAAAAAGCTACAGCCATTGAAGTAGCTAGTAGGAATGGGGTCAGGATTTGAACCTGTGCATTGGCCTCTGGAGTTTGTATTCTTTTATGAAATTTCCTATCTCAAGACTTGAATTTATACATAGATGTGATAATGTTTTCAGTAATCAGAGAACCTGAAATTCCATGGAGGGTTGAGTATGACGAGCAGGAGCAGGTGAGGAAGTACAGAAGTACACAAGTATTCTGTGTTGAGTTGTATTCTGAGGGAGAGAAGGTCCTTGGTGGTGGTATGGGGTCAGGACAGGTGTTTTGGTAGCCATTTCAACATTCTATGGAGACGAGATAAGAGGATTCAGAAGGTCTTCTAATACAGACTTTTGTTAACATATTTTTGTATAGGTGTAAACATCTAACTTCTGGCCCTTTGTCATCTCTGAAATAATTTAATTCCTAAAATTATAATGAAATTGAAATCTTAGAGGTAAGAATTTGAGGAAAAAGTATGTTTGGTATCAAAAATCTCACGCTGTGTGTGGTTGTGCATGTCTGAAATCCCACCTGGTGGGGAGGCTGAGGCGGAGGATGATAATTTGAAGTCCAGCCTGGGAATTTAGAGAGACCTTGTCTCAAAAATTTAGAAGACGACTGGGGTAGAACACTTGTCTAGTATGGGCAAGGCGCTTGGTGTAATCCTTGGTACTGGCAAAACAAAATCTAAATAGCTGCTGGGATACCCTCTGAAGGACACTCCTCTTCCTTCTAAATATTTCTTTACCAAGTTTCAGACGTAGTGGCGCATGTCTGTAATCTCAGCACCTCAGAGGCTAAGGCAGGAGGAGCATCATGAGACCTACCTGGACTACATAGTTACATAGTTAAAGGTTAGCTGAAGGGCATAGCAAGACCTTGTCTCAAAAAAAAAAAAAAAAAAAATTGTCACCCAAAGGAAAAAGTAATAATTAGTTTAACTCTGGTGTTTAGCTTTGCCCACTGCCTTTTCTGTTTTTAAATCTGCTGTCAGGATTGGCTAGTCATTTATTATTGCCACTAAGATGCCTAGGAAATATACCCTGTGGGTATGGTTATTAGGGGTATTAATGTCTTTGTGCCTCAATTTTTAAATCAAAACAAGTATTGTAACAGTACTTCAGAGGGTTGTTGGGAGGATTAGATGAGTAAGTACAATTAAAATACTTGGAACAATGCCTTACTCATACATGCACTGTAGAAGCGTTGTCAATACCATTCAATGCTTGCTTGTCAGATACGAGGCCAGGTACTTTTTTTTTAAGCTATCTTCTGTGTTCCCTCAAGGGTGTCTCCCTTTATTAAAATGAGGAAATAAATTCTTAGGCCACCCAGTGTTACAGTTTCTGTTAAGATTTAAGGCAATATCTTTAGTCAAAAATTGGTTGCATTTTCTTGCAAATTTATAGAATATTGTGTAAATACTACCTCAAAACAGAACAGTCCCTACAAACTTTAGAGTTGATGCTGTGTTAATGCTGTGAGAATGAAATTGTGATTGACTAGACATTATTTTGATGGCATATTATTTTAAAATAGTTTTATTCTGGGTTTACAATTAAACTCTGTGATAAATTTGAATTTATACATTTGATAGTTCCAGATCATTCTTGTTGAGATTCTGTATACTCCTATCCTAGTAATCTTTCATTGGGCTTGGTAGAAATAAACAGTTGGTAAGTGGTCTTTTAGATGAGTCTGTTAATTACCTGTACAAACCTAGCCTTCATTAATTATGCCTGTGGATAATCTTTATTAGGTGAATGTGAACAGAAGTAGATACTGTGTTTTGAAAAAAATACATAATACTTAAATTTGTAGTGACTTGGTTAGTCAGTTCCAGTACTCTGTCGCCTGTGCAACATTTTCTGTATTATACCTGCTTCCATGTTAAAAGAGGCATCATTTTGCTGTGATTCTCATTTTGTGGGCTAGAAATTTAAGAGTTAATAAATAAACGTAGCTGGCAGTTAATTAACTTGCAGACAGAAGACTTTTGGCCTTTTGCTTTGTTTTCAAATAATAACCTCTCCTCATCTCAGAGTATCATACTTTTAAATTTTACGGTTTTAATTAACAGAAAATTGGTTTGAAGATCTGTATTTGAATAGTATTAATGAAAATGTTGCAGTATGTTAGCTTCAGTATTTTAGGTTAGTGAAGAAGGAAATAGTTGAAATATGTTGCTTAAGGGACTGTCATTGTGATTTGTCATGAAACATCCTAGTCCAGAAAATACTGATACACATTTATTGATTTAGATTTAAATCTCCCACACTGTAGGATTTTAAAATCTGTTTTTTTTTGTGTCAGGTATAAATCATACCACCTGTTTTATTCTGTGAATGTTACTTATAGTATTGTGACATTTTGGACACATCTTTGAGCTAATTTTGTTAGAGGAGATTATTAACTTTTCTAACTGCGTGTAGCATAGTAACAAGTAGACTTAGACTGAAGTAGGATGTAAAGCGGAAGAGTCAGGATTTTGAAAATCAGTGGTAATTTAGTAGTTGAAATTCTCCAAACAGTTGTTTGGGCAATGCTTGGTGCTTGAGTTGCTAAGTAGTAAGATGGAATTGTTCCCTATAATAGTGGAATATGTTTTGGTTGAAGAATTAGTTTTAGTGGTTTTGTGTTTTAGAACATTACCAATCTTACAATCAGTCTTCAGAAAATTACATGAATTGTGATTGGAGAAGCGATCGTCATCTTTACAGTAAAGACATTTTATTGATTTTATTTTTTAACTTTTCTGTAGCACGATGACAGAGATGATGGTGTGGATTACTGGGCCAAAAGAGGAAGAGGTCGTGGTACTTTCCAACGTGGCAGAGGGCGCTTTAATTTCAAAAAATCAGGTAGCAGTCCCAAATGGACCCATGACAAGTATCAAGGGGATGGAATTGTTGAAGATGAAGAAGAGACTATGGAAAATAATGAAGACAAGAAGGATAGACGCAAAGAAGAAAAGGTAGAACATTTTACCTTGTGATTCTGACATTTTCTTTGGTATGGGTTGCGTTGGCAATTTCAGTAATTAATTTTTAGAACATATTATTATGATTCATTTTCACTCTAGACATCTATTAACACTTAATTTCTTTCTCTTTCAGGAGTAGTAACTCTGAAGTAAGATTGCTACAGAGAGCAGAACTTGCACTCAACATTTTTTTTTTTACCTGAATTTTGTTTTCAAATAAGAATGTAAGCATTTTACTTAAATTTTACTGTTTGCAAGTAGTCTATAGAAATTTTTGTTTTAAGTCTTCGGATATCTTGAAAAATAGTAGACTGTATGTTGAAAATTGTATTGAAATAAAGTAGAACATTGTTACGTACCATATTTGTAACTCTCAACTTTTAAAAAGTACTTTTACTGTTTTTGTTACATGCATTGTAATTCTGCTTTGTCTATAAGATATGGTCAAGTACAGCTCTGTGAAAGTTCTGATTCTCTTCCTTCCCTGTTTGTTAATGTTTATTCTGAAGTAAACGTTAGCTCTACATACAAATCTGTAAGCAGAAATTGTTTATAGTGACCACACTAACTATTTTAACTGTATTCATCTGTTTAACATCTTACGGTAATTCGAACACTACATCTGTAGGGTAACTAATTTTTGAAGTGTACCACAAAAATTACTACTTTGATAAATTATTACTTTGATTAACACTTCAGCAAATAAGGAAAAGATGCTTTGCCAATAGTTTAACAAGTATAGACTGTTAAAGGCTGGATTAAAGGTTTGAGAAAATACTATTTTTACTGAAAGCAGGAAGTGGCCTATAAAAAACATTCTTAGGAGCCTTTGAGTTCAAAATTCAGTGTTCTCTTGATTCTTATTTGGTAGCTTGAGTCATGGTCTTAGTAGCTGTTTAAGACAGGGAACTGGTTTGTAACAACATAGCAAGTAAAATGTCCCACTCCCGCAGAATATTTTAGTATTAAAAGGAAAGAAAGAAAAGAACAAAATCTGTAATACTGTTGGTATGGAAAGGATTATCCTTGCAGAATAAATTGATGTGTCCAGTACCTGGTTTCATAGGTTATATATTATTTGAGCTTTTGGATAGCTGAAAATCAGTAGTATAACCATAAGAAAAAAATAGACAAATATAATTGTTCATTAGTAACTATGTTCTGATCATCAATAAAAGGTTTTGACAGGAAGCTTGTTGTAGCATTGATCTAACTTTTTTTTCCTCCCCCTATTTCAGTTGCAGTTTATAAAATAGTGTTTTTTCTTTCCAAGGGTTCTTTCCTTCAGGTAGATAATCTTTCAAATGTGATTACTCTTTTTATGTTTATAACTCTTAAAAGATTGAAAAACTGAAATAGTAAACTTCATATTTATGTCTGTCTTTATATAAAACTAACCACATTTCATTTTAATTCAGCAACTGAATTGTATATTTTTGCATTTAAAGATAGTACTTTATTCTATAAATGTGAGCTTTCGAAGATCTGAGGTTACGGTTCTTTCATCCTCATTTTTGATGCTTTGCAGTACATACAGCACCTTAATTATAGCCGGGGACATTTGCTGAGAGCTTTTAGAAACTAAACAAAACTAAAAGGAAATTCAATGCATTTGGTACTTGTTGTCTAAGGTCCTTAGTATTGCTTTATTTCCTCTTATTTTGTCTTTCTGAAATTACCTAGTAAAGCAGAGGAATTGTACTTGTCAGAGCAAGGATGTTTTGCATCAGTTTGGGCATAACTAATACCCTCTTACTCAGAAAGATGCTTATTTAAATTTTAAAGCAACATGGTTGAGCCCCCAACACAGTTTTCATAGCATTCTATTTTATATGCATACACGGTGGTTTTAACAGCTACTAGTTAGACAGACACAGAATTCCTGTGCATGTCTGTAATTGTAGCTGTGCTTTTTTTACTTGAAAGGGAAAAGAGGAGAGGGGATTTACTAAGAAATTACTCAATAGGGAGTTGGGAATAAAGCTACTAAGTCCTTTGGGGAGGTTATACTTAAGTCATATGCATTGCTTTAACTTCGGTTACTTTTGTTCTCATAAAGTTGAGGAAAGCATATCCGGTCAGAGAATACAGTAGGATAGAGTGATGGTGAGAGTGGTGATGAGAGCTCTGTAATAGAATGGCATTATGGATGTTACCTTCTTCAGAGCCCAGAATAATATAAAAAGTAGTCTGTATTTTTTTAAATCACAATTTAATTCCACGCTGTATGACATGTTATAAAAGCTGAATGGTTCCTTTTGGTAAGGACATTTGTTTACACGTCCCAGGAAATAACACTCTGATATGTGCATTAACAGACTTTATTTTGCTTGGAGAAGGGAAATAACGATGAACCAAAGGATATTTACAGAAAAAATAAAAGGCCATGACTCAGTTCTTAGGTGTTTATACTTTTTAACATCCTAGGAATTTAGCACAAAAAGCAAAAAGTTTTTTCAGTTGCAGTCTGCTTCAAGGAATTGCTCTTGTTCCTTTTTGTCATAGTTAAAATCAGTGTTGGGAATTAAATTATAATTTGAGAAAAAAATACTACCCAAAAGAATGAATGTAGATGGCTAAACGATTCTTACTCAGTATGATGTATAATGCAACAGGGACTCTTGTAAATTGTCATATGCCAATAAAAATGTCCTAAGTGGTAATAGCGGTTGTTTTTTCACCTGATTGTGAGACTATTCCCGTGTGCTATGCAACTGATTTCTGTGGCTGTTTTTAGATTTTTAGACTTTAAATTCATTGGTAGGGAAACCTGGTATGACATAGCTTGATAAATACTTTCTAACATTCCTCAAACTGTTCACTCTTTCTCCTGGAAAGACAGAAAATTTTATAATTGGTAAGTCTGAGCCAATATTAAAAGGTACAAGAAGTGGGCGTAGTGGAGCAAGAGTGTAATCCTATCTCTGGGAGGCTGAGGCAGAAGGACATAGCACAGATTTAAGCCTAGCCTGGGCAACCTAGTGACTCTCTGAGACCCTCTCTCAAAAAGGAAGAGGGCTAGTGTTGTGGCTCAGTAATCTTAACGTTAACCCTAGGATCAATCCTAGTACTACACCAAAAGGAAAAAAAATCAAGGAATTCAGATTTATATTTTTGTCCTGTTCCTATGTTAGGAACCTTTTCAGCCATAATACTATGGTGGAAATTACTCTTCTTTCTAAAACTACAGTAGCTTAGTTAATAATTAAAAAACAGTTGCTTGCTTAAGTTAGTCTTTTTTCTCTTTAAAATCTTGAATACTTCTTACAGTGCTCCTTATATAAATTATTTGAAGGACAGTGTGCCATTCTTTCAACTTTGTGTACATATGTGTAGAAGGGTGTATAAGCTCACTGGTAATTTGATACTGAGTAACTAATGTTATGTACAAGTTTCTTACATAAAGTTGTTTTCAGAGTACTTTTAAGGCTGCCATGAGATTGTTAAATTTGCACTTTGAAAAGTTGAATGCCATCAAGTGTATGTATAAAAAGATTGTTACAGTAAACTATAGACGGGGTGTGGTGGCTCTTGGCTGTAATCCCAGCACTTGGGAGGCTGAGGCAGTAGGATTGCTGTGAGTTCGAGGCCAGCCTGGGCTATATAAAAATTTCAAGGCCAGTCTAAACTACATAGCAAGACCCTGTCTCAAAAAAGTCAAAAATAAAAATAAACTATAAAAGTTAACTGGTTGGTATTAATATACAGTTACCAAATTCATTGTAGCAAAAGGCTTGTGGATTAATAGCATCGTCCCAAAACAGACATCAGATTCCTGAGTGGAGAGGTTCAGACAATGTGAGGGATTTGCCAGCTATGAGAAACGACTATTAAAATTTAATTTGTACTTTTAATTGAATAATAGGATATAAGAGAGATGAAAGGCTTCATTAGGATTTGGAGTGAAAAAATAGATGGCATTTGTCTTTGAGACCAGGTCTTGGGCCTGTAGTTTAGACAAAGCTTTAACTTCACTGTGTATACTAGGCTTTCAGTTAACTAATGATCCTCCTGCCTCAGCCTCCTAAGTCCTGGAATTGTAAATGTGCATGCCACCTGTTGGTTTTGTGGTTTTTTTTTTTTTTTTGTTTTGTTTTTTTGTCTTTAAGAGACAGGATCTTGCTATATAGTTCAAGCTGACTTTTAATTTACTGTGTAGCCCAGGCTGGCCTTGAATGTGTGATGAACCTTCTGCCTCAGGCTTCCACATGTTGGGATTACAGGTGTGTACGACGACACCTGGCTGCCCTTTTGGTACTTTTAAAGATCAAGATAGACTTTTTGTCTCTCAGAAATTTTATGAATACAGATTTTAAAAAATCTCATTTTTAAAAACTTCTTACTTTTTGTCTTTTTGAGACAGGGTCACACTGTGTAGTTCATGCTGGCCTTGAGTTCACTTTGTAGCCCAGGCTGGTCTTGAACTCACAATGATCCTCCTGCCTTAGCCTCCTGAGTGCTGGGATTACAGTTGGTGTGTGCCACTAGGCCTGGCTTTTGGCTCCACTTCCTCATGGCCCACTGAGCTGTGAACTCCTCAGTGGATGGATTTGTTGATGGGATCAGCACCCTCCTGATCCGGTCACCTCTGGATATGACTGCGCCTGATATCAAGCCTTCAAGGACCCTTCATATTTACACTATGATGTCTGTTACCTAAGGGCTCATGCTTTATTTAGGTTTTGTGATTTTAAATACATGTGCACAAGTAAATAATTTTAAAATATGTAGTAGGTATCTGTATAGGTACAGTGTTTTGTTTCCATTTGGTCTGTTTTACTGGCAATGCAAAGAAGCAGATTTTTTTCAGGATAATTTAATTTGCCATCTTTTTTCTTTTTTTTTTCTTTCTGAGACAGGGTCTCACTATGCAGTTCAGGCTGGCCTTGAGCTCCCTTTGTAACCCAGGCTGGTCTCGAACTCATAATGATCCTCCTGCCTCAGCCTCCCTAGTGCTGGGATTACAGAAGTGCGCCACCACACCCGGCTTAATTTGCAGTCTTAAGCATAGACTCGTTAAGCTTGTAGAGGCTATGGCCAACTTTTGCAGAATGTTATATTCTACCCTTGATGTAATTACAGCATAGTAATTTCAGTTTACCTACCACACAACTTAAGGCTTGAGTCACAAGGCTAATGGCGTTCCGCTGGGCAGTAGGCAAGGTTAAGTGTACCTTAGCTTTTGCCTAAAGCAGTCCTTAGTCTGTCTCCATTAACTGCAAAGCCGTCTGGCTTTGGGTGTAATAAAATGAATAAAGTCTGGTCTGGCTCATGACATAATAGCTGCAAGGAAATAGATTACAAGTGGTTCTTGGAACATCTTTGTAGTTAGACAGCAAAATCAAAGATTAATGTGTAGCACTTGTAATAGAGCTAGGTGGTAAGCTGATTCCATTAGTCCCCAAATACCAGCAGTTGGAGACAAATCATTCTGCCTAACATTGGTTTCTGTGAGTAGAAGTGAGGCAGTGTTTGACAGGCGCCAGAACACCAGGATCCTGACTTTGGCAGCTCCCATGCACAGGAGAGGAGCTAAAATTTAGGGCTTCATCTTTAAGGCATGACAGCAATTACCTACTGCGTGGGCTGGGGAAACTTGAGCTTTATCCCAGCAAACTGAACACTGAAATTGACAGGGTCGTTGTCATTATTGAGAAAACTGACCAAGAACAGAAAAGGAACCACTTTTGAGAAAACATTGAAAATCGTCTCAGAGAGGTAAAGAAAAACAACGAGATGGCTTGGATCAAGTTGGGAGAGGTGAACACAGCCAGGAAAATTTGAGAAAGAAAGCTACAGTATTTCTGAACATTACTTAGGAGCCATGTCTTCTGAAAGTCTAGGAAAATCCACCGTGAAGATGAGCAGTGGAAATGCTGAAACTTCTAACAGGTTATCAAAATTAGTATGAATGCTGTAATAAAAGGTGCAGGAAGGATCTGAAGAACTGAAAAGGCGTTCATGGGGACGCTTTTGACCTAGGCCCACATTGCTGTCTAAATCAAGAGTTGGAATGTTGAGCCATGTTAATAGAGCAGCCAGGGCAATAGTTCCTTTTCTGTTCTTGGTCAGTTTTACTTTGCCCTTACATGTGCTGTGTTGGGTAGGAGCTGGGAAAGGGAAGTGGTTATACAGTCATGCATATTCATTTATGGGGAAAAAGAGGACAGGCCATTTGAAAAAGCTGCGATTGTTCCTTGTAAGGTTTCTGATCCTGATCCCTCTATTTTGATATTGCCCATCACCTCTCCCTCCTTTCATCGTTTTCCCGTGCAGACTACTGGGTTATCACTTAAAATCACTGCCATCCTTCTGCCATGCTATTCCCAAATAATTCCTGGTCATGCTTTCTCTCATCCAAAATCCAATTATTTTCTTCAAGTAGACCGAGTACCTATTTTTATACTAGGTACCGTATTTGTAAGTGGTGTTCAGAGGAAACCTCTCAAGACTTGTCTTCACCACGTCACCTCCAGGAGGAAGAAAAGCCTGCATTTTCCTGAGCTTAGAAGGGTGTCCGAAACATAGCAGACATCCAATATTAGCTGAGTAAATATATTAATCTCCCTTTTAAAAGTTTCGTAAGTCAGTAGGCAGGCACAATTTTGTTTTTGTGACAATTCAGGCTGGCGTGGGAATCACTAGCCTAGGCTGGGCTCGAATTTTTCGATTCAGGTGTGCTGCGTCACTCAGTGCTACGCCACAGTGCTACGAATGAATTTTAAAAACGGCAAAGCTGCAAACCTCTAGTCGCTTAGGCATTTAATAGAATTCGCTGGATGGCGAATAAATAAAGCACGACTCTTCGGGGCAGGCATACTTTAGAGGGCGGGCCTGGTGTAGGGCTGCATGGTGCAGGATCCTTCATCGCCTACCCAGCCCAGTTGTCCCCAGGGCTAGGGTAACACTGGATCTACACCGTTTTAACTGCCACCCGGAAACCCTAAAGGCGCGTTCTGCGCGTTCGTCTGCGTCCCAGACCTGTCCCGCCCATCAGCTTCCTATTTGGGTTCTATTGGTTGTCTCGCGGAAGGCCCGCCCACCCTTAGGGGGTGTGGAGAAGAAACTCGCTTGACATCTAGCAGCCAATCAGGAGGAGCAGTTTTCAGTTTTGTCCAGTGGGATCGGGTTTGGGTGTCACAGCCCGCGGAGTTTAATTTCCCGTCCAGGAACGCGGAAGTAATGAGCTTCTCCAGGGGCCGCTAGGCTGGCGGAGTGAGCTCCTCCGGACTTGGGGTTGTCACCTCCACAGAGTCACCCAGGCTGAGTGTGGTGCTCCAGGTTGGAGCCCCGGCCGGGCAGCCTAGTCCGGAGCCCTTCGGTGGGCGCGTCATTACTGCCTGTTACTTACAGCCAGTGGTGCGCCGGCGGCGCGGGGTTGAAGTCTGCGCTTCCTCCTCAGTACTCGCGCACGCTGGAGTTGTTCACTTAAGGGCAAGGATTCGGAGACCCACGTCTGTAACGCCCTCCGCTTCGTGATCCCGTGGTTACCTGAGGCTCGGCTCTGGAGGAAGGTGAGCAAGGCTGTAGTGCGAGTGACACGACTGTGCCCTGGTCGCATCGTTACTAGCTGGGTGACTCAAGTTGTGTGGCTTATGGGCATGTTCATCCTTGTCTTTAAAACGAGCGCGTAGGAATGGTGCTCCTGAGAAGAGCTGCTGTTCATTTTGTTAAAGCTTTGAGTCAGACCCTTGCCTTCTTTCCAGGGTCTGCTAAACTGACCTCTCACCTAAGAATCTCTGCCTAGGGCTTTCAGGACGTTGAGCCTCGCTGTCACACATTAACTTAAAACCTTCCCTGCCAGGCGTTTTTTTGTAGACCTAGCTATCCTATAAGATTTTCATGTAATTTAAAAGACGAGTTGGTTTCCTTACTCCTGGCCCCTCTCCTCCCTGCTTCCGGTTTCTCTTTGCTTCCTTCAGAGTAATGCTGGCCGGGGAAATTAGCTGATGGTGTAATGAATAATGAAAGATCTCTTCTAGGTTAATTAATATAAAGTATGTGCACTTATTTGTCAAGAGTAATATTTTCTAAAAATTTCCCCAAAGGTGTGAAGAACTGATGATGTTTCCTTAAATTTACTTTACCAATGTCTGTCCTGTGGAATATCTTACGAGAAATGCTGGCTTATTTTGGTGTTCCCGTAGACCAGGTAAATGTCTTTTAATGGGTTTGGATGAATCTGCTTTCTTCTTGGGTCTCATTTTAAGAATGATTTAAATGCATCTAGGCCCAATTATTCTCTTCAGGTGGGACAAAGGTTAGTTCTCAATAATAGGGTTTTTTTTTTTTGTTTTTTTTTTTTTTGTCTTTTTGTTTCTGAGACAGGGTGTCGTTATGCAGTTCAGGCTGGTTTTGAGCTCACTTTGTAGCCCAGGCTGGTCTCGAACTGGCAAAGATCCTGTTGCCTCAGGCTTCCGAGTGCTGGGATTACAGGTCTGTGTCAGCATGCCCTGGCTCAGTAGTATAATTTTGATAATCTGAGGCAAGGGTGGGAGGGATTAAAGTGTACTGTTGGTGGTATTGTTGGAGCCCAGCCTGGACAATTTAGCGCCTTAGTAAGACCCTGCCTAAAAAAATAAGAGAGGACTGGGGATATAGCTCAGTGTAGAGGCCCTGGGTTCAATCCCTAGACTGCAAAAAAAGGTGTATATGTGGGTAAGATTATTAACCTACTCACCTCCAAGGTCAAATGCCAACAGAACATACAAAGGAAGCAAAATCAAAATATAGATGTAACCTTCACAGAAATAAATTACATAGATAAATAAAACTTTAAGGTGATTTATGAACACATTTGATGTTTGAACATAGAATAGTAACTTATACTCAACAAATCCAAAATAAATGTGAGGGAGAGAGGATGATTTGGGTCTGAGATTTACAAACAAGTCCAGTTTTATCTCCTTGTGTAGATGTAAAGCAGTATTCTTGGTTCTGCAGATGATAGAGAAACAATACTTGAGTTTTGTACTCATGAAGTTTAAAATATGAGAGACACAAGAAGCAAATATAACTATGAGACTGACTATCAGAAAGACACAAAGTAGTATGTGTGCTTACAAAATGGGCAAATCATCCGTTTGGTTAGGTAAATTAGAAGATGGACGAACATAATGCTAAGATTTTAAACCAAAGTAAGTTGAAGCATGATGATGCCATTACTATAGGCAACCCAATATGAGCAATGAATTTGAGTAGGGAGGTAAGGTGAGCCAGAGGTGGTGCTGGACTACATAGGTAGAAACACAATTAGATATATGGTTAGGGAGGCTGGGAGAAAAAGATCAAGTTTGGTAGTTGTGTGCATTGTTTTGGTATATGAAGCCATAGATGTTGATGACAATGGGAGATGTCACTAGATGTTATTGAAGCATTTTAAATTTCAGTAGTAGGCTGGAGATGAATACTGAATAGCAGTTGAAGATTTGCTGATCGTTATTGGATTATTGGTACTTTTATGAATTTCTATAGATGGAGTTGGGACTAAACTGGAGTATTTTGAAGAAAGGGAGGAAGGGAAGCAGCATCAGCAACGTTCTTTGGAAAAGTTTGCTTGAGAAAAGAAATTAAGAGGACATCAACTGTAAGGGGCAGTAGGATTGGACTTTTTTTCCCTCTTTTAAAATTAGAGGTAGCTTCAGCATGTTTGCAAGCTCTGGAGGAAGAATCTAAGATACATATGAGAGAGGATGATTGAACAGTACTATCCTGAAGAGAACATAGTTGAACAGGGAATCTAAGTAGGCCTTGAGGAGAAGAGAGACAGTTGATTTTTTTGTTTGTGTTTTTGTTTTTTTGAGATAAGGTGTTTCCTGTGTAGTTCAAGGAGGCCTTGAATCCACTCTGTAGCCCAGGTCGGCCTCAACTCACAGCGATCCTCCTTCCTCAGCCTCCTGAGTACTGGGATTACAGGTGTGGGCCTGAGACAGTTGTTAGAATAGATAAAGTGAGAGAGGCTGGGTGTGGCGCATGCCTGTTATCCCAGCACTTGGGAGGCTGAGACAGGAGGATCACTTTGAGTTCAAGGCCAGCCTGAATTGCCTAGCAAGACCCTGTCTCAAAAAGACAAAATAAATAAATAAAAAAAAAATAAAAATAAATAAAAAGGGTGAGAGATGGTGGAGAGAGATTTTGAGTGGACAGAAATATAGTTGAGGTATGTCAAACTGAAGGCTTTGGTTTTCTTGGAGCAGAAGCAGGGTTCTTTGGAGGCCACAAAAATGGTGGCACTGAGTTATCAGAGACTGGAGGTAGCTTTGGTTGACACAGTGTGAGCAGATGTTATGAAGGAACTGCAGAATTCCTTTGAGGACCCAGCTAAAGTCAACGTGAATTTACAGCTTTGCTAAATATTACCATTTTGTGATTTTTTTTTTCTCTAGCTCTTAGTAGAGGAAATAAATGAATCAAAGTGTGGAATACTTTAAATAAATACTATAAATAAATCAAAGTATGGAATACTTTAAATTCAGGACTCCACAAAGATCCTGGCATTAACAGGTTCAGGATCACTATCATCTAGATTTTATTA
The DNA here is from genome assembly GCF_000276665.1 of Chinchilla lanigera. Lineage (NCBI taxonomy): Eukaryota > Metazoa > Chordata > Mammalia > Rodentia > Chinchillidae > Chinchilla > Chinchilla lanigera. Next base: position 648,877 of record NW_004955439.1, read on the forward strand.
TTTGAACATGGTAGCTGTTGGCCATATACCACCTTTAAGTACTTCAGATATCTGTTTTTTGTTGTTGTTGTTGTTTTTTGAGATAGAGTCTCACTATGCAGTGTAGGCTGTCCTTGAACTCACTAAGTAATCCAGATTGGCCTTGAACTTGTGCACTCCTGCCTTTGCCCCCTGAGGGCTGGGATTACAGGTAAGCGCCACCATACCTAGTATCATCTGTCTCTAGATTTCAATGTGCTTACTAGAATACGTAATTTACATGTGTGGCTTATATATTTCTTTTGGAAAGTGTCTGAGGTAATAGTAGTGTGCTCATGATTGAGAAATACTGTTCTCAAGGATTCAAATGGAAGAGTTTATACTAATGGAGGAGAGAAAACTGCAAGTGAAACAAATTCACATGTACTTGTGTGGTACACATCAAAACCAATATAGAGCCAGGTGTAGTGGCTGTAATCCTAGCACTTGAGAGGCTGAGGCAGGAACATCACGAGTTCAAGGCCAGCCAGGGCTACAGAGTGAGACCCTCTCAAAAATAAAATAAGCTAGTTGAGAACTGAATTTAGGTAGAGGAAATGATCAAATTTGGAGAAGAATGTGAATAGCATCGTCAAAGATGAAAACTGAACCAGCATTGAGCATTGGGGCTGGAGTTGTGAGCACACTAGTGAATGCGCTGCAGTTAGGATAATATTGTCGTGTTTTTGAGACAATTAAAAAAACTTCTTGACCCAGAAGAGCATGTGTTCTTGTTAGTGAATAGTCTGAAATTAAGCTGGAGAGAAAGAAAAGGACAAAGCAGCTCAAGATCTTAAGGGGTGATTAAAGAATGAACGTGGACTGCACAGAGTATGTCGCAGAGACAGGGCTGGAAGAGCTAATGAAAGATTGTGTCAGGCTGGTTGATGGAATCAGTATTCAGTTTTGGACTCAAGTGTTTGGATCTGATCAGACAAATGTAGAAGTGTGGCCTTTTAAAAGCAGAGGAATGCCATGACTTTGTACAGGAGGCTTCTATTGCTGATGACTTTCAAATCTTTTTCTCTACTCTTATCTAGTTCTATGGCTTCAAATTTTACTTATACAGAATCATGTATTGTGTAGCCTAATGAGTCCCAAGTCTGTTTCTCTACTCCTGGTTTTTCTCCTGAGCTTCAGTTCTGGGTATCTATTGGCTCAGTGGATGTACTACTTATTGAATCCTCTCATAAAGATGCTAATAGAATGATCTCTATATCTGTTGCACATAGTAAAGTTTGTACTTATTATAGCATCTTAAGAGAAATGAAAAGTCCAATTCTTAATGCTGTGCAAAAGAAAGAAATCTCTTTGTGTTAAAATCTCTGCAAAAAATATCTTACGTTTTGAGGGGTGGGAAGTTTCTTGTGGCAATAATTTATATCAATATGGGGAGCACTAGTGTGGTAGGCAGCTTTCTGTTGCTGTGACAAAATACCTACCTAACATGAACAATTTACAAAAGGAAAGGTCTTTTGGGGCTCATGATATTGGCAGTTTCAGTCCATGGTCATTGGCTTCATAGTAGAAAGGCATAGAGGAGGGTGGCAGCTCGCGGTAGGGAAGAGCCTGAGAGGAAGGGGCTAGGGACCAGACATGGCTCCAGTCATAGCCCATGATGCGCTCTCTTCAACTCGGGCCCACCTCCTGTTTCCATCATTTCCCGGTGTTGCAATCAAATTGTGATCATCGGTGGATTAATCCGCTGATGAACTTAGAGTCCTCATTATCTAGTCACTTCCCCCAAACTCATCAGCAACCAAGTCTTCAACACAGTAAGCCTTCTGGAGGCACATTTAGCATCCCAACATAATACCAAACTAAATGACTACTATTCGGCTTATGTGGTACATTTCACTTCTAATACTTCTTCAAGAATTAAGCATATATATTCCACTGTATGTAAATAACTTTTTGAGTTGTCTTGCAAAGTTCTTCGGCTTTTTATTTCTTCTTTAAAGGAAATTGCAGAAGTTTTCTCTATTGTTTCATCACTTGATACATTGAAATTGTCAGGTTTTGTTTGTATTTTTTTTGGACAGGGTTTTGCTATGTTGCGCAGGTGCAGCATGAACTCCTGACTCAAGTGACCTCACTTCAGCCTCCTGAGTAGCTGGGATGACACATGTGTGCTGCCATGGCTAGCTGAAATTGTCAGAGATTTTTTTGTGGGGAGAAGGTTCTGGGGCTTGAACCCAAGGCCTTTGCGGTGATATACTTTCCTAGTCTTTTTTAAACATTATTTACTTTGAGATGCGGTCTTGTTAAGTTGCCCCAGACTGAGTTTAAGCGTGTGATTCTAATATCTTAGCCTCCCAGAATGCTGGCATTATAGATATACATCACCACATCTGGCTGATGGTGTCAGTTTTTGATTGAGTCAAAAGATGGAATTTTAAGGGGAAAGAAGGCAATTTTTCTGGACAAAATTCCACAAGGTATTTGGACATTATCAAGAATAAAAGAAAATGAAGTGTGTTGCTTTCTTAAAAGATCATCCCAGAATGTATATATTTTCACTTCATTCTTCTGTTTTTTTTTCAATGCTGGAGTTTGAACTAAGGACCAGACAAGTGCTAGACAAGTGCTGTACCACTGAGCTAAACCTTACAACTTCATTATTGTAAAAAAGATAAATATTAATAGAGATTGATTCTTTGAAGAAGATACTTAAGAGTATGCAGTACTATATTTTCTTTTTAAAAATGTTATTGCATCTTTCACATTTCTGTTTTAGATGCATAAACATGTTTAATTGAAGTATATTTTAAATGAAGCCTTTTTTCAAATAGATTTTGCTGATTTGGAAAAAAAAGGACTATGGATCATATCGTAGTATTGTGCGTATTATTGGGAAAATGCTTCCTTTAGAACCCTGCCGAAGACCTAATTTTGAGGTAAGTCAGGCACCATGCATTAAGTTGTTTATAAAATAATTCTAGGTATCTCTAGGGGGTTAGGATATCTAACAGCAAAGCAAGAAATGTTTCCTGAAAGCTAAGAACCTTTAGTTTACCCCTAGAAACAAGTTACTTCACTTACTCTTTTATTTCTTTACATATTTATATTCAGAGGTGAACAGGTACATGAGCTTATTTTGTTTTTTTAAATTTTATTTCTGTTTGCTAACAGATGAGATTAACCAGGGGAGAGAGTATTACTGTGCACTTAGAATATAGGATAACATTTTTCTGTTATTTTTTCTTGCTAACAGGTGCATATTTTTCTACTGAATATTCCTTCCCTTGTCTGTCTTTTGGATTTTTAACTTATTTAATGTGATGGGGCATGGGGCACATATCTTTGCCTGACTTCCTACAGGGCTCTGACTTTTTTCTCTTTTACTTTTAGTTGATCCCGCGCTTGAACTCTATAGAGTCTGATAATTGTGGCTGTATAGTTCCATCTTTTGCTGATGTTTTGTCTGTGGCAAATGATGAAGAAGCCAGTTGTCTTAGATTTCGGTAATTTTTATGCTTATCTTGGGAAGGGGGTATGGGCCATAACCTGAATTCTTGCATGTTAAAGTTTGTTCCTATTGCTTGAGCTATTTTGTTCTAAGTGCTGTGTCATACTAATATCTTCCTAATAAGGGTGACTTTTTTAAAGCCAGTTTTTCTTATTACACATTTAAACTAGCATTAGGCATGAGGGCAGAGAGTTAAAGGGGTGCCAGAGTCTTTATTTTCATTCTGTGTTCTTTACTAGAGAGAAAACATTGTTATTTCTATGAAATACTGAAAATGCTGCATTTATTTTATGTATTTAGCCAAAACTTACACAGGGCTTACTGCACACTAGACAGCAGTGTTAGGTATGCAGTGGGGCCTCCATATCTCTGAGAGTTCTGTTGGGCTCGACATCTATGGGTCCACATTCATGGATTCAACAAACTGTGGATCAGAAATATTCGGAAAAAAAGTTCCAGAAGTTCCAAAGAGCAAAACTTAAATTTTTGTGCTCCGAGTATTATACTGAAGCCACAAAAATGAAGTGATCTATAAGATATTGTATTAGGAATTCTAAGTAATCTAGAGGTAATTTAAAGGGTGCAGTAGGCTATATGCCAATGCTCCCCCATTTATGTAAGGGATCTGAGCATTCTTGGATTTTACTGTTGTGTGGGGCCCCACCCTGGAACCAGTCCCCCATGGGCGCTGAAGGACAGCTGTCTTTCACCTTTTGGCGAATACTCCTAGGGAGCACTAACTTCTGTGTTGTTACCTTCAGTACGTGCTGTACGAACAGTGAGCGTCAACTTTGAGATGTCCTGACTAAATGTATTACGTGTCAGACTGCTTTATCCATTTTCAAAAAGTCAGAAGACCCCTAGTTAACTTACCCCTAGTTAACATAATCCTGAACGTAAAGCTTTTTAGTACCTTATGTAGAATTTTTAAATGAGCTTATACAGTATTTAAACTAAAGGGTAGAACAGTTACAGGACAATTCGGTATGTTTGTCTTACAATCTGTGGGCAAGGCTTGTTCTCTCGCTCCCTGGCCTCTCAGGGCCGTCTGTTGGAGGCTGCATTCTGTTCTGTATGTTGAGGACACAGAGCTAGGTAGGATGCATTTGTCCTCCTTGAGTCTGCACAGACAAGGGGAGTTGCTCTGATCTTATTTTGTCTTTTGTTTTTCTTGAAAGATTTTATTTCTTTTCTGATTGGAAATGTCTGTATTTCTCTGTCCCTCTTCCACCTATAGAAGTTGTATGTGGAAAAATGAAGAAAAGGAGAAAATTAAAACTTTCCATCCTTCTCAAGTAGCTTGGGATCCACTGTCATCTGCTCGAAGACAGAACAAACCAGTGAAAAATGATCTGCCTGTAGATGAAGCTGCAATTAAAAAAATAGCTGCCCTTGAAAAGGAGCTCAGTCTTCTTCGCTCGCAGATTGCTGCAGTTGTGGAAATGCAGGAGCGGAGAAGTGGCGCACACTCTGGTAAGTGACGGCCTGGATTTCTGTTTCAGCTTGATGACATTCATCAGGCAGTAAGTCAGTGCAGTCTGAGTAAGAGCTGTGCGCAAAGTAAATCAAGATACATTTATAGTAAAGGTGTTAGTTTTGGTGTAAAGCAGTGCTGGTGTACTTTTATAGTATTAAGTCTTGTAGGTAAGCTTTTTTAGCTCTTTAGAAAAACACTGGAGCACGAAGAGGAAGGATGCATTGGTTTGAAAGAGGAGAATAGTTTTGAGGTCTCATATATTTGTAGTTTTAGTTAGTTGCTAATACATATCCACTAATTTAAGTGAATAATATTTTCCAGTTGCTCCTTTCTTACATTTTTACAGATGTAATTTGCTTTAAACATAAAATTTTATGCAATATAGGGAGTGAACACTTTTCAGAACACATTTGGTCATGAGCTATATGTAAATATGTGAAAAAATGATATAATCCATAGTGCATACACATGTAATTTATGCAAGTAGCATACAGTATATATTTAAAACATAAATTATACACTGTGTAATGATTTATAGAAGTACATAATAACAAAATGATATTAACACAATTTTTTTCCTTAAGCGTGTTCACCCAAAGTTTTTCAGGAGTGAATCTGTTGTGAAGAAGTTAAGTACAGCTGTCCATCTTAAACTCTTGCCTAGAAATACTTGTTTGTCTGGTGTCATTAGAAAGTAGATGCAGCAGTTTGAGTATTTCTAACTACAAGCTGTTGACCACGTTTTAGCGGTTTAGAATGGAGAATGAGGTTCAGATTTTATATGAATTACTGAAAAAAATCCTTTGTTCCCTCTTTAAAATACATGACGTGGTTGATACAGTACCTAGACGTCTCTAGAGGCCTCATGTGTGCAGATGGGGCTTTTGAAAGATGATTGAATTAAGGGGACACTGTAGTGGGCTTGCGGTGAGAAAGGGGGATCTGCCCACAAGGACTGGGGTCACTGACGGCTGCCATGAGGTGAGCAGCTGTCACCCAAGACAGGCCCTACTGCTGTGCTGTTTCTGTGTTCAAGCCTGCGGAGCGTGGCCTGAAACCTCTAATGATCAGAATCAGCTTCTCC
>NW_004955439.1:655459-681935 GCF_000276665.1 Chinchilla lanigera
TTTTTTTTATTGGTACATTTTAGATATACATAATGATCACTTTCATCATAGGGAATCTGTACATGACATATCTTGCTTCTTGTTTTTTTTCTCATTTGCCTGCCCTCCCTTCAACCCCTCTTCCCCTCATTTACAAAAGCTTTGTTTCCATTTTCTCCTTCTTTTTCTTGTCCCTTTTTTCCTTTCCTCCATCATCCTCCTTTGTTTCCCTTCACATTTAACCATTTTATTTTCATTTCTCAGTATCTATTATACATTTTGGTCCTTTTTTACACTTTTGGTTTCTCATGCCAGAGAAACAATGCACTATCTAAACATGTGTGTCCAGTTTTATTTCACTTTAAGTGTATGGTCTCAGGGTGCATCCATTTAGCTATAAATGTCTCAAGCTTATCCTTCTTGATGGCAGAGTAAGTACTCCATTGTATAAAAAAATCTCACATTGTCTTTATCCATTCATCAGTTGATGGGCATTTGGGCTATTTCCAAGATTTAGCTATAAGTGCCCCTATAAACATGGATGCATGTATATCACTGTGGTATGATGCTTTCAGTTCTTTTGGGAAGCTACTAAGAAGGGGAATAACTGGGTCAAATGGAACCTCTAGTTTTAGTATTTTGAAGAATTCCCACACTGATTTCCACAGTCTACACTCTCACCAACAGTGGAAAAAGGTTCTTTCCCCCACCTCAGAGCCCCACCAGCATTTATTATCAGTTGATTTCTTGATAGCCATTCTTTCTGGAGTGAGATGGAATCTCAGCATTGTTTTAATTTGCGTCACTCAAATAATTAGTGATGTTGAACATTTTTTCATATATTTATTTGCCATTTCTGCCTCTTTTTCTGAGAAGTATCTGTTCATTTCAGTTGCCCATTTTTGGATTGGGTCTTTAAATTTGGAAGGTCTGATTTTTTGAGTTTTTATTTATTCTAGATATTAGTCCTTTGTCTGAGGAGCAGCTGGCAAATTTTTTTTCCCACTCAGTGGGTTGTCTCTTCAGTCTGTTGGTGGTTTCTCTTGTGCACAAAAGCTTTTTAATGAGATGAGATCCCAGTTGTTGATTCTTTGTGATATTTCCTGTGTGATAAAGGTTTTGCTCATAAAATCTTTATCTACAATAATGTCTTTAAGCGTTCTACCTATTCTGTCTTCCAGCAGATTTCTTCTTTCTATTTTAATATTTAGGTCTTTTATCCATTTCAGTTTTATTGCTTGGCGAAAGATAGGGATCTAGTTTTAATGTTGAGCTTGTGGAAAACTAGTTTTTCCAGCACCATTTATTAAAAGAGGCTTTCTTCCAATAAAGGTGTTTGGTTCCTTTGTCAAAGATAAGATAGCTGAGTATGTTTGAAATTGTCTGTGCATCTTCTAATCTGTTCCATTGATCCTCTGGTCTTTTTTTTTTTTTTTTCCTTACCTTGCCTGGTAGATTATTGTCTTGGGAGTTCATGGAGTTATAGCCCTTGTTACCTGTTTTTAGAATATCCTTCAGAATATTTTGGAATGCTGATTTGGTGATCATGAATTTCTTAGAGTGTTCTTTGTCATGGAAATATCTTATTTCTTCATAAATTTTTAAAGATCGTTTTGAGGGGAACATCAATCTGGGTTGGAGGTTATTTTCTATAAGGGACTGGGATACTTCACTTCAAGCTCTCCTTGACTTCACGGTTTGTGTTGAGAAGTCTGCTCTGATTCTGATGGGCTTTTCTTTATAGGTGATTTTTTTTTTTTTTTTTTTTTTTACTAACAGTTTTTAATATCTTGTTCTTGTATTAAATTTCTGGAATCTTGACTGTTATATGCTTTGGTGTAAATTTGTTTTGCGTATGGCTACTTGGAGTTCTATATACCTCACTTACTGTGTGTCTTGTTCTTTTTCTGTTTGGGAAGTGTTCTGCCATTATTTCTCAGAACAGATTTTTTTTGTGTCATTTGCACTATCTCTTTTTTCACTGAGTCTGATCAGTCTTCTTTGCATCATCTCGCAGCTATTGGATTGATTTTTTTTGTGGTCCCTTGCTATTTTTAAGAAATCTCTCTGCAATCACTAACTTCAATCCTGTCCTCTATGTCTGATATTGTATCCCCACACTGGTTCATTCTGTTGCATATACTTTCAATGGAATTTTTAATCTCCTGGATATCTGTTTGAATGTGTTTCATGATTCCATTTCTTTCTTATGTTGGGCATTCATGATTTCTATAATTTTCCTAAGCTCCTCTATTTTTTTTATCTGTATCTGTTCTAGAGTCACTAACCATGTCTTTCATTATGGTTACCATCTCTGTAGTTATCTGAGAAATTATTTCTGATTTGATCTGTTTTTCTAGTGCCTCATTCATCTTCTTTGTTACTTCCACTGTTACCACTTTATAGAGTTGAAGTGGGTGGTTTTGTATTGTTCCATCTCGATGCCCCCTGATTTTGCTTTTGATAAACTGGAATTCTGGGGTTGTGTCTTCCTTAAAGGAAGACACATTTTTTCATTTTCTATTTTTTTTTTTTTTAGTTTAATTCCTTGGTTGATGCTTATAAATTGTTTATGGTGACTATCTTTATTGCTTGACTTTAGAACCCTAGGAAATGACTTCTTGGGTATGTCTTCCAGGTGTAGGTATCTGCCTTTTGTGAATCTGTTGCAAAATCTTACCTCTGTAGTATAGTGGGAATGAGAAGTTACTGCCTATTTGGCCTAACTTCTGGTTCTTTGGTACTGGCCTATAGTATCTTTTATGACCTTTAAGCAATCTCAGTCTTAATGTACTGGGAAGAACAACTTATTAAAACAATTATGTCACCTTGGCAAAAGTAGTACAGTCCACAAAAACAATACCATCAAACACAGCATAGAAAATGACAAACTGTCACCTGTGTTAGCTGGATTGGTGGTTATGTAACAAAATCCTAAAACAAACCAAAAAATTGTGTACAGTAAGTATGTCCTCAGTATGGTGATTTTACCCTCAGGGGAAAAAATTGAAAAGGAGTTAAGTGGAAAATAGAGAAATAGAAGAACAGGAAGAGATTAGAAGCAAGGCTGGAAGACAGTTTTCACAAACTTTGGGAAAGTGGTGGAGAAGACAGGGAGAGGGAGAAGGAAGAAATAAAAACAAGAATACAGAACAATGACAAGGAAAAAAGCTAGAATCAGTGTTCACACTCATTAAAAACAAGAAGAAACAAGAAAAAAGAAAAAAAAAAAAAACAAAACCAAGAAAAGAAGAAAATAAGGAAAAAAATCCAAGGCGTGTCTCTGTTGTTGGTAGACAGAGTAAGCAAACAGAGTCCAGATCTGTGTTCATTAATCCCAGTGAGTCAGCCATAGGTTTATGGTGGGGTATTAGATAATCCCACCAATCCACCACCGATAGTTCCATTAAAGTTCAGGCTGTTTTTTTGCTGTGAGGTTAGAACCTGATTTGTTAGCCTGCAACACTGCCTCGTGCTGGCCTCAGCTCAGTTCCTTGACTTCTTGTCAACTTGAACTGGGTTCTGCCACACCCTGACACTGGGAACCACTCACAGCTGCTCCGTGTTCCAAGCTCAGCTGGCCTCTCTCCACGATGGCTACCAGCCAGTTGCCTTCTCCTGGGGGATGTCTGAACCCAAATAATTCACCAGCCACTGCAGTCTGCTGTGTCCACTGCTCCATTCCACTGGTGTGTTTCTTCCTGGAGGCCTTTGGGGTAGCCAGTAGTCACCATGTATCTGCAGGTTCAAGCTGCCCCTCTTATACAGTGAGTCCAGGCTCAGAGAAAAAGTGCCTTGACCTCCTTCTTCGTTGAAGTCTCTCTTCACTCCCCGTGGACTCCAATTCTTGCTGGGTTCCAGGAACTCACTTTCCTCCTCCTCCTTTTCCTCATATTGCTAAATTCTAGTGTCAGGATGCCAAATCTCGGACAGGTTCTTTTTCTGCTGTTTACTACTCCACCCTCTTCCTAGAAGTCTGAGAATTTCTAATTAGATTAATTTATAGTTTTGACTTGAAAAACAATTAAGCAGATGGGATTATGTCTCCTTCTTGGCTAGCATATCACTATTGCAGAAGCATTATAGAAATTGTTTTGTTCTGGTTCTCATTAGTGTTATATATGATGCTAGAATTTTGCCTGTTTTTTTCAATAAACAACCTTTTTTTTTTAGGCTCCTTGGATTTGAATGCTGTGTCCAGTGGTGTGAGACAAATTTCAGCATCAGGGGCTGCTCAACCATGTGTGGAACCAAATCCAAGCTCAGTGCCTCCTGCTCCTCCTCCACCACCACTTCCGCCTCAGTTTCCTCCTTTCCAGCCTTCATGTTTTCTTCCTTTACAACCAGAATCTACAGTTTGTGACTCAGATCATCCAGCTATGGAAATGAAAAAGCAGCACCCAGGTGCTAGTAAGGTGAATTATAGTCATCATTCACAAAGCCGGAGAAATAAAGATGTTCCAAACATGTTAGATGTTCTGAAGGATCTGAATAAAGTTAAACTTCGTGCTATTGAGCGGTACGTTGTTATAATTTGAGAAATAGACTGAAATTGTGTGAATGATGTTTTTAAAAACTTATGTTTATGAAAGCTGACAAAGATATTTTCTTTCTTATTAGTCCTCACTCCTAAGTACCCTTCCCAGAGATAAATCACTCTTAGTGCTTTTGGGCTGTTTTTTCTATTGTTATATTTCCATAATTTTTAAACATCTCTTGTTATTTTTTGTAATTGTATTTCTCCCCATTGTAGAATATTAGGAATACTGTATTTCCTTTTATCCACCAGCTTATTTCCTGCGGTTTTAGTTACCCATGGTCAACTGTAGTCTGAAAATATTAAACAGAATTTTCAGAAATAATTTATAAGTTTTAAATTGCTTGCTGATTTGAACAGTGCCATGAATAAGCATTCAGTGAGGATCAAATGAATGAATAACTGAATAAATAAACAGTAGTCTTACGGTTTTCTTCTCATGATCCCTAGTTCTTTTGGAAGTTCTTAAATATTTCTTTGAAATTTTCTACCCCCTGGAAAATCAGAAAATTAAAAATAAAGCTTTTCAGCATAGCAGTGTTCAAGGATTTCCAAGTCAGCAAGATTCCGGTTGAGCCCCAACTCTCAAGGTTTCTTGGTTTTCTGTTTCTGAAACCACTGTGGCTGTCAGATGCCTTATTTCATGGCAGAAATCTATTGAAGACTAATTATATTATGCTTGTATGCTGGCTGTGCTTGTTGACAAGGTGATAAAGTTACATCAGAGTTTTAATTTACTCCATGTTTCTTTTTGAACAGATCCCCTGGTGGTAGACCTATTCATAAGAGGAAAAGACAAAGTTCACACTGGGATCCAGTGTCTGTAATATCACAGGCACTTAGGCAGAAATTTGCATTTCAGGAAGATGATTCCTTTGACAAAGAAAATAGATCTTGGGAGTCTTCTCCATTTCCTAGTCCAGAAACTTTCAGGGTGAGCTATGGTGATATAAATAACTTTTAAGTTTTTCTCAGTTGTGCTTTTCCTGATATTTTACATTCATGTTCTCTTGAAGTAATTATACAGACTGTAGTATAAAGTGCTGATACTATAGTAATCGTTTTGTTGTCAGCTGAAAACGAAATAAAACACTTAATTTGAGAAATTCATGTCATGAACTTATACTAGTTCATCCTGGAGAGTGCTAACTTGATCTCTGCAGTGTAAACTGGTTGTCTGACACTTTGAGAGGACCAGGGAAGAATGTATAACAGATTCAACCGAACTCTATCAAACGGGGCTACTCCAGTATTTCTCACAGTCAAATGTAAAGGCTTGGGATTATTTAGCTGAATAGAATGTTACCTCTCTTTGGGGTCATAGTACCTCTAATGGCAGCACTTACTGGGTGGTTAAAAGGACACACATTTTGGAGGGTTTTTTTCACATCTCATAATTTAGTTGAGGTTGAACAGAAGAATAAGCCTTGGGAATGAGAGAAAGAAAAGGGCGAGGGTGTCTAAAGTCGAGTGGGTAGCCCTGCAGAGTGACAGACACCAGCAGAGGTGGAGACTGGAAAACTGCAGTGCACATGGCCAAAAAATGTAGCATAGCATAGCGGGAGAAACGGTCCCAGTTCCATTCCAGTGAGCACAGGCTCAGTGTTGTGTGTTGTGTGTGTTCTGTACCTGATGTTTAGTATGTTGATTTAGAAAATGATACTCCTTTAACTGTATGCAAAACAGTATGGAGCTTGCTTTAGAACTTTACCATAAAAAATGTGTTTTTAAATCAACATTTAATTCTGACATTTGAGTTCTAATGTATAACTTGCAGAGTACTTCTTATTTACCTTATCTGATCTTCATAGCAATATCCTGAAAAAGAGAAAAGAATATTACTTGTTTTCTACACAAGGAAAGTGAACCTCACAGTGCACATAATCCCTCCTCTTGAGGAGTAAGCAGAGTCTAGAAGTTGGTTTATTAAAATGCTAGAATATCTGAAAACCCCCTACTGAGAAATTCGCTTAGGTGGAACACACTCTTTCTCAGTGATACTATAGCACCTGGTGTCATGCTGGACACAGGGCCTCAAATCAGCTCACGGGGAGCTCAGTCGGGAGGTCACTCTTGCTTACTTTTGTGTCCTCGGCTCTGAGTTCAGTGCGTGACACAGCTCACTCTCAGGTCACTGTTGGTTGTTGAATGAATTCAATCTCAAGGGATCACTTGATATAGTCTTGCCATTCTGTTTTTATGTTCCAGTAATTTCTGTGCTAACATTTGCTTTATTTCAGTTTGGACATCGCAGCTCACAGGCAGAAGGACAGTGATCTAAGTGGAGAACTGATAAGCATAAAAGTCTTTGGCCAAGGTCACAAAAGCCATGTCTGCACTTAGAAGGAGAGATGCAGACACATGCTGGCCTGTCTTTCGCTGCCTTTCAAAGGATCCTATCTTCCATTAAGTGAGATGGAATGCTGCTGTGGGCTGGGAGAAATCTGGCCAGCTTGAGGGAGATTCTTAGGAATTCCGGTTTCTGGTTTTGGAAGATCCAGCAATTAACTGGCTACTGCAAAGGGTCAGGTGTATGAATTCCGCCCATGTGTGTTAGTATCACTGAAAGCTGAATATGTACTTCAGTGATTTTTCTTGAGCAATTATGACTTTCTAATTTAAGAATCTTTTAAACCTTTTCAATGGTTTATTTGGCCTCCAGTAACTTAGAGATTTTCAAATTGGATAAGATTATAATTTTTCATTATAATTTATAATGAAGATTATAATTTTTCTATCCTAAGTCACTGTTTTAATCATATGTGGTTGAGCATTCTAAAACTTATTCCCGAGGTAATAGTCTTAGAATTTGACTCTTAAGTGCTATAAAAGTGTTGCCTGCATTTGCTGTATAAATACACATGGCTGACATTCGTTTCCTTTGGTCCTCAATACATTTTTACTCCCTTCCTTTGTAAATAGATTGTACAATAAATGTGCCTTTTCAACGTGTGGTTGTTTTCATTTTCCTTTTGTTTATATCTATTGGGTTTTTTATGATTTTTATTCATGTTTGCAGTACCTAATGAATACTCAGCTTCTGTTTTGTAGCAATTCAAACGCATATTTTTCTCACTATTTCATAACATCTGAGGGAATTCTGTAGTTAAGAGTTTCGTGGAAAATCCAAGTGTAAAACAAATAAATTTGCAGTAAGTAGTGCGATACAGAAATGTGCATGTTTGGCTGCCTCCGTGCAACAGCCAAGGAGGATGCAGCCATCTAGTGGCTCCGCACCCACCCCTTTGGCCGGGCTCTTCACGTTCAGAAAATACCAGGTTGCCCACAGTTTCCTTATTGCTGTGGAAGAGGATTGGTTCCTGCCCCCGCCTTCGTTCCCTACTCCATTGTCCCTGCACCCTCCAGTTAGGACTGGCCGTGCAGCAGTGTGTGTGTGTGTGTATTTTTTTTTTTTTTTCAGTACTGGGCATTGAACCCTGGGCTTTTGCACTGAGCTATGGCCCTAGACTTTTTGTTTGTACTGTATTTTTGAGACAAAGTCTTGTTAAATTGCCCAGGCTGTGTTTGAATTTGTGATCCTTCTGCCTCTGCCTCCCAGAGTGCTGGAATTACAGATATACACCACCATGCAGCAGCTATGACCATGAGGGAGGGGTATTTAAGGCAGTTTACAAGGACATGTAAAGCACAGATAAACAGCTTCAACAAGAAAGAGGAAAAAAATCTTAAAGATGGATTTTTCTGTGTTTACCACATGAGGGCAGTATAACACCAAGCACACCCAGGCTGATGACAGTCTTATCAACTTTGGATGACAAATTTTTAGAAATTACAGCAAAGCAAGATTGGATTAAGTATTAATTGCACAAGCAGCTTACTATAAAGGACATTTATCAATTGTAAATAACCATCTTGATGCATCTGAAAGTACTCATCAGGCTAATTCAGTTCTTTCCGTGGCAAATAAATATTCTATAAAACTCAGTGATGAAAGCAAGAGATGGTATTATTTAATTTTTTCTTTTTTTTTTTTGTACTGGGAATTGACTTGTGACCTCACATGTGCCAGACAGGGGCTGTGCCACTGAGCTATATCCCCAGCCCATTAATTGTTAAAGATTGCAGTGGGATTTCTCCAGGTTCTTCAGCTGACCCGTAACCACTTATTGCACTCCTGGAGAAAAACAAAGCTTATTTGTGCTTATATAACTATAGTTTTTGTTTGTATCTTAGTAAAGGTTGATAGGTTACAGTAGTGCAATTTTTACTAGGTATCCCAAAAGAAACAGTACATGGAAGTAGATACTTCCCAAGATACTGTTATTGGTTAAAAGATCACCTTTCCTGGATGTTTCCTCCCTCTGTGTTAGCCCAGCATCTTCCCAGAGATAAACCCAGTCAAAAGCAGATCATGACTTGGGGTATTAGTTTCAGACCCAGGTTACTGGGGCATGGCATCGTGATGGGTGGCGCAGGAGCCAGCGTGGCAGGGATTATCCCTTGAATGTGACCCCACGCTGTTCTTTGAGGTTTCAGCCTTGGGCATCTGCCTGACCCCCTCACTTTGGGACCCCCTGTCCTCCCCCCTGGGGTCAGGTTTCCGGCCTTGCCCTGGACAGCTGCTAGCAGGGGTTCTGTGCTATGCCTGCTTATGCAAGCCCTCCGTCCTGCTTTCTGCCTTTTATAGTCTTGCTGCCTGTGGTCAGATGATGGTAATTAACTACTAAATTCATTAAACAACTTACTTGTGCTGGCCACGGTGCTAGGCACTTTACAGCATTAACTTGAGAAGTATTCCTGGTAACATGGCAGAAGGGCAATCCTGCTCCCTTTTTACAGAAAAAAACACTGAAAACAGGCAAGTACTTTCCCCGAGATTCCTAGGAAGCTCCTAAGCTGAGGGCCAAACCTGGGCTCCTCGGGATAAGCCATAGCCTCCCAGGGCTAGCCCCGCTCCTCTGACTTCAGCTCAGAGCCACCACCCGGCTTCCCCTCCTTAGAGCAGCTTGCTGGTTTAACTCTGTGACTTGGGGTTTGCTGTTTCCGCCATGTGGGAGATCCTGCTCCTACTCCGTCAAGACGCAGTGTGAAGAGTATCTTTCTCAGCCAGACACCTTTGCCTGGCCCTGCTCCCCCAACAGCAGACAGGACAGCTCCTCCCTTTCTTCATACAGAAGCACATACTGCTGTCTGCTACCCGGCCTGTTGGGCTTAACATTGTGTCTGGATCCGTCACTCCAACTTCACTGGGTTCTTTTGAGTAATTTGAGGATCGGAACCGGGGTTTATTTATCATATTTCCTCAGATATCCAAAC
The DNA here is from genome assembly GCF_000276665.1 of Chinchilla lanigera. Taxonomy (NCBI): domain Eukaryota; kingdom Metazoa; phylum Chordata; class Mammalia; order Rodentia; family Chinchillidae; genus Chinchilla; species Chinchilla lanigera. The sequence goes on from NW_004955439.1 coordinate 665,253, forward strand.
AATAATCACAGCCAACAGTTAGGGTGCACTTTAGGGTGTTGAGAATGGTATTAAGTTCTAGCATCATGAAAGCTGAGGCAGGGGAATTTCAAGTTAGAGCCCAGCGTGTGCAACTTAGCAAGTTTCTGTCAAAGAAAAAAAAGTAAAAGGGATGTGGCACAGTGTGAAAGGCCCCGGAAATCCCTAGTGCCCCCGCAACTCAGTGATGCAAATATATAGTTTAGCTCATCTCAGTTAAGCACAATTGGAAAAAGATGTTATTGTGGTAACTGCAGCCTTCAGATGAAGAAAAAGGAACGATAGCATCAGCTGGTCTAAGGCCAACTGCTACCAAGTAGAGGAGCTGAGACAGGACCCAAGAACTTCTGACTTTAGAGCCTATGCCTCTATTATTAGCAATGGACTTTATCCAACAGCATAGAGAAGAATGCAGGTGAACAGCTCAAGTTCACATAGCTAGAAGGTTTCAGAGCTGGGGTTTAGCCTAGGCAGACAGAGGCCAGGGCCTTTGCTCTCAGTACTCATGGCCCTGGTTTGAAGGGAAGGAGCTCTAGAAGGCTAGGCAACCTTAGGTAGGTCTGTCAGCCTGAAACCATTGATGCCAGGATTGTCCAGTGGTTGGGGTGGCTCTTGGGCTCTAACTGGGACCACCAGTCAGCCCTGGGTCCTCACCACACTGTGGACTTGGTGAGGCCTCTGCTGGGCTCAGATTTTTCTCCCTTCTGCTAGGTCTGTGTCCCTCCATGTGTCATAAAAGAGCCTGCCCAAGAATTGCCTGAGTCTTTGAGAAACTACTTTAGTAAGAGTAATTATTTCTCCTTCGAGCTTGAATTTGATTTTTGGAAATAGCCAAGTAATTACCAGACCTGATGAATGAGTGGATGATCAAACTCGATGATATCATGAGTGGTTACAAATGAGGTGTGACTTTCAAGTAATTCAAGTGATTTTCTTACAAGCATTGTGATCTGGTTCTGAAGGCATTTCCTTAGAGACTTGTTCAACAAATATTTTGTGCAATGAGTACAGTGGCTATGTTGCTTAAAGACAATGCTTTATTTTATTTTTTTCATTTTTTTGTGGTGCTGGGAATAGAACCCAGAGGCTCATGCATGCCAGGGAAGAGTTACACCTCCAGCCCACTGAGCTATATCCCCAGCCTACAATATGCATTTAAATGATAGAATTTCTGTGAAGAGTGCTAATAAAGGAATTACAGAATCTTAAAAATCACCAACATATTTTATGATTTATATTACCTGGACAGTGTTTGGACTCAAGGGTTTAAGTTAGTCTTAATAAATAACTGGGTAAAATTTTGATGAAGATAAAAATATTTTTGGCTGGTTAGGGTAGAAGCAGGCTAGTTTAACAAAAGCTGCTAAAGTATTGCATAATAAACACAGCAGTATTCCTACATTTGTTAAGAAGTACATGAGACTTTTATACCCATCTGTTATTTTCTGTTCAATTACAACCAAATATAGTCACTAAAAAAAGCAAACGCAGGGTTTGCACATTCATTTCTCTCCCTTTAAGGGCACGTGCTTGCTGCTGGGAATCCTTAATTCCATAAATTGTTGGCTCTACTGCAAACTGGTGTGAACTGAGTGAGAGATTTTGCTGGCTTTTACCAGCCTTGGAGGATTTTGCCCAGTCATTGCTTCATTGAACATAAGACTCACAGTCTAGTGAATCCTCACGTTTGCCTCCTTCCACTTGATTTCAGATCTAGAGTTTCAGGCAAGAGTATTAAAGTGATTCTTTTCACTGTAGCTGTTTGTCTCCTTTCCTCCTGCCAGAAGTCCCAAGGAGAGGCCTAGTGAAAACGCAGATGGGCGAGGGCACCTGGACAGCCACGCCCTGGGCTGACCCTCTGCTGGGCGGGCTCAGCCATGCCTTTCCCTGCCCTGGGCCTCAGATTCCTTCCATTAGGTGATGTCGCTGAAAAAACCCTGATGCGCGCAACATATAAAAATGTGTATTTTTGTGGTTTTTGAGACAAGGTCTCACTGTGTAGCCTAGGCTGACCTCAAACTCGCAATCCTCCTGCCTCAGTCTCCTGAGCGCTTGGCTAGCTCATAGACTATCAAGGATCCCTCAAGAGCGATGAGCCACGAAACACTTCTATTTCACAATTATGCCTGTGACATCATAATTGTATTAGTCTGTTCTTTTTGGTGGGAAATGAGGGGGAAATGTGAATTTGTATTGTGGCATGTGTGAAATCATTGATATGCACCCCCTCTCAAAACAGACAGACAGACAGACAGACAGACAATTGAGGCTACAATAACAGAAGTAGTACCTGCACATAAGAGGAGTTCTATGTATTGAACAGCTTAGAGGATAGACTAGTGTCTCCACTTGGGAATTCACATGGAAATTGGCAATGGAGGCATGTCGCCAGGATGTTGAGGGAGTCGAGATGTTATCTTTCATGAGGAGTTGATACCATTTGATGTGTTTGATTCAGAAGAAGAGATGGATGGGAAGGAGATGGATGGTAGTTCTCATTCTGAGAGGGTTGGGTCTCAGGAATTACTTCCGTTACTAATGGAAGCATGAAGTTTGTGGATGGAAGTCGAAAGAAAGCAGACATAGGCTCAGAGTTAGGAAGCGGTCAGCCTGGACTGGATGTGTTGTAGGCTCTGAGCTTCTTGTGTGGATCTTCCTGAGTGGTCCTTTGCTGCCCAAAGACTAAATATGCACTCAATGAAGATGAGGGGCGGAGTGATTCAGGTAGGACCGTGGCCTATGACTGAAGGGCTTTGGTTGCATCCTCATGGCCCTGTGACTTGGTTTTGACATTAATTTGTGTCTCGTTTGGATTGTTCACTTACAATTGATTAACACTAATTTATAATAGTAATGATAATGCATGGCGGTTTATTATGTAATATCATGCACTGATTCAATATAATGAAAAATAGAGGTAAACTTAGAAAAAATACTTCTATATAGAAAAGGTAAAGGACAAGAGGAATTTCAGTAGTACTCCCTTATCTGCAAGTTTCCGTTTTTAAAGTTTCAGTTATTCAAGACTAACTCTGATTTGAAAATATTAAATGGACAAATCAAAAGTTTTAAATAACTTTTATTGCAGCATATTGTTAGAATTACTCTATTTTATCTATAATCATTTATTGTTAATCTCTCACTGTGCTGAATTCATAAATTAAATTTTCTTATCAGTAAGTATACGAAAAACTGTATGGATAGAGTTTGGTACTATTTATGTTCTTGTGTATCCACTGGGGGTCTTACAACAAATCCTCATTGGGTACAGGGTGACCAAGTGTACTCTGTGTATGCTGCATGGAATTTTTGGAGTGCTGCTGATGAGGTTTTCATTTAATGCCTGCAGCATTGCTGTATTTTGACCTTTCTTTACTTTTTTGGCCAGGCGTGATGGTGCACGCCTGTAATCCCAGCACTCGGGAGGCTGAGGTAGGAGGATTGTTGCAAGTTCGAGACCAGCCTGGGCTACAAAGTGAGCTCAAGGCCAGCCTGAACTGCAGAGCAAGACCCTGTCTCAAAAAGACAAAACAAAAGCAAAAAAAACCCCAAAAAACAAAAAAAACTTTTTTTTGTGAGACAACCTAGAACCAGTGGCCTCCTGTCTTTTTATGCAGAATCCATTTGCTCTAATCTGTCACCAGCAAGCAAAGCAGAAATTATGGACACTTTCCTTGGGGATCTGGAGAAGGGCTCAGCTTCGGCTCCAAAGGGCTTACTGGACCATCTTCCCAACAAGAGCAGGCCCTCGTTCTAGTTACCAAGAGGAAAGAGTTTCCTTTTTATCATTGTGGCTATAATCATCCCATACAAACAGTTTGATATTTTACTCTTTCACTCACATTATAATCTAAACGTTTTCACTTGTTACTACACAGTATCCATGTCCACAGCTTTTAATGATTACTCACTGAAGTTGTGTCCTTTTATGTATCTATTCATCCCCAAATGTTTAGAACTATTTTTTAACTGGTTTTAAATTTCATGTTTAGTTTCCTCAGTTTATTTTAAACATTTCAATTTTAAACTTTATTTTTTTAGACCTGTGCTGAGTTCACAGGCACATGTAAAAATGCAAATATGACAAAAGATTTATAGCTGACCGCCCCCCCCCCAGCCACTCCTCAGAGGCCATTGTGGTTATAAGGTGCCCCTGTTTCTTTCTTGACATGGTCTAGCCATGCGCAGTGTGGACCTATGTGTCTCTTTCCTTGTTTCGGTGGTGTGGGAACTCACTGCAAAGCTATAGGCCTAGTGCCCTGCTTGGGGCTGCCGCCGCTTGGTGTCGAAGGTAGGTTTTCTCTCCAAGGCGCTACCCACTTGCTAAGCCATGTGCAGGCAGAGCTGTGAGAAGTCAGCTTTATAGACTCTGGTTGTGTGTGGCTACCTGGTAATGAACCTAACTAGCTGCTTGTTGATGGAAATGTGGGTTATTCCTGTGTAGACTACAACCACGTGTGGGGTAACTGCACGAACAATTGTATATGAAATCCCTGGAGGTGCAGTTGTGGGTAGAAGGCACATTCACATTGGTGAATTTAGTGGCAGAGTTGGCCATGTGCACAGTGGCCGGCTTTGAAGGTATTTAAGGGGAAGGTACTGTCAGGGAGCATTGGGAAGGACATACAGTACTGTCAGGCTGTCCGACACTGTCTCACTTGGTTTCACTGGTCCTGACAACAGTAATTTAATCGTCTAGTTCTCACTTATTTTAATATGGAAATTGGAAAAAATAACAGTTCTCACTGCATGAGGTTTTTTTCACTCCATTTAACCAGCCCGTGTTGTCTAAGCATCTCGCAGTGCTTATTAAAGAATAAGAGGGCCAGGGGCAACTCTTTCTCCCTATAATTTCTCATCCTTACTCCAAAGGTCAGCAGTGTTTGGCAGAGTGTGAGTGTGAGTGTGCGTGTGTGTGTGGGGACAATGCAGAAAGCGGCAACTCTGGGGCTGGGAGTGTAGCTCAGTGGGATAGCTCTTGCCTAGCCGGGGTGAGGCCCTGGCTTTGATCCCTGGTACGTTGAAATAAAACGCAGCAAAAACCTCAGCTCTTTTCTTTTGTATCTCTCTGGTCTTTTAATACATGCACAACTCTTAAGAAGATGTCTTGGTTATGGCTGAATAAAGATTCATTCCTGCCTTCTTCCTCCTCCTCTTCAAGTAACTGGAGTTCTGGGAACCTTGCGAGAGCCGAGAAGTTCACCTTGCGGGCCCTTAGGATGTGGGCCGCACACAGGGCGGGGGTTTCGGCAGCGGACTGACATTCGTGGTGAGTTCTCACTCTGCTTCCCAGTGTCATTTGCTACTAACATTTGAGATCCCTTCGAGTTCTGCTGTTTCCTTTGTCTGGAGTTCTGTGCCTCCTACTGAGATCAGTGTGGAGTTGTGTGTGTGTGTGTGTGTGTGTGTGTGTGTGTGTGTGTGTGTCCTGCGGGCTGTAGTTGTCTGTCCCATTCTCTGGATAGCCCACAGCCAAGCTCCAGTCGCCAGGCCCTTGCCAGTGTACTGCCGCTGGCAAGCAAGTGACGGGAAGGAGGAGCAGGTGTCCCACTAACTGACTAATTGGCCTGGCGCTGGATCTCATTTTCCATGTTCTGAAAGGGTTTTGGCAGCAGCAGTAGCTCCCAAAGTTATTTGAGTGCTGAATGTGTATAAAAGTGTTAGTTGGCCCTTTGGCACTTGAGAAAAATTTCTTTTCCTAAAGGTGATGACAATTTTCTATGTTATAAAGGGAACAAAGGCAATTTTTGCAAATTAACGCAGTAGTATTGAGTCATAGAGGTATAATTTAAATTAGGTATAATTTAAACAGCAAGACGAGCTGCTCTTATCCGCATGGAGATAGTGGCTGTCGCTGCACTCTCATTACCATGTGGCCAGCTGTACTACTCACTCAAGGTCCTGGATTCTGTTTGTACCTTTTCTGTTATTTTTGCAAAATGAGCACAAGTGTGTGAAGCAGCCAGATTTTTTAGAAGCTATGTACTTGTTATAGATAGCCTGGGAGTGTTCTGAAGTCAGAGCAGGTTCACGCAGCTGCCTCTGGCCAAAGTGGCCCATTCCAACTGCTTTAAATTGCTCTCCCTGTCTGAGCTCACCTCTGGCACTGAAGACAGATCATGTCCTTTCTGTAGGCCTTTTGCTCCTTCCCTTCCTTTTTTTTTTTTAGGGAATAGGCAGGGGAAATAAGAGATCTGTCTTCCTTTTTGTGTGTCTCTGGTTATGTATGAGACAGATACAATATAATTACACAAATCCTTCCAGGTGACACAAAGTTAATACACTTTCCAGCAATCGGGGGTCTCATTTCTTTATATTTCACAAAGACATAAGTAGGGCCATAGCTGTTGTCAGCTTTCAGTTTCACTAGTTTTTTCATGAGTGTATTTATTTATTTCCACTTCATTACACATACCAAATGCAATTTTAGAACATCGATTTGTGAGGGTAAATTCCATTTGTTGGAGCAAAAACAGATCACATGTAGCCCCGGAGCTGAGGAATAGCTTTGAGTTTTGGTAAAATTTGCAAGCTCACCACTTTCTGATCAACCTTGCACTGCTCTGAAATCTGGTATCTCTTTCTTGGCATCAAAGATAGCACCCTCCTGGTGTCTGGGCTTCTGCAGCTACTTCTTGAAGTAAGCATCAGTGAGGTGTTTGGGGATTTTCATGCTGCTGATATCAGTTTTAGTGGAGGTAGCAATAACAAATTTCTGTTCTATGCAGAGGAGCTCGATGAAGGTTAGAGGCGCAGTCACAAGTGGAAAGCCAGTGGCTGACTGCTTCAGGAAAACCACTCTCTTCTTGCCCCTGTGGTGCACAATGAGGATGATCAAGATGGTCTTGGGAGTGATACCGACTAAAGGTTTTTGTTTTGCTTTGTTTTGTTTTTGCCATGACTCAACAGCTTTTGGAGCACATCTTAAGTAGGACAGTATCTAGGCATTGTGCGAAGCTTCACCACCTGGTACCATCATTCTTATCAGCACCAGCTGGTTGTGACAGTAACAAGAACTTTCTCCTTTTCCTTCTCAACCTTGGATTTAACAGCTGTGTACTTGCTCCTATACAAAGGCTTTCTGGAATACATAGCAGATCAGGAGTATCTACAAGTTCCTGTAACCAGGACAGGGTTTCAGTGGCAGTGAGGCTGCCCCATCTTGGACTTGTTAACACTCACATTACTTTTTTTTTTAACCATGCCAGTGGCACCAGCCTTCTTGGCTTTGGATTTCTTCTCTTTAGTATCTGGCTTCCCAGCTTTTTAATCCGCTATCTTGCAAGATGGGAAAGAGAACTAAGTTCCTGGCTTCCCTGGGCTCTTGTTTTAAGAGCAAACGAGATGTGAGAAGCTTCAGTTTTTGTAGCTTTGCTCTCTGGCTGTTTGGTAGACATCAGAATGATCATGGATAGAGGCTAGTAAAAAATTTTACATGAGAAAATTTAAAAGCAGGATGATTTTCCTGGAAGTCTTAAAAATATTGCAAAACAAGGACTCCCCACTGAGGGGAGTCTCCCACAGGGCTCCTGATCACTGAGCCCTGTCTATTTTGCAACTGACAAAAAAGAGTCATTTTATAATAACACCATAGCACCATAATGGTTCGTGTTTATAAGTATTATCTATAAGTATTCTCATAGACACAATGTCATTTGTCTTTCTGACTGGACTACAGAGTAGTGTTAGGTGGAATCATAACAACATAATAATGATACGTGTCCTTTGGACAAATAAAGGCAATTTCAAAAGGTTCAACTAAATAGAAGAGGCTGGTACTAACGAACGACTCTATTTTCACACCACAACTAAGAGAGCATCTTAGGTACTTTCCTATCATTGGGTGAAAATGCCCACCACCCACAGCTGAAGGAAGGAGGGGCTCATAATTTCAGTCCATGATCAGCTGGCCCCCAGGCAGAAACAGAAAGAGGATGAGAGAGGGGCATGGTGGAGGAAAAGATGCTCAACCCAGAGAGAGAAAGAGAGAGAAAGAGAGACGCTCCAACCAGACCCTACCTCCTAACAGCACATTCAGCTACTGAACTCATTAGTAGATGAATCCATAGAAAACATATCATGCCGCATGATCCAATCACTTCCCTTTAGACCTAAACTATAGCAGAGTGATGATGTCACACAGAAGGTCACAGAGGCTTTCACATGACTTAGTTCATTCTGAAACCTGGAACTGCTTTCTAGAAGCCAGAGCTAATGCTCACTCCAGGGCTACCAATATTCTGATCTGTCTGAAACTGAGGGGCTGCTCAGGACACAGGATCTGGGATGTGTTGGTCACCTCCCCTTTCCTTGTTGCTCCAAGGGACACGCGGTGACCGAGGCTTCCGTTGATCTGTCTGTCCTTGCTGACTTGTCTTCTCTGACGTGGGGCTTTGAGCTGTAGTCCTGAGGGGTTGGCTCCCCAGCCTCTCACCTGCTTCCATTTTCTGTTTCTATATGGTGAAGCCCCAGTTGGAGAAGCCTCCTATTTCAGCAGAGAGAACTGAAGTAGGAATCAGAAGTCTAGACCCTGTTTCATGTCTTAGTCTCTATGGAACCTGAGGAAAGTAATTTAGTAGTGACTTTTCCCCAGTTTTCTGGGACATAAAGTGGGGATCATAAAGAGGTGCCAGTGAAACAATCCACTATAGTTTGGAAATGCCTTGTTCCCCAAAGCTTTCTATGCTGGAAACATGGTCCCTTGAGTGGCTATGTTGAGGTGTGGGAAACTTTAGGAGGTGGCACCTAAAGGGAATCTGTCCTCAGAGGAATGTTGCTCTTGGGGCACCCTGTTAGTTCCTGAGGGAGTGGGTTGTTGTAAAAAGAGAGAGACCTGAATGTCTCTGGCTTCCTGTCTCATCCTGTTATCTCTTCCTGTGCAGAAACATTTCCTTTTCTTCTCCTCTTCCATGCTTTGCTGCAGCCAAGGGAGCCCTCACCAGAGGCCAAACAGATAAGGCTGCCTGATCTTGAACTTTTAGCCTCTCAAATGGGGAAATAAATAATAATAACCACCCTTTTCTCTTTATGAAGTACTAAATCTCAAGTATTCACTTGTAGCAACAGAAAATGGACTAATATGCAACATATGTGAAAACACAGACTGAAAAATGCTAAACAAGCATAAAGAGACAAGCTAATTCATTTATCAGTTTGGAATAAACATGCTATATTGTCAGACTTAGGGTACCTGTCTGGGCTTGCCAGCCTCAAATCTGTCAATATGGATTTGCCAATTTCCTTCTGGTGCCTTTTGTATTTGCCAAATGCCCTGGCAGCTTGTCCTGCTCCAGTGACTAGTTATCTGCTATTTCCTGGCATGGCAATGAAGAGTCATTGTTGTATTTGAAAAGCTCAGCTTTATATCTTGTCCTGATACAGGATCAAAGTCCTCCTTTCTTATGTCTGACAACTTTAGATTTTTACTTTCTAAAATCTCATTATTACTAACGATCTGAGTTTCTTGAATATAAAGTGCATTATTTCTTTTCAGCAGATATATTCCATAAATACACCCCATACCCCAAATTAGCGTTCCTCTACTTGGACAGCTCCTCTGTGCTATCCTAACTCTGCCGCGTGGGCTCTGTCCTGTTGCTCTCCATCGGCTGCTGAGACTTCAGCCCTGAGGGCTCCCTGACGATGAAACATTTCAGTGTTCTGACTTCAGTTCTTACATTACTATGGTAACAACAATTTGTGATTATTCCCTTTTCCTTTAACTTGCAGGAGGTTTGGGGGTTACTCAGTCAATATCATTTCCCTTATTTAGGCATTCAAAGTCTTGCACATTTGAGTCTGTTATAGTTTCTTCTTCCTTCCTTCCTTCCTTCCTTCCTTCCTTCCTTCCTTCCTTCCTTCTTTCTTCTTTCTTTCCTTCCTTCCTTTCTTCCTTCCTTCCTTCCTTCCTTCCTTCCTTCCTTCCTTCCTTCCTTCCTTCCTTCCTTCTTTCCTCTTTCTTTCTTTCCTTCCTTCCTTCCTTCCTTCCTTCATTCATTCGTTCCTTCCTTCCTCCTTTCCTTCCTTCCTTTCATCTTATTTTTTTTTTTGGGGGGGTGCTGACTCTATAGCCCTAGTCTTCCTTTTAGCTTTTTTTTTTTTGGTACTAGAACTCAAGACCTTGTGCTTGCCAGGTAGGTGTTATGCTGCTGAACTATATCCCTGGCCTGCTTTTAACTTTATCTGGTTGATGGTTTCACCACCAGGTGAACATGCTGGAAGATATTGGTTAATACTTGTAATAAGGCTATTTTTCATGCTTTGGTGTCTATTTCTTCCTTATCCCTGCCAGTCTCATTTAGATATCCCTTAAAGTCAATGCCAAGACCCTCTGTCAAATCTTTCTCTGACTTAGATCAAGCCAAGTCTCTTGTAAAGTCATCATCAAATGTCATCTTGCAGGTGAGCTTTCTTCTTAGGCTACTGAACATTTCTTGGTGTTTGCTTACTTTCTCAGCTGACATAGGGTCAAAGATAGTCAAACAATGATTGCTTTATTCATTCAACAAACAATGAGCAGGGTTTTGTAGAAATCCTTCTCATGACATATTTAGGAGCTTGTACATATTTTTAACATAAATTTCTTCACCATGGGAACCTCACTGTCATTACTCTGGAAACTTCTCTAACTCTTAAAATGTGGAGAAAACATAGAAACATCAACTTAAGGGAATAAAGCTCATAAATCTACTTAGAGCCAGACCATCTGATTTCCAGGTTTTGAATCATTTGCTCATGGGTTATCCACTCATTTTTTCATCCAACCAGCTTTTACGGAGTCCTGTTGTTTTAGGTGTCATATCATACATGAGTTGTATTGCCAAGTTATTCAAAGTCCAGTCAGAGAAACACATACATAACCACTGATGAAAGTAGCAAATAAGTGCTATGTTGACCATAGGATGACAGCCAAATCAAACAGAGGCATTGTTATTTGAATTAGAAAGGTCTAGAAAGGATAAGCTGGGGGTAAACATTCCTAGTAGAGGGAACATTTGGTGGGAAGGATCACAGGTGGGAAATAATTGAAGTTTAGGCAATCTACCTGCAACTGTTCTCCCATACTGCCTTTCCACTGATTCCTGCCAGAAATCACTGGTTAATTGTAACTAGTAATCTGTATTAGACTAGAAAGAACAAGTGACCTCTAAAATGCTTCATTATTTTGGTGCAAAGTCTTCAAGAAGTTCTAGTAACCACCAAAAACAAGTTGGCCTTTATTTCTCATCCAAATTTGTTTTGGACTAACGCACTGAGCTAGTATGACTTCAGTACTCTGGTATGTTTCAGCACTGTGACTAATGATTGGGTCTCATTTTGGAGATTAACTCTGGTTGAAATTTGTGCTTGTTGGTAGTGGTAGGAGATAGTAGTAGAATTACCACATCACTCTCTTATTTCTTCATGGACTGTGTAGTGTGTATTCTGGGAGGAAGAATGCTGCTACTTATAATGTTAACAGATGTGGGTTGCATTTGAAAATCTTCACTGGGTTGTTTGGAATCCTAAACAAAAATTTCAGGAAAGTTTAGAGGCCTCTGAGCAGCAAGGTTGATTTTGGACAAAAAGATTTATTTTCGTGATCTATACCTTGCAAAAGGATTACTTGTATTTCCAATGTGTAATTGGAAGTATTTATCAAGAATCACTACCTTGCTGGACATGGTAGTGCCTGCCTGTAATCACAGCACTCACAAGGCTGAGGCAGGAGGATCGTTGAGAGTTTGAGGCCAGCCTGGGCTATAAAGGGAGCTCAAGGCCGATCTGAACTACATAGCAAGACCCTGTCTCAAAAAGACAAAAAAAAAGTCACTACCTTTAGTACCCACTTTTGGTCTTTGTTGCTACATGATGCTTTTACTTTATTGAAGAATGACCCATGTGGTGGATCAAGGATAGTTTTCTTTCCATTTTTCAAACTTACCTTACCTCTCCATCTCATTCAGAAGACTGACAGGTCTGATGCAGCCCTCCCCTCAACAGCAAGCTGCCTGGACTCTTGATTGACCTCTGGGGACGTGATAGGAAGGGGCCTGAAAAGTATCAGCCTCAGGTCATCATTACTGCTTCTCTACAGCACGCAGAATCTCTGCCAATAGCCCTGCTGCCAATGGAGTTACATGGGGAGAAGCAGAGCGGGCTGTCTGCCAGCATAACAGCCTGTTGTCACCACCAGTCCAGCACAAGCTGCCTGGGTGTCACGTCTCTGATCGCTCCTCAGGTACCTGAGTACAAGTTGTCTCACATCCTGAGACAATCTGAACCAAAGATCACTTTTTCTAAGAGGCCAGAGGCTCCCCCACCCCTTTTTTTAAGGTTTGAAACTACATCTACTTGGGCTATGTAAATCTCCAAGAGTCTCCTGACATCTACAGGAGGAATTCTGAGACTAATTATCTGGCAATGTAATGGCCTGCTTAATTGACCCTACTTGACATTCCTGTGACCGTTATTCACCACATACAAATAATGCTTCCTCCATTCATTTATCTTCTCCTATATCCTTATGCTCCATGTTATTCTGATCCAACCTTCTGCCACTGTCTTCCTTCCTGACCCTCCTGTATGTTCTTTAGAGCTCTTGAATCAGGAGAAATTCTCTTATAGCCTCGGTCTCTGCACTATGCCAAACCTGCTGTTATCTTCCATGCTTTACTTGAAAGATGTCCCCTGAGGATAGTGGTTTGTGGAAATCTCTCAGAAGGAGGTCACTTACCACTCAGTGTCTTTGATATTCGTATTGGGAAATGGTATCAAACTTACCACGCACTGTCTTTGATATTGGTATTGGGAAATGCTATCAATGTCTCCCTCATATCTTACTGCCACGAGTACTCTATTAGGCCATTGGTCTTCTACCCTTGTTGAGAGATTAAAAACAAATCCTATAACTTTTGTTTGGAGTTCTTTCCATGAAGCATTACTGCCTCCATGCTTGTAGCATCATTTTACATTTCGTTGCCTCCACTTCATTTCCCAGAGAAGTTGCAGGATTCTTCTCACCCTAAGACTTACCAACTTACTGCGTAACATCGAGTGAGGTGGATGACATCTGTCACCATATCCTCTTGTTTCCCTAACTACAGTCACCTTCTCTTCCATTCTCCATGGCCAAACCTCCCAGACCTGTTCTTGCTTCCAACTGTTTTGACTCTAAAATGATAAAGCCTTTGATCATGGACTGCTAAGCTTCCAGATCTCTCTCTGGGCCATGAAACTTCTCCACAGTTCTTCAGGCTCTGCCTTCAAATATGCAAAAATAATCCTATCACAAACCTGAAACAATCTATCCCAATATCTTCATCCAGGTGAAATCTGAGAGATCATACACACACACACCGTGTAAGACCAGTGACAGCTGAATAAAATCATTGGATTTTATCAATATTAATTTTCTGGTTGTGAGACAATATTGTAGTATAGCTATACAAGAGGTTAACCACTGGAGAAAATGAGGTGATGGGTTTCCAGGATTGTGGTATTATTTCTTACAATGGCATGTAAGTCAACAATCTTTAAGTAAACAGTTCTCTAAAATTTGACAGATGTGTGTACTCTGTGTGTATGTGTGTGTGTGTGTGTGTGTGTGCGCGCGCGTATAAATGGGAAATAAAATGGTGTGGTGGACTGACAACTGGTGGTTAACTTGTAACACCCAGTTGAACCGAACCAGCGTGGGGCTGGGTGTGGGAGGCCCACCTGAGGATTGTTGCTGGCAGCAAAAGAGGCAGAACTGGAGAGGAAGAAGAAAAACTGTAGGAAGCTATTGGTTTTTCTGGAGGAGCTTGTCATGCTGGCTTTCTTGATGAACTCGGATGTTCTCATCATTGAAGGAGCTTGGGACATTGGTGTTGCTGAGAATGGCTATACTTCACTGGGGGAGCTCTGGTCCTCACTTTGAGGATCGCTTTCTGGCTCCAGAGGGGAAGACAGTACACTGCTCAGTCTCCTGGAGAAGCTTGTTCTGTTGGCTTTCCTGATGGGAGCTCAGCTTTTCTCATTGTCAGAGGAGCTCTGAACCTCACTGTTGCTGATGATGGCTGTGGTACTTTGGGGGAACTTTGGTTGTTACTTTGAGCATCGCTTCCTGGCTCCAGTTCAGATCCCTCAGCCTGCTAGTATAGATCCTTCATCCTGCTGGCACAGACTTTCTAGCTTCCACCGCTGACCTTTGGGCCTTCACAGTGCAGATCTGTGAAACAGGCCTGCATGAGACACTGTCATGGGCTCTTGGTCTCCAGATGGACTCATGGGGGGCATTGTTATGGGCTCTAGGTCTTCAGCTGGACTCAGGCAGGACATTGTTGTGGGATCCAGGCCCTCAGCTGGACTCTTTTGGTCTTTAGTGTGTGGACAGATTTCCTGTACTCTCTTTGTATATGACTCTTTGGGTGACTATTATAAAATAATCCTACAAATCATGTGTCCTGTACTGTTCCCCTTGCAAAATCCCAAACTACAACAAATGGGTTGATGGAGTGAAGAAGGTCAAGGTATATTTGACTGAATATTGTTCCTCAAAGTTCACATCCATCCAGAACTTTAAAATATAACATTATTTGTTTTTTAAAATTAATTTATTGGTACACTACACTTTTGATATACATAAAGATCATGCTCATCATGGAATTGGTACCTGTACATGATATATCTTGATTCTTCTTTTTTTCCCCATTCCTTGTCTTCCCTTCAACTTTTCTTCTCCTCCTAAAATATTTGTTTCCATTTTTTCCTTCTTTCTCTTTTTTCCCTTCTCCCTTTGGTCTTTTCCCCCTTCCTCTACATTATTTGTATATTGGGTCTTTACAGATGTAATTAGTTCAGTGAGGTTATATAGAATTAGGAGGGACCTTTATCCCATATCCCACAGCGGCTGTGCTTTAGAGAAAACGCCAGTGTCTCATTCTTGATTTTGGAGGGAAAGCTTTCAGTTTCCCCCCACTGAGTATGATGTTGGCTGTGGGTTTGTCATATTTGGCTTTTGTCAGCTTGAGGCAAGGTCTTTTCATGCCTGTTTCATCAGAGTTTTTCATCATGAAGGGATGTTGGGTTTTGTCAAAGGCTTTTTCCCGCATCTACTGAGATGATCATGCGATTTTTATCCTTGATTCTCTTTATGTGGTGTACGACATTTATTGATTTACGTATATTGTGGCATCTTTGCATCCCTGGGATGAAGCCAACTACATTGTAGGTGGGAATGTAAACTAGTACAGCCACTATGTAAATCTATATGAAGATTCCTAAAAAGCAAACAAATAAAACAAAACAAAAAAACAACTGAAAATAGAAATTCCATTTGACCCAGCTGTACCTCTTCTGGGTATATTCTTGAAAGAGTTAAAGACAGTATACCATAATGATGCATGCAACTGAGAGTCATATGAGGAACTCCCCTGCTGTCTTCTACAGTGCTTGTTTTAATTTACCCTCCCACCTACAATACTTTTTTCCCACAGACTTCCAGCACTTGTTATCTTTCATCGTTTTTAAGAGCAGCTATTCTTACTGGAATCAGGTGATATTTATTGTGGCACCATTCACAATTGCTGAGATATGGAATTAGCCTAAATGTCCATCAACTGTTGAATGGATAATGAAAATGTACTACATGTACACATTGGCATATAATTCATTCAGAAAAAAGAATGAAATTCTGTCATTTGGGACAATATGGATGGCAACGGAGGATATTGTGATAAATGAATGAAGACAGCACAGGAAAACAGGCACCGTGTGATCTCACTGATGTATGGGGTCTGAATAAGTTGATCTCAGAAGTTGAACGTAGAGGGGTGGTTTTGGAGGCTGGGGAGAGCGGGTGGTGGGAGGGTTGTAGGAGGGGCCATGGTGCTAAGTCACAGTTGGGCAGGAGCACAGCAGGAAGTCTGGGTGTGCTGCGGCACAGCTGGGTGACTATTAATAGAAGCCATGGACTGTGTATCTCAAAAACTTAGAAGAATAGATTTTGAATGTTTTTACTATAAAGACATGCTGTTTGAGGAGATAAATATCTTTTAACATATCTGATTTAATCCCTATACAATATATACATATGTAAAAACAACCTGTGGTACCCCATTAATATCTAGTTGTTATATATAAGTTAAAATAAATTTAATTAATAAACATTTTAAAATGCAAAATTGAGTGGAAATCTGTAATAGAACTACATTTATTTTAATAGAAATATTTTTTTCCTCAAAAAGAAACTAGAAATCTGCTGTTAAAAGTTGATCAGAATGAAAGAAATTTCTACGCTCCCATTAGAGTTAAGCACAAAGAAAGCTTCAGATGCAAAAGGGTGTGCAATACATTTTAAGGATTAAAATCAATAGCTATTTCTAAGAAATATCTCAGAGCATATTATACAGCCTTAGCATTGAAAGCTCTATCGAAACTTTTGTTCCCATCTCAAGAATGTTAACACTTGACAATTTTTAATTATGCAATATAATTTTCACTTATGTTATTGTATGACACTGTGAGTATTTTGTTTTCATTTGTGTCATTTTTCTTCAAATATAAACTAAGATGTTTGTCTAAGGTATGGATTAAAATGAATGTCTATTGAAATGCAATGCCTGACTCTCCTATTAAGGAAGATTAAAACTAAAATAAAGCTATGGGGGGCTGGGGATTTAGCTCAGCGGCAAAAGCGCCTGC
>NW_004955439.1:682035-726001 GCF_000276665.1 Chinchilla lanigera
AAAAAAAAAAAAAAAAAAAAGCTATGGGAAGTATGAAGAGAAAAATAACTCTCCAAGCTGAGCCTACATTTTGGTCCATTTGGTTTACTTTGCAGATGACTTTTTAAATGCACAAATAACTGTTTCTTGGGAACAGTGGGTGGGGATAGATTATTTGTAATCTGAAGAGCTTTCAATAAGATAAAATAAGAGACTCATTTGCTACCCCAGGTTCTTTTTAAAAGATGAGTATTCCCCAGGATGATTGTGGTTGTTATGGATTATAAACAATACAAATAAAAACATATACAAAAGATGAGCAGTGGGGTTTGTCTGTCTTTTCTTGGGTTTTGCACTATAGTGAGGGAGTTGCATAAGCCTCACAAAGGAGGCAATTCAGTGGTACTTCTGTAGGCTTTGTTTTCCAGTTGTATAGAAAAAAATTTAGAGATGTTTGGGAATCAGCCACCAGGGGAATTAGTCCAGCCCTCACCCCTCAGAAGTATATGCCTATAAACTGGAGGAAGAAAACTACTGTCTTCCTAAACAGCGATCCTCAAAATATGAAGTCTATCAGGTAGTAATGGTGGACCTGAATTCAATTACTGCATGTTTATTGTTACAATAGGGTTTGACTTGTTTGGATTTAAATGTTAATGTATTATTTTGATATGATTTTCAATGTATTAATAAAATAAGGGTTCTTTAAGAAGAATTTATTCAGTACATTCTGTACCATGAATGGAGAATAAACAAACAGAAAGGACAGTTATCCCTGTTTTCAAGGAGCTTATAAATCATGTTTGTGAGGGAGGTGGGAGGGTGGGCAGATGTTTGTTTTAGCCAACACTTAGTGGGATGAGTTTTTTTTTTTCCTTTGTGCTAGGCATTTTTCAAAGAGCTTTACACATGTGAACTATTTCAGTCTTCAAAAACTATGTAATTGGTCTTTTTTTTTTTTTTTTTTTTTAAATCACCATTTTACACACAAAGAAGCTGAGGCACAGGAAGTTTGGAAACTGGCTCAATCTTCGTAAGGGGTAAAGCCAAACTACAAACTCAGGCAAGTGAACTACGATGTTATTGAGACCTCAAGTTGGATAGAACGCACACATATACATCATTAATAGCTATAAAGAAAAACAAAAAATAATTATAAAAATAACTAACAGTCACTAATAGTACTAAGGTCGGAAAGTGATGAAAGGGCAGGGACTGGGGTTTAGCTCAGTGGCACAGCGCCTGCGTGGCAAGTACAAGGTCGTGAATTCGATTCCTGGTACCAGAAGAGAAAAAAAAAAAGGGCAATACTCTGGGATTAGGATGGTTAAGGAAGTCTTCATGGTCTGAAACAGAAGTAGGGCCAAACAAGTGTCATCTGCATTATTTTGTTGGACAGAGAGCACAGGAGACCTCTGAGAAGATACAGGAGAGAAACCTACCTGCTTAATCCATTGTTTCACAAACTTCCTTGGCTGTGAAACCATTTTATCCCCCTGAAAACAGTTAACACACATCTTTCGGTACATATATTTTTTAGCAATTTGGGAAATGGTACTTTAGGAGAGCAAAGTTGATGTGTGAGCTACCTATTTGTAGAGACAACCTGAGGGCTTGCTGCTAGGAGTGGCCACAAAGGATCCGAAGAAGCTAGAAAGAGAAGGGCTACTGAAAATCTTGGTGTGTAGGATTTGAATGGAATTCACAAACACTTGGCAGGTTATCAAGTTTATTTATTTTACTAATCCTTCCCTCCAGCCAACTTTAGGAAAGTGTTAAATTAACCAGACTGGTGCTCTGTGGCTGGGATGAGGAGTATTTACTTTAAAATCAAAAGAGGTAGTTTCTTACTTGTCTCTGCTCTTTATCAGTGTGTTCTAAGTACTCCAGGATCACCGTCTTTTGAAGCTACCACATTGTTTCTCCACAAGGTGAAAAATACTGAAGATTCAATCAGTCCTTGTAATATTAGAATTTGAAGAATTTTAAGCAATTGAATCAATGATACATCATTGCTTGGATAACTGAGATAAGCTAAAACAAAAATTTTTCAATAATCTCTCTGAATTAATTAAAAATAAAAAGTCTATTATGTACTGTTTTAAAGCTAAGCTTGTCTTCTTTAGCCATTACTCAAATGTTTATTCATTCCACTTCCATGGAAGCGGGAAGGGAGTCCTTGCTCTTCTCCGACAGATGTTAAGACATGGCTCTGCTTTATCTAAATGCCCCCACAAAGCCTCATGTAATCACAGCCTGGGCTTTGGAGAGGTAGCTGGGTCATGGGGTGGTAGAGCTGGCTTGCTAGTGGGAGGTGAGGTCTGGGAGGAGGAGACAGGTTACCAGCGGCATGGCCCGGAATGGTTTATCTTGACTCCGGGCTCCTCCTTCACACTCTGCTTCCTGGACACCAATATGTGAGCCGCTGTCCTCTCCCGTGCCTGTCTGCCATGCTGTTTCTTCTTTGAAACTTGCCAACCACAGACCAAAACCTGAGCCCAAATAAACTTTTCTCCTTAAGTTCTGGGTGTCGGGTGTTGTTTCTCAGCAAGGAGGGAGAGACCAAGACAGACAATAAGCAACAACTTGGAATATATTTGGAAATGTGTGAGTGGTGTGAACTGAGGGAACCCGGAGGTGCCAACCCATGGCCACTCCTTGCAAAAAGTCCCATACTTGTAAAAAGACCCACAAACCTTCAGGGCTGGGACGTAGGAACAAAGCTATTCCAACAAGAATTAGAGCTTTGGTGGCATAGATAGAAGGGAGATAACTCATTTTGTTTTTATGACTTATTTTCTTCACTGACACTTCTGTAGAACTGCAAAGAGAAGATACACTGTCCTTTACACTAGATTCTGGAGGGACTAACCCGAAAAGTAGCTTGGGCAGATCTTTCTTTGGTCAACAGAGTATTCATCTTTTCAAACAAACAAGCATGTAAGTTAACTGTGTCAAAAACTGTAAAATTGAGTTTGATTTCTTAATAGGGAATCACCAGCCCTTCTTTACTCTATTTCTTTCGGTTCTTACCTACATGTAAATGATTATTTGTCAAGTTTTTTCTTAAGAGGAGAGATACTCTAACTATTGAAAGTCTACTACACACCAGAGATGCTTGGTGCTTTTTGTACGTAATCTCTTAATTATCACAATAGTGATTATTAGTTTGAAATAATCTTATAGTGGTTTTGATAACACCCTTCAAGTCACAGACTGAGTTAATGACAGAAAAGTATTGGGACCTGCTTTTATCTTGGAAGCTTATTTGCTTTCTATTATGTTGTAGCAGGTTCAGGAGGGAGCTATGGCTGCAGGGGTTTCTCGATTTCTCTCGGAAGCACTCACTGATAATGCCAGTCATTGACACAAGATTGAATGCTCCTGGGGGAACTGGACCGTTTCATATCTCACTATCCAGCACATCTGGAACATAGTGAATCTCCCATCAATATTTGCTCAATTGAAGTTTAATTGTTTATGTAGGTTTCCTTTACTCTGACAAAGTTTCAGCGAGGCTTCCATGTACATTTGAAAGTCATGTCTGATTTTTAGTTGGGATACCACTGGGATCTGTCTGTTGATTTTTGACTTTATGATTTAGGGCATCCACACAAACAAATGTGGCTTTGCATTCAGACATGAGAAGGCATTAAAAATATCCGGGAGATTCTGACTAAAAATCTTAATGAAACGGATGTGGGGAATATGTAAAGATATAACAGTGTTTCTGGAAACATGATTGATACTTTTTCTTATTTATTTAAAGATGTATGTAGGATGCCCAGTTGTCCTGCCCTGAACTGTTTTATTGTTCTACATGATTTCCAATCCTGAAAAGTGAGACTGTTTTTTTTGCAAATAATTATTGCATTGAGGTTGATATGTTTTCATAACCTAAATGTTTTACCTTATTCTCATTAATGTATGAGTTTGAAAAATGTGAACTGAGAAAAATATCAGAACCTGGGAGAAATGTAGAGCTGAAAGTTGGCCCATTTCCCTAACTTGGTGCTAACTGGCAAGTTATGTCATCATCCACATGGGTGTGTCTGTAGTTCCCGGATGGAATGAATCATATGGACCATGTTTGTACCGCTGCTCTTTCCTTGAATGTCCCTTTCATAAATGTTTCCTAGCAATATGTTACTTGGTAAGAATCAGAATACTTTTATATTGTGATATTTTTAAGAAATTATCTTTATTTTTAATTGTTCATCTAGACATGCCAATGGATATTTAGGCCACATTTTGAGCAAAATTCACAATTTTTTTTCTCCCAAACCTTACATGTGTACACAAAAACGACACAATTTTAAGGGTTTGCTTAAAGGAACAAAGCATGAGAAATACAGTGGGTCGCAAGCTCATAGCCAAATCCAAACCAGTGCGCATTATCTGATTCAACATGAGAAAAGATTACAAAGTAAGTCCATGTTTTATAGGAAGAACTACCTGAAGACAGAGTTGCCGGACACACTCCAAGGCCCTTTGTGGGAAGCCGTAGGTAGGAGAAATAGAGCCAGTTTTCATTTAGCCTAGCAGGGAGCTATTGGGTAAGCCAGGTCATGAGTCAGGTCTGATTTTTCGTTGCTGCTTTTTCTGAGGCCTGGCAGTGATGTATACTTACTTTCTTAATTTGATCTTAACTTTACCTTTAGCTTACTAAAAATAGCCCTTTGTGTCCTTTCTTCTCAAGCAATGAAAGAATTAAACTTGGTAAGTCAATGATTGATGCTACATGGGCTAGCAGAATAAGATTGTAAAGATAAAAATCCATGGATGATCCAATAGTTGTATCTCAACTTGTAATTGGACTCCTGTTGAAGTATTACAAGAGAGCCTCTAGTAGGCAACAAGAAAAGAGTTTTCACATTCTTTTTCTTTTTTTTTTGCCAACAAAAAGGACCTTAAAAGTCTCCAGACAGTTGAATGACAGAGACAAATGCACCTAGTTTTGGATCATGTCTCATCTTACTTCAGATTTATATTGTACTAGTTGATATCTCATAGGATTAACTATTGGATGTTTTGATAGTTTTATCTGTGAGCTCTTCTTGAAAACTAAATTGTAAGAGGAATACTTTTGCCCTATAAACTTGACGCTAGTCAGAACACCTTTGATCTTTATTTAAGTCATGATATAATTATAATTTAAACAAAATCCACTTCATAAACTCAAGGTAGAGGTTCCATTAGCTAAAACAATGTCTTCTTTCTTATCTCAACTTTCCTGTTCCCAGCAGTTGCTTTGCCTGATTTGATCTCATATATATTAAAACCAGACTACTCCATAGCACTCTGAATCATCTAGCCAAGTAAGAAAGGTTTGGAAGCAGGAATCCATCCAACAGATTCTCTTTTGGGTCCTCATCAAACTGAGAGTTTCAGAACATTTAAGTGATAACATTGAAGTGAAACGTGTGTCAGTTAATAGTACAGAAGCAAAAGTTGGTGCTTTCTAAGGTTAACTGCTTTTCTTTTTACCGATATCAGTAATTTCAATTTATCACCCATCCATTACATAAGATCTTCACACCTTCAGTAGCACCACCTGACAATCTCACCAGCTTTCATGAAAATAAAACCAACTTTTCAAAAGTTTCCCCCAAACCTTACCTCTACAAGCCTCAGTCTCTCTACAGAAACTTATTGCGGGCCAGTCAAGTTTCTAACATTTCATTTTTATGTTAGGAGAAAAAAGAAAAACCAAACCCATTGCACTTAGGAATTGAGACCTGGCGGTTTTTCTACAAGGCTGAGAAACAGCTTGATTATGGTAGAAATGATTATTCTGCCACTACCACACTGTTTAAGATAAAGAGAAATGGGCATCAACAATTTTCGTCAAGCATTAATTATGCTAGAACTTCTAAAGAAAAGATTCAATGCACAGCAGATTAGGGAAAAATGCTGTCATAAATCGGATTTTGCAGCCAAGTGTCTGCAGAGAAAAAGGGCAATAAAATTCCGAAGTGTTTCTACTAGCTCCAGCCATAATTAATCACAATAACTTGCCAAGAAGGTAAAAATCTGTCATAAAACTGGAATAGTTTCTTTACTTAAATAATGTTAACTTCAGCTAAACAGTGGGGTATTTGTTTATATGAAATTAAGGGAAAAGAAATATCCAGTTACTATTAACACCAAGGAAACACACACCCACCATAGACCAAAGATACTTTGGTACTGTAGCCATAACAGACAAATATGTGGGATGGGAGCAGGGATTTCCCTGATGGTTGGATGACAGGGTCATAGGAGGTTTCCGAGACCTGCTGTCTCCTGTGAGGCTGATGCACCACCGTGTTCCATAACAAGTCACATAAACACAAGCTTATCAGCTGGCTTGTTAAAACAGAGTGTGCAACATCACCGCATTGAAAAGTGGCTTCAGGCTTGCTGAAGGGTCTCATTAATCTGAGGAAATGATGCTTGGTGCCGCAGATTAAACACTACGGTCTCAAGCGGAATGCACGTGAAGTTCCCATGAAAACGTTTCCCCCGTGCTGTTTTCGGTTTTGGTTTGTGACGGAAAGGGTCAGTGATGGACTTGGGCAGGCAGTTCAGAAAGACGTCTGTAAGGATTTAAGTTGGGCAGTTTTCAGAAGATGAAAGATGTTTAAAGTTAAGGCCTTTATCTGCAAACAATAGTATATTAATAAACTCTATACCGTATTTACAAATGCATTCTCTTGTATTAAAACTAACAGTATTCTGTTCACAGTGCCATTGTTTATACAGGTAGCAATCCCATAATACTCATGTATTTTGGCATGGGAATCAGTAGCGCTTGGTATTTACAGAAAATGTACATGTGTGAATATACACAGGTCGCTGAATCCGTAAAAGACAGATTGGCTGATGGTGCAAAGGAATGAACTGTACAGCACCTTCCCCCGATCGGAAGGAAACGTGGTTCTTAAATCGAGAAGATGCCAGATCGCTGACCCAAAGTGGCATAAAGTCAATAGCAAAACAATGAACCCCCTGTTCAAGTTTGGGTACACTGAATAATCTTAGTCCAAAGTTTTAGATCCATTGTCTAGTGCATAAAATATAAAAGTTAAAAAGATTTATTATTATTCTCATAATAATAATTATTATTAAAATAGAAGGTACTTTCACGCTCTCGTTTGTGCTCTTGCACTTAAGACCGATATCCTCGAAGTCCCAAAGATGCTGGTGTTTTTGTCCTGCGGATCAGCAGTCGGATTTCAAACCCCAAAACGCTCCGGACCTAGGGGCCGCTGCCCGTCGCGGTGCGACCCAGGGCCAGAGGGGACACGGCAGAAGCACCTCTTTCTCACTCCTGTCTTCTCCTCGGGGGCGGGGGCAGCCTGCCTGGAATCAGGTCCCGCGTGAGTGAATGGAGTTGCTCGTTTCGGCAGCAAATGCTGAGGTGACGAATGGCTTCTGTACACTTGGGAAAAGGAGGGGAGGCGGGAGACTGGGAGGTGGGCGACGTTCGAAAGAGCCCTGGACAAAACCCAGGGGCGCTGGGCTGCTGGCAAGAGCCCCCCAGGGCCGGCGCCTCCCGGAGGCCTCGCTCGCGGGCGGAGATCCAGTGCCGCGCACCGGGCGCTAGGGCGCGTCGCCGCCCTCGGCCACAGTCTGCTCCTCGCGCTCCGCCCCCGGGCCGTCGTGGTCCGCGCCGGTGACGCTGCCCTTGCGCCTGTGCTGCTTGGACAGCAGGCTCTTCCACTGGGCTTTGTTGCGGGCGAGATGGCTTAGCATGTTCTCGGACAGGGAGCTGTTTCCGGTGAAGCGGGCCCACTCGCGGAAGAGCGGCTCCACGATGTAGGTCATGAAACCTGCAACACGCAAGTCCACGAGTCACCCGAGGTCTCCCTGCGCACCCTTCCCGAGCGAGCCCACACGGGGACCCAGGTGTGCCCGGCAGCGGGCAGGGACGCGAACAAGGTGTCAACTACCCTTCTTGTAGGGGTTGATATCAAAAGATCTGCTGTAGTCATTAAAGTGGGACTGTTCCTGCAGCTAAAACCCTGTACTTAAAATGAATGGGCTTGCTTAACACAATCGAAAGCAAGAGCTGAAGAAAGACAATCTTGAAAAACATATTGCACACGGTAAATGTATGAGATTTGTTGTGGGGCCTGTCACTTAACTTCTGGGTGCCTCAGGTTCCTCGTTTGTGTAAAGGAGCTAAGAAGAATAGCAGCCAAACCCATAGCCAAGTCCACTGGCTTGAGATCATCATTTAAGAGCACTATGAGGAGGTGACGGAAACAGGAGGTGGGGCCCAGTTGATGGCGCGGATCCCAAGGAATGACCTCGGGGACTGTATCTAGTCCCGGGTCCTTCTCTGACTCTTCCCTTCTCTGCATTCTGCATGAGGTGAGCCGTGTTTCCACCATGCCCTCTACTGGATGGTATTTCTGCCTCCCCACAGGCCTAAAAGCAATGGAGCCAGCTGAGCGTGTGCTAAAGCCTCTGGCACCATGAGCCAAAATAAACTTATCCTCCTTTAAACTGTTTTTCTCAGGAAGCTGTCACAGTGATGGAAAGCTAACTAACATAACATGTAAAATGCTTAACACCTCCTGGCACAAAATAAGTGCTGGGTAAATAGGGGCTGTTGTTATTTGCAGAGGGGAGAAAGACCTGAAAGCAGAAAAAGAACTAAGGCAGGCAGTTTGGGAGGAGAGGAAGGGGCAAATGACATCAGGAAGTGACACTTGGTGGCTTCATACATTTACCGTGTGTAATATGTTTTTCAAGATTGTCTTTCTTTAGCTCTTGCTTTCGATTGTGTTAAGCAAGCCCACTCATTTTAAGTACAGGGTTTCAGCTGCAGGAACAGTCCCACTTTAATGACTACAGAAGATCTTTTGATATCAACCTCTCTGTTCGCATGTCTGTTCTCTTAATGATTGAAGATTTGATGCTTCCTAATTGTGCTTTGATGTTAATGTGTTTTCCATATTAAATGTGATTTATTAAGCAAAGATAACTTTCAGTCTAAGCCAGGATTCTTGGAATCATCACAAACTGGGATTTATTTAGGTTTCATTGTTTTTCCTTGAAAATGTAAATGTGGGAAGAGGAGACAAATATTTTATAGCATAACAATATTTTCCAGCAACTAAGCCTGTGTATTTATGGGCATATGAATTATGTCTTGATTTTGTAATCTTTTCACTGGACAAACAGTAGACATTTGGCCTTTGAGGATGCTAGAAAGATAGGAAAAAGCTACAACAATGTGAAATGTTACTATATATTTCTGCATTATCTCATCTTATGTGAAACATGATTTAAATACTGTGAGATCATTTTAGATAACCTGAATGCAAGGAAAAACATTAAGCCAGTAGTTTTATGTCTATATCAGGCATTTTAATATGGTCATATAGTCAGCAAATAAGGATTTTCTGTTTTGCTTGCCCACTCTTTTTGTCCTTCCTTCCTTCCTCCCTTCTTTCTTTCTTTCTTTCTTTCTTTCTTTCTTTCTTTCTTTCTTTCTTTCTTTCTTTCTTTCTCTTTCTCTCTCTCTCTTTCTCTCCATCCCCCTTACCGCTTTCTCTCTCCCTGCTCTTCCCTTCTCTTCTCTTCTCTTTCTTTTCTTTCTTCCTTGTGCTGGGGAATTGAACCCAGGGTTGCTGTAACACTGAGATGCACCTTCACTGCTTTTGATTTTTTATTTTGAGATGCAGTCTTTTTTTTGGTTTTGTTTTGTTTTCTGGTACCGGGAATCGAACTCATGACCTCGCGCTTGCCAGGCAGGTGCTGTGCCACTGAGCTAAATCCCCAGCCCCAAGATGCAGTCTTCATAAATTGCCCATTGCTATCCTCCTGGCTCAGGCTGCTGAGTAGCTGGCATAATAGGTGTGTGCCACTATGCTTGCTATTCTGGAATTTTCTTCATCTCCTTAACAACCTCCATATCTACTTTCTAATATCTTTTATTGAAAAGTTAGATATCTAAAAAGATATCTAATAATATAATGTAAAATGATGTTACTCTATTGTTTAAAGTGTAAATACCCATATTTACATTTATCAGACTTACAGAGGTCTTACACTAGGCAGGAAAGTGATTGCAAAGTCTGAATGGACACCATGAGGTAGTTCTTCTTATAAAGGAAAGCTACTTGGGAGCCTGCTTTGCCACTGTCTCTTCCCTGGGATAGGCTGACTTTGTTGGAGTACTGTCCTCCTGGAGGGGTAGGAATGGGAGGAGGGAGGAATGGTTGCCAATCAGATATTCATTTAATTTAGTACCTTCATTATCAATACTGAATTTGGCAGAGAGAGGAGGAAGTGTTGGTGTTGGGAGGGAATACCCAGTTTCATTTGGGTGAACTTGAATTACTTAAATAGAAAAAGCAGATCGAAGCCTGATTGGGACCTGCACTTACAAAATTCTCACTTTGGATTGGGAATGGAAAAAGAGAAGGGCTATTTTAGACAGAAGGGAGGCAGGGCAGAGGAAATAGCTGCATTACTTAGGACCCAGTGGGAAAATCATTGCTGGATGGGGCGCAGGGGACAGGAAGGCTGGAGCCTGCAGCATCCCTTAGACTGGGCTGGCAGTTAGGGTTTTTCCAGATTAGCCTGATCTACCCTTATCACACTTCCCAACTCTGAACTGAATGAGCTGGCACATATGGAACAAGAAAGAGAAAGATTTATGAACTGAGAGTCGTTTTGTAATCACCTTCTCCTTCTCGTTATTATCGGTGCACTGGTATAACATCCATGGGATTTCCCTGTGTATTCACTCAACCTCCACCCCATTTTTCAAAGAGGTCTCTATGGTAACCACAATTTTCTGAGCTGAAAATCAGGACATATGATCTGACAAAATAAGTGTGTTCTCATGACAACAATAGGACAGACTCTCCGAAATCAGGGCTGTCTTGCAAATCCAGGTTGTATGTTTTGAAAGGGTGAATGCTTTTAGTCTGTGAATGTGTGTGTGTGTGTGTGTGTGTGTGTGTGTGTCTATGTATTTCAAAATATCATTAACAGTTGCCTGGAAATTTTTTTTTCAAACCAGAGCTTAACATAGTGTTTTGGGATTAGGAATCTTATCTGTGGAAGCTCCGTGACAAGACACAACTGTATCCAAGAAGTCAGGCTGTATTTCTGTCATTGATGTTGTCATCTGCCCTGGGTTCCATATTTTTATTACTTTTCCCCCATTTTTGGGTGGAGGCATCAGTTTAATTATCAAAAACAGCATGATAATATTAAGAGCAATTTGGAAAGAGATGGATCATCCTTAATGTCATAATTCCAACATACCCATTTGAATATTTGTATATTCCATTCATATCTTCATGGTTGAGTTCACCTAGTTTTTATTTCTTTTTTTGTTTTGTTTTGTTTTTGGTTTTTCTCCGGTACGGGGAACCGAACTCACGACCTTGTGCTTGCCAGGTAGGCGCTTTGCCGCTGAGCTAAATCCCCAGCCCCATAGTTTTCATTTCTTGAGGATGACTTTATGACTCCTTTGATGGTTAGATTTGACACAAAGGGACTGTCATCATATCATTCTAACCTGCTCTGATCTTCGCTTTCATCTGGTCTTTCCAGATGCTCCTTTCCCTCCCAATGCCAAGGAATTAAACTTTGAGCTTTGCCCTGGTTTATGGCCCTATGAATGCGTTAAGCTGCCTAAGGTCTGTGGGCACAGCAAAAAAAAAACAAACAAAAAAACCCCAAAAAACATGAACTGCCCTATTTCAGGGCCAGAACTAGAAGAAAAAGAATTAAAGGTTCTATGTTTGGTTCTAATGGAAGGAAACCGCAAGGGAAAGAAAAAGTTTGCTTTACATGTAGATGGAACTGGAATTTTAAGGTGTGATAGAAATTCTTACTGGAGCAAAAATAATTTCTTCACTTAAGTGAAGAAAGTCAAATTTCCATCATTTGCTGTGGTTAATGATCTTATGCATAACACAATTAGACAGAGTAACAGTTATTTTGGAGGTCCCTGCATCAGCCCTGAGCAGTTTCCCGGCACTTGAAAAGAGAGTGTGGCTTTAAGAAAATGGGCTTGAGAATGCAAGCTGAAATGGGGGACAGAGAAAGGGGGGCCCTAGGCTACATGCTCTAACATCTTAGGCCTGGGGACTCTGCCTTTGGGAATGAGTGTTTGGGATGGGGTGGGGACTCACACCGGAAGGGCCCTGAAGCCCAATTTGACTGACTCTTCATCTTTTTTGCGGGGGCGGGGGGAGTTTCTGGTACCGGGAATCGAACTCACGACCTCGCGCTTGCCTGGGAGGCGCTGTGCCGCTGAGCTAAATCCCCAGCCCCGACTCTTCATCTTTAAAAGCTTGGAGTGTGAATAGCTGATTCTTGTTCCTTTTCTTCTACTTGATTTGATTTTAATTCTATTCTAAGCCATAAAGTTAATATAACTTAGCATTACATTAAAGGTTTATAGCGCTTGTCTCCTGTTTTTCATAATTTCCCAGTTGAGAATTATCTAGTAGATCAGTAATGAAGAAAATGTGTATTTGGACTCAACCATTCTGACCTCCAGCGCTGAACTTTGGAAAGCTGCATGCGGGTCTTTTTTTTCTCTTTCTGTGACTCCTGGCAGAGGTGCTAAACTATTAACCTCAAATTGACATGGAATTCAACTCACCAATTTGTATACTAGGGATTGAATCTTTCTGTTGATTACAAAGAGGACTGATTTCCAGTTCAAATTTTTGTTCAAGGTCACCTAAGGGGAGAGAAAGAAGAAACACAATGGTAATCCAGAATTTATAAAACATGTGGCAATAGTTTTAATGACCTTGTTGGAAGAAGTTATTCTGGGGCTTACTGTTCCGTGGCTTGTTATCCTTAGGAACCTGTTAGCAGTGACCTCCTCTGCCTTTCTGTGGTGGCTTGCTTGGAAATTTTAAATAGCGCGGTGTCAATGACCATTTATAATGGGTGCATTGTAAATGGGTGTGGCCTGGGGTTAGAGTAAACTTTCAGAGAAGACATATGCAAACAAAACAATGAATGGGCAATTTACTAACATGAATGAAAAGTTCTGGCTTTAAATTACAAGTTAAGAAAACAAACCCTACCCGCTCCCCTTCCTTCATGCTTCCTGACCAAAGTCTGGTTTTACCAGGGGACAACCAGGAACAATAGGTAGGAAATGGGTAGAAGGACTGGAAAGATCTCATTTGAGCAGCAGCTTAGTCTGAAGCTACAAAATTAATCAGAAACAAAGCCAGGGCACTACTCAGTACTAAAATGAATTTTCCTAAAGCCAGCTCCCTCCTTACCTCCACATTTCTATTTATAGTGATTTTTCAGTTACATTGCTGGTTGGTATTTTGAGGGTACAAAAAGCCAAAAAAAGCACCCCAAAACAAAAATAAATAGAAATACGTTTTTGTATCAGTTGTAATGTTGTTGGTGGGGCAGTGTTCATAGGAAAATCAGTTTTGCTAAAAATTACACAAGGCTGGAAGTAGATGTTTGATAAAAGCTTTTGGGATACTAGGTTGACTGAGGACATCAATATTTAGTCACAGCAGGACAGAAATTCTGTTTTCTTAAAGGTATTGAGAGGTAGGGAGGGAGGTACAAGGTATTTGGAATCCTCATATATGTGGTGAGGCTCTAGCAGTTTTCATGATTCACAGGATCTCATTGTTTTGTCCTCCTGTGCCTTGAACCTTGATTTGGAGCTTTTTGCTTTGGTTAGCCTCATGGATCATATTAATTTTACTTTTGTTGGTAGTCTGTGAAAGCCTGCTTGCCAGAAGCAGGCTAGGATAAGTAAGGGTCTGAGTCTAAATCCTGAACTGAAAACCAGAGTAGGATTATCATAATGATGCATGTTATCTTTATAGAATTAAACAAAATCAGGACCTGGGCATGGTGGTAACACACCTGTAATCACAGCTACTTAGGAAAGAGGCTGAAGTAGGAGGATCTCAAGTTCAAGGCCAGCCTGGGCAATTTAATGAGACTTTGTCACAAAATAAAAAATAAAATGGGTTGGGGATGTAGCTCAGTGGCAGAGTGACTCCCAGTAACTAAAAAAAAAAAAAAAAAATCAATATGGAGGACAATCAGTTTGGGTAACTAGAGTCTGGTCTTCTCAAAACAGGCAGAACTTCTGGAGACCATAAGGCATGAGATAAAAAGGACTGGGTCTGCCTGCTCTGTCTCTTCCTTTGTAAGGGGACATGCTAGAGCAAAATGTGTGGAAACTCACCTTATTGATCACAGTTACAAATATTCCAGTTTTTTTTCATTTTATGGTGCTGTACATGCATATATTTTAGGACCAATTTTGAAAGGAGATACTATAGTGTACCTTGCTTGGTTGGTACCCTTTGTTCACATAGTTAGCAACTTTGATGCACTAACTCTATGGGGCTTATTCTCTGCCCAAGTGACATGACCCTGGTTCCATGCTGCCCTGAGTCTAAATAAGGTGCTGCATGGGCAAATAAAAGTGTTAAACTGTGATGAAGGCCAAGAGTGACAAATGACTGAGTGAAAATCAAATGGGACAGAACAGAATCTTCTCTGTCCCATTGTCTGATTTTCAAGGATGGAGATCCTAGTTCCCGTTTCACTGCTATTTCAATAGTTTATATATCACACAAGTAAAGAAAGTACTTATCGTGCTTAATCTAAAACCTCTTTGCGCCAATTTCATCATATTTCCTTTTGTTTTGCCCTCTGTGGAGATTTTATATCATGGGCAAGTAGAACTGGGCTTTTGATTTCTAACCACGCACACTCAATTCAAGTGAAATTACGGAGTTGTAGGAGCTGCATAAGGACCTCTATTCTGAGGGAAAGCCTTCTGGCCCCACATGAACTTGATTCTTCTTTGTCTTCTGTCTTTGGAGCCATCACAATGTCATTGACACATCTTTCAATGGAGGCTTCTCCAAAAGACTCTCTGTTGCTATTTGACCTCCCCACAGAGCTGGTATGTGGGACACTTCAAGCTTTATTGTTCTCAGCCTCTCAAACCTGATACTGTCACTAGTGTGAGGCCACTGTTGGTGCCTGAACAAACATCCTGAATGCTGAAACCAAGCCTGAAGAAACAAGGCTGTGTTGAAAGGCCGATATCCCACCCAGCGTCAAGATCTTGCTTGCTAGTTCACTGCCTTATTTCTGAAGAAAGGTAATCTTTCAAAAACTCTACCCTAACTCAGGGCCATTCGTCTTTCCCTCAAACCCATGCATATTTTTCACAGCAACATTTTTCTACTTGTGTTTTTTGTTTGTTTGTTTGTTTGTTTTCCGGTGCCAGGAATTGAACTCACAACCTTACCCTTGCCAGGCTGGTGCTGTGCCACTAAGCTAAATCCCCAGCCCCTACTTCAGTGTTAAAACTATCTTTGAAGGGATGAACTCAGTCTTCTGGCAACCCTGTTCTATTTCATTATGAACTTTGTTTAAGAAAGCAAGGGAAAGGCAGACAGAAAGACCTCACTCCTCTGTGACAGTGGAAGACATTGACCCAAAATAGCACTTAGCCTTTAGGCTGTGCTCCGCTCATTAAAATGAAGGTCAGGGTAAACATCAAACTGCTCCTCACCTTATTGGACAGAAATAGATAGATATACGAGGTAGATGTTCTCTCATCTATGCATCTCTCATTTATCTATCTGTCTGTCTGTATATCTATATATATCTTCCACTTTCACTCTTTTTTATTGTGTTTCATTCCTACTTGTTTCCATAGTAAGTCAACATAATTCATTCAAAAAATTCTTTTTAAACAAAAGAGTTGGATGGTTTGCAAGAGAGTTAATGAGAAAGGTTAGGATAATACAAGTTGGTGGAAGAACAAACGTCAGGATAGATCAGCCATTTCCTGTTTTAGCAGGATAAATGCCTAAAAGGAGAGAGGGCAATGGAATCTCTGTGCTGGATCACTACCAACCTTGCCTGTAGAATTCTTCACAGACCCTTTCACTCCATTGCTTGCTCATCTCCCAGATTCTACAAGGATTGCAAATGTCAGCACACTTCAAGGCGATCTGAGAAATGACAAGGCAGGGAGAGATTGTCAGAGGACGAGCCTTCTGTTGCAAATATTCGCTAAGCCAAGGGTGCTGTCAAGCCTATTGGTCTGCTGCAGGGTCCTAGGCCTATATTTACAGAGGGCCTCCCTGACCGGCCCCTTCAGGAAACAGCCCTTATTCACAACGACACAAAAACCTTCATTATAACTCCTGCTTTACAGAGGCCAGAAGGAGAGAAAAGCCACAGTTGAAGGACACGGAGCTTCCTGGAGGAGACTTGGGGTAGGCAGGCCAAGGAAAGCCATGGCCCTGCTCCTTCTATTGCCTCACCTCTTACAGGCAGTGAGGCTGCAGTAGTCCTGGCCAGGCTCAGGTGAGATCAGGTGGGACTCACTGTCCTGTTGCCCCAATGCATACAGCGCTTCACCTGTGTGTGTTTGCATTTCTATACCTGTCCCTGCATGTGTAAGTGACCTCTGGTTGCCAGCCCGGCTGCTGAGTTATAGCAGGCCTAGGAGCGCTGTGTTTGCACAGCTAAATCTGGGCCTTCTTGGCTTGCTCACACTGGTCTGCAGCAGGAATGCCAGTTTTTCCCAGTGAGGATGACCCTAGGGAGGTCACCTTGAATTCCCAGTCAGGTAGATTCTCTCTCCTGACCATTGCTTGCTGAGACACTGCTGCCCAGAGCCTTGCCCCCCACTAGTGTCCATTGTTTTGACCCACTTCCTTGGTATCTGGGAGAGTCTTGGGTCACAGTAAGTTGCAAATTTGGTTATTTATTTATCTCCTGATTGGTGGTGGCATTGGTACATGTTGGAGTAGGTAAGGGGTAGACTTCCCTTCAGGTTCTGCCTTTTAGAGACTCATTTGAGTGAGTAAGTCTTCCTTTGGAAATGTGAGTGTTCA
Source organism: Chinchilla lanigera (assembly GCF_000276665.1). NCBI lineage: Eukaryota > Metazoa > Chordata > Mammalia > Rodentia > Chinchillidae > Chinchilla > Chinchilla lanigera. Next base: position 698,901 of record NW_004955439.1, read on the forward strand.
GACCAAATCTTTTTGCTATTCATAACTTAGCTTGGGTCACTCAAATCAAGCATCTGCTTCATCTTTGAGCAGTCAGGACCTGGAAGACTAGCATGAGAAGAAGGCAGGAGGGAGGCACAGCCCTACAACCAGGAGTAGGGTACTTTGTGGCTTTGGATAGCTACCGAGCATGGCATGAGGACCTGAACAAAAAAATTAGATGCATGCCAGGCATGGTGGTGCATGCCTGCAATCCCAGCACTCGAGAGGCTGAGGCAGGAGGATCATTGCAAGTTCGAGGCCAGCCTGAACTGCATAGCAAGACCCTGTCTCAAAAAGACAAAAGGAAATTAGATGTTTCAGTCTTTAGCTCCCTGGTTAAAGCTGATTTATCTAGATGACTTCACAGTCCATGTAATCAGTCTTTTGTGCCAAAAGGGTAGAAGGAAGGCAAGAGAATATGAAAGATCAAGAAGAAGGCTCTGGTTTGGATATCAGGTTCATGCTGCTACTGGCCAGTTTAACTCGGCCCTTGTTCTCATGTCACAAATGGGTTCTTGTCATGGAATAAAGCAGAACAGGTTGGGCTTGATCCAGTTCACTTCAACTGAGTTCAACTTAAAATAATTTATTTATTAGTGTCTAAAAAATGGTACGCCTCAGATGAAAAGAACAGGTTAGATAGTAAAGCAAAACCCATTTAAACAGATTTTGGGTAAAGGAGAGCCTGTTGCTTTTCAACTTTTGATGGTGATATAGTTAACAATATACTTTTATGTTACAGAAACAGCCATTTAAAACTGCACAGGTATTGTATAGGTCAGTTTTATATCAAGCCACAAAATCACAAAATGTGGTAAATGCTTGGGCTGGGGTGTAGCTCCGTGGTAGAATGCTTGCCTAGCTTTCGCAGGTTTTTATGCCCAGCACTGCAAAAACAAACACAAAAGCAATGAAACAACCCTTATTGTATGCGTGCAACCTTCTAGTGGGACTACTTTGTGGCGAAATAGTTACAGAACAAGGAAAAGTGAGATATTATCAGCTTACTGATGTGAAACCTAGATTTTGCTTGGAAACCACTTAACAATTCATGTGTCTCAAAGCTTTTAATAAAGTAGGTCACTTCTCTAACTTATACCATGGGAGAGAACTCCTTCTCAAATGTGCTAAAATCATTGATCATGCCCCTAAGTGTTTTGGCCGAGCAAGGCTAATGGCTTTGTTGCTGTTGTTTACCTGAAGCATAAAGTGTCTGTCCTGGGCATCTTCTAGTCTTAAGTCCTTGTTGTGGAGGTGAGCTTTCAATCGGGTCAGAAATTCATTTTGCCTGTTGATGTCTGTTGCCAAGATCAGGGAGCCCAGCTGCTGTTCAATATCCTGTCTGCATCCATAGAACGAAAAGAGAAAAACACACACACAAAGCAAATCCCTTTGAGGAGGACGATTGATTTCCTCATCCTCAGGTGTCTGTGGTCTCCCTTCTGCCTTTCATTCTCTTTCTTACATGGAGTCTCAGGAACCCCCAGCCCAAGAGCAAGACTCCTATCCTTGGACAGGAGGCCAGGGCTGCACAGAGTGACTGACACCTTAGGCGTCTACCTGTGGGGAGTTTATACATCTCTCCTATTTCCCATGAGGGCAAACTGAAAGCCAACTGGAAATGCATACTTTAAGGGGGACACAACAGCATCTGCAGAATCACAGGATTTGGGCAGTGCTTCTGAAGAGTTCTCTCTAATTGGGCAGTGCTTCTGAGAGTTTTTTTTTTTTTGTGGGGGGGTACCAGGAATCGAACTCAGGACCTTGCACTTGACAGGCGCTTGTGCCACTGAGCTATATATTCCTGGCCCTGGGTCTAGTTCACTTGATTTTTTTTTTTTTCCGGTACTGGGAATCGAACTCATGACCTTGTACTTGCCAGGCAGGTGCTGTGCTGCTGAGCTAAATCCCCAGCCCCTCCTGGGTCTAGTTCAAATGTTAGGATTTTCATGCACAAAGGAAAGGGACTAACTGCAGTAATAAGAGTAATAGTGACCGGTATTATGTTATGGAAAACTCTAGCAACAGCATAAAATAGAACAGAAAGACATAATCAAATGTAAAGAAAAAAGGGTGATTAAGACACCATTAGAAACTAGTGGGCAAGAGTATATTAGTTGACAAATGCTCTAGAGGAAATGGGATATTTTGTAAAAATAACAGCATATTAGAGATTTATTTCATATGTAGAAGTAATTAGTGGAAAGAATGGTTCATAACTTTTTATTTTAAAAAATTTTGTTTTGTTTTTTTGAGACAGAGTCTTGCTTTGTAGTGCAGGCTGACCTTGAACTCACTATGTAGTCCAAACTGGCCTGGATCTTGCGGCAATCCTCCTGCCTCAGCCTCCCGAGTGAGTGAATTCTCCTACTTATATTCTGATAGGCATGCACTACCAAGCCTGGCTCATCACTGTTAAAAGTCATCTTAGAAATGAAATATGTAAGTAGAGTACATGGCACATATATACACAGTTAAATGGATAACTATAAAGGGGCTATCATGTAATCACCACTCAGGTCAAGAACATTGTCCTCCAGTGCTCCAGAAGATCCCTTTTACCCGCTTCTCCCATCATGCTCTTCTCAACCCAGATCTGAAGTAATCCCCCTTTTACTCTTTGTGGTAGTGGTTTTCTTGCTACTTATAATAATTTTATTACTTGTGCATGTTTAAGTGAGATGGTTTAGTTTTACCATTTCATTTAAAATGGTACTGTGTATATTAATCCATGTCTTGTTTCTTTGGTTTAAAATCATCTATTTGAAATTCATCCATGTTGATGTGGAGGCTGTAGTTTTCATTAGATTGTATACCAGCATAGGAATATGACCATGTGTTATCAGTGGATGCTTGAGTGGTTTCTCTTTTTTAAAATTTATTTAAAATCTTGTTTTAAGTTGTTTCTCAAGTGTTTTGATTACTATTAAAAATGACACATTGAATATCCTTGTGTATATCTACCTATACACATACAAAAGCTTCTCTAGGGTCTATACCTGGAGGGAAATGACTGGATCACAGGGTGCGCTCATCTCTGATGTATTGCCAGTTTTCAAAATGATTGTCTAAATTTTCACCCTCAGCAGTAATAGATGAGATTCTTGTTGTTCTACATTCTTACCCTTTTCACTTTTTTCTAATTTGATGAGTATATCATGCAAGTCATTGTAGTTTTAATTTGAATTCCCCTGATTTTGCTACTGAGGCGGACATATTTTCATGGGTTTATTGGCAATTTTTATTTCTTCTTTGGCTTTTTCTTTTTTTTTTTTTTTTTTTTTTTGGTTTTTCTTTGGTACCAGGAACCGAACTCACGACCTTGCGCTTGCCAGGCAGGCGCTTTCTTTGGCTTTTTCTATTCGAGTTTTTATTATTCAGTTGGTTCATCTCTCTTTTTGTATTGAATCTAAGGGTCCTTCACACATTTTAAATACTGACCCTTTTTTAGTTATGTATTGGAAATATCTCCTGTCACTCTGTGGTCTGTCTTTGTGATTTCTTTATGATAATTATCGATGAAGTTTTAATTTTTAATGAAGTTTAATCTATAAATCTTTTTATTTATTGTTAGGTTTTATCTCCTATTTAAGAATTCTAATGAAAAATTCTCCTACTTAATATTCTGATAGCTTTGTAGTTCCACCATTCACATTTTAAAATAAGCAACATATATATCTTTAATCTATTCCTGAACATTAGCCATATGAAACAGAAATTCACAAAAATGCAAAATGCCCCTCAAATAGGAGGTATTATTTTTAGTACAACAAAAAGCAGATTAAAATATCTATATGATACTACTTCTCCCATCTTTATTGGTGAAGGTTAAAAGCAACATAAATAATTGACTGAATTAACGTTTCCGGAGTGCAGTTTAGGAATTGGTGTTAATAGCATTTTATGGTAGAAATAATTTTAAGGTTCATCTACAAATTATATATGAACATGTTAGTTTATAATTAGTAAAGTAACGACTTATATGGATATGTATTCTATTGTTTAGACTAATGAAACATTTTGAGGAGAAAAAAATCACAAATATTCATAAATAGGAGATTAGTTAAACTCTGGCACATTGATACTACACAATTATTAAAATGAGAATGTGTAGCTATAATTATTGTTATGGAAAAGGTCATGTTTTATTGTTACATTAAAAAGTAGAATACAGAGCATGTAAAGTATGATTTCCATGGTCACAAAAAAAGCATTTCAAAAAATACAGTGTGATTATGGTTGATTTTCATTTTCTTCCTTATGTTAACATTCTATGGCTTTTAAAAAAATGTGAATATTTATTTATAATTAAAAAATAAAATATTTAATAAATATACATTTATTATAAATATAATTTTAATAAATATAAAAATATTTAATAAATAAAAACTAAAAACCTCAATATTTATAGCATATATGGTTACTGTAGTTAAGGAACAAAGAGTTCTTACAAATGAATAAATCTGATAGGAAAATAGGAAAAGACCAAATACAAAAATTTGCTTTTTAAATAAACAGCAATGGCCAATAAATACACAAAAAATTTCAGTGTCAGTTTAACTAAAAGATGCTTGCTAATTGAATGAAAATCTTTATTTTTTAAGCATATAAACATATGTATGCATGTATATTCACATTGTGTGTCAAGTTTGCAAATATAAAAGTATAATAAAGATAACGTTTGATTTTGATGATGGTGCAATTAGATTATCGTATAACTCACATATGAGTCTTTTTCTTTGGAAAAAGAACTCGAAAATATGCAAGAAGAACATTAAAAATTCAAACTTTCTGGCCAATAATTTCTATTCAAAATATTCTGAGAAAATAGTGTATCAGCATTCAAGATAAAAACATATGTTTAAGAATGCTCATTGAGTATTATTGATAATGACAAAATATTGGAAACAATCTAAATTCCAAACAGTAGGCAACAATTATGATGATTTGGACACCTTTTGATGAATAACCAATTAAATAATTTTAACTTAACAGGTTTAATGATATGGGAAAAAAGCCTTTATGGTAAGTGAAAAATATCAGGGCATAAATTCAAAACTAAGTTCTTTATTTTATGGTTATATTGAAAGCAAACTAAGAGGAAATATGACAACCTAACATTAACTAGTCCCAGGTGCCAGGATTACCAGTAATTTCTATTTTCTTCTTTATATCAGGATAAACCAAATAAAAGTGCCAATATTCTACTGTTTTTGACCCTAAAAAAGCAACTTCATGTAGTTCAAATAGCTTTTCTCAATTTTCCTTAGTCTCTATAGTTTACTTGTCTTGCTTTGAAAACAAGAAAAAAATGACTTTAAAGCATTTGCATGAGGCTAAGAGTAATAACGGTGATTGTGATGATAACTTTTATTATGAAGTCCTTTGATATATACTGTTGCATGACAATGATTCTCCTGCAAGAGTAACATGGTGTCTCACAATGATACATATATATGTGACATTTGTATATGGAATCTATAAGGATGAGAGGGAGCAACTAAGAAATGAATGCTAATTGAGCAGCAAGGAAGATGGATGCAGGTATTATCTTGGATAGCGCTGTTCAACTGGGTCCTTTCCTCTTTTTCTTTTCCCTTTCATTTTATTCTCTCCTATTCGTCTCCACTTACCTTTTCTTTTCTCCTCTTGTCCTTCTTCATGTCTTATTCACTTTTTAGTTCATTTTGCATTTAGATTTTTCAGTGTTGCAAAATTTATCATTCTGATAAAAGGCATACATTTTTATTTATTTTTTATTTATTTGTTTTTTCCAGTACTGGGAATCGAACTCGCGACCTTGCGCTTGCCAGGCAGGCGCTGTGCTGCTGAGCTAAATCCCCAGCCCCAAAAGGCATACATTTTTATACCATGCATTTGGGATGGTTTTATTTAGTTCAAGGGGGTAAAGTGCTATCAAGATTGAGGTTCCTCCTACAAATTCCACATTCCTCTGGATACCAGGAAACAGCATGAGATAGTATCAGAGGGCCAGAGCATGCTACCTGTTCCATGGGGAAATATCACTTGCTCCTTGACATCAAGCTATGTGCTTGTTATTAAGAAGGGTGCAGTCATCTATTTTTGCCACTCAGTTAGTTTCCCTGGGTTCTGCACATTGTCATCAAACAGATCAGGATGAGTGATGTCCTTGGAAGACAGTATAGCAGCTACCTTAGCACAAGTAGGAAAATGAGGCAATGGCCTTAGATTTAGTGAGATTCAGCCTGCATGTGGAGGCTAACTAACACTACACCAGGAAATGAGTATTTCCTCTTCTATTTTAAATACAAGAGCCATTAGACAAATTAATGGTGAAAAAATTGTGGAGGGCCAGTTAATTTACTTATTGAAAGACATTTTGGAAAAGAATTTTTAATTACTATTTTTACGAAGACTGGCAATTACAAAACACACTCAAGCCTGTCCTAAATCTAGCTTAGAAATTCCTGTGTTTCTTCTTGACAAATATTTATTCTTTGGATTTAAACGGGAGGACAATTTTGCTAACATAAAGGACAGGAATTTGGCAAAGAAGAGTGTTGATGCTGGAGTGTGAAAGCTGAGAACTGTTTACTACCCCTTTTCCTGACTTCAGGTCAAAGAGCATTCAGGGCCCTTTCAAAGTGTGCAGGGAGAATCTGGCTTCTGGGTTGTATTAACTGACACCGCATCTCTTCTGATAGACAACCAAGGGCAGGCAGGAAGCACAGCACAGACTCCCCGTCCTTCACACGGGGGGTCCAAAGCTGGCACACCCCAGAAAAGGTGCTTATCTTTCCTGTGTGCACGTCTTTACTGTGTGCACATCAGTCTGTTTCATCTCGGCAGCACTTACGTCATTTCCTTTGGCAAGTGAGCCAGAAGCCTTGATTCTCGAAGCATGCCAATTGTAGATCGCCAGTGGTGATTCTCCAGCACAGACATATTCTACAAAGAAAGAAAACAAAAGCTATAAATGAGGGAGAAGCCAGATACCGATCTTTCGCTCCACAGAGGCCAGCATTTTCCCTCCTGCTGGTTTGTATCTGATGACACAGAGGCAGACCGGAAAAGAAACACAAAGTAGAACCATCATGTGGCCTGTCCCCAAATCTATGATGATGGTGGTAGAGGGACAGGTCTAGCAGATCCCCCACTTCAGGGATGAATAAGGCTCTGTGAACAGCATCATTTATTTCTGCCTCTGCCTCTGATCTCAATAGCTTGGTCAGGCAACACTAACCATGGGGGAGAAAGTGAAGCAGTTAAAACAGGTAGCAGTGGATACCACAGTCCAATAGTCGTAACATAATCCGAGATTATCCTACCCAACCGAGCAGAGGCCAGCCTCATGACTTGTGTTCTAATCTACTGCATGCACCACTGTTTCTCAGTATTGATAGTTACCTTGTTTGCTGGAATCACAGGGGCAGCAGGTGAACACTCAGACACCCGAGTCCCAGTCAACACTGTTTTGATTTGCTAGGCTTGTGGTGAGTAATTCTTATGGACGCTAAAGTTTGAGAATCTCTGTCACAAAAGGTGCTCTGTCAATGAGCTTCATGACAAGAATATTGATATTTAGCCCATTAAGTCTATGAGTTAAAATCTACAATTGCTTCCTTGTTCAATTATCTCGATATTTCTTACCTTGTAGGAACCTTCCCTTTAACTTATTGTTACTTTACATGTGCTTGTCACTTGAGCATTTACCTAACCATGTAAATAATGATCTTATAATCCATTATGTTCTGTTCTAATTAGCAAAAATTATCATTGACTTCATATGAAGAAGAGAACCTTTCTCAACCCCAGGCAGTCTTTTTGCTTTATTTTCTTAATTGTTTATTCATCATTCATCTCATTTCAGGAGAGGATATAAATTTACAATAACAACAACAAAAAAGAAAATAGCATTGATTAGATGCGAGGGAAGCTGTACAATTCTAGTTATATAAGGTGCCTAAGAGTAGTCATAATCCTAGGGACAATTAGAATGGTGGTTGCCAGAGGCTGAAGGGAGGAAGGAATGGGATTTATTGTTTAAAGGGTGCAGAGTTTCTGTTTTGCAAGATGAAAATGTTTTATAGATGTATGGCTGAGAGGGTTGCACAACATTATGACTGTGCTTACTATCTCTGAGTTACTTCAAAATAGTTAAGGTGATAAATTTAAGGTCATATGTATTTTACTGCAATTAAAAAAAAAGCAGAAGGAAATCTGCGAAGAAAATAGTATGGATGGACAGTACACGAAACCAGGAGTGAACTGAAAACTACCTCACCATGATGCCTCTCCCACCCACTCGTGTAATCCTCTACTTTTCAGCAAATGGAAAAAGAGAACCCCTGTGAATGACACCATCCAGGCTCCATTAGGAAAACTCAAGCTTAAGAAAGCTGGAGCTGTTCCTGGTTCTAAAGTCAGACGAGGATTTCTCCCCCAGACTTTGTTCTAACGAGTTTCACGAGGCTGAGCCTTCCACCCCTCCTTGTCCAGTCTGTTATATTGCTGTTTATTTCTCTCCTTGCCAAGGAGTCATTATTCTTTATTCACCACTTGACCACATTTGAGCCAGTGATGAGATTTTATTACTTTTATCCACCGGTCTATTATCTCCTTTTGGGCATGAGCCACACATGCCAAAAGGGAATGTTTGTTAGACATAATGTGCTAGACTAATTTGTTTTGATTGTAAAGATTTATGAGTGTGAGGAGTGATAGGTTAGTGTGATGTAACAGATGTTCAATCCTGTAGTGACATTTAATTCAGTCGCTCATAAGTTCATTTGCAAGAGTAATTTAAGTAGATGTGGACACGCGTGCCCTCACGTGAGCTTTTTAAGGGGCCAGGAAACTAAGAAGGCCTAATGATGAATGACACAGTATCCCTGATGAGTGGAACAAAAGTGTGCAGAGGATGGCCTTAAGCATTGTTACTGGTGCCAGCCTGACTTAGTGTCTTCATTAATAATCTTCCTGAAGACAGACTACAAGGATATTTGAGAGACCTTCTGGTGAAACCTTATTTGGTGAACAACTGGAACACGGAAGGAAATTGAGTGGGCCTGGAAGCTGATGCAGAAGAAAAGACAGTGGAGGGTATGGCTGCAAATGCACCAATTTGTGGAAATCTTTATACAGAGAGTGTTTATCCAGAATTATGTTTTAGCCAGAACTCTGTTGGAAGCAGGGCCACTTCAGTGAGAAAGAAGATAGCAGTGCAGGGAGGAAAGTATCGTGCTAGAATTTGAACTCAGGACTTTGCATCTCTGTTGCTCACACATTCTGCTACTCCCAGCCCTAGAACTTACATTTTCATTCCCTCTCCCTGAAAGAATTTTATTTGAATGTAATACAGATCTTCATGTGTGAAAATCTTTTGTTACCCTATTGGATTCCTCTGCAACAGAAATATTTAAACTTGAAATTTTAATTTAAAAGATCTTCCTAACATTAGGCTCTACATATTTTGTTCAAGCTTGAGTTTATCATGCAGCTGTTACCAGTAATTGGTTGATCAAAACCCCTTAGTATTGAAAATTTGGAAAAACACTTATGCCTGAGAGTAGAAATTTATTGGTGATACATCAAGTTTTGAGATGGAGGAAGAAATTATGGTACCTCGGGTATGGGAGACTTCTTTTGACATATCTAATGGCTCCTTTGGTGTTTGTATACCCAGGGTCATGTGCAGTGTCACTCAGAATGGGTAAGAGCTCTGCCTCTCTTCTGCAGGTTGGTTGCAAAAACATGAGTGAAAAAGTAGAACTGGTTTGGCTGCTCTACCAGCCATTCCAGGCCGGTCAGTTTAAGGACCTGAAAATGGATTCTGTTAACACTCCTCGTGCCTGTGCACCTCTTGGAACGTCTTCAGGGTCCCCATGGTGTACGTGTTCTGTTTGAAAGCTGCTGCCGCCCAGGACTGCTTTGGAGGACAGTGAGCACATCGTACTCATCTTTGTCCCACAGTATGTGGCGCAGCGCCTCCATAGTAAGCAAATATTTGTCCAGTGGACCCTGAGCAATTAACCTTCCAAACCTCACACACCAGTAGCTGCAAAAGTTCAAAGAACCTTTAAAAGAAAGAGTCTGATTTGAATTTTTTGGTTAAGATCTGATGGAAGCCAGACTTGGGGGTCTTATGTTGTGAAATCCTTAGACATATGCCACAGAAGGTGTTAAATTATTATAGTAATTGGCTCTTCCAATTACTCATTCACAGGTAGAGGACTCCCACAATAGCATACACCAGGTAGCATTTGTCAGTTACAAGATGCGAACCATGAAAAGATCATTAGAAAGAGTTATTTCTACTCATTCTGCATGGTGTCTCTTAGTGCTGTCTTGATCAGAACATAATAATGAGGAAGAGTAGCTACTGAGCACTGGACCTGTCTGCGTACTGAGGGAACTACATGAATGAGAAGGTGCTCAGAGACTTACTGGCCATCTGGAAGATGGGTATCTAATCAAGCGGTGGCAATTTAGATTGATGAATACTGAATAAAGGAAGCAAGAAAAGACTGTGGAATCATGTAGGAGTGACATGGAAGATGGATTTCAGGGGAAAAGAAGGTTTTCAGGAGAAAGACATGACCAACTTAAGAACAAAGAGATGAGTGAATTAGAAAGAACGCAGTATAGGCAATATGTTCTATTCTATATTTGATTTGAACAAAATACACTATGTGATAGTATATTTGATTAAAATAAGCAGAAGAGCATGCATTGTTATGGTTTGTGTCTGTGTGTCCCCCCAAAGCCTCATGCGACCATGGGGCAGGCTTTTAGAGTTTGATTGATTATGGGTGTGAGAGCTACACCGGCCCTGGGGTGGATAGTTTGCATATGTAAGGGAGAGAAAGAGGGTGCTTCTGGCCATTTCCTCCCATGTGTGTGTTTTCTTGCTTTGCTGTGTTCTGCCGCCATGAGCTGTAGCTCTCTGCCATGTGCCACTCTGCCTTGTAACCTGCAAAGTATGGACTGAAACCTCCACAAACTGTAAGCGAAATAAACCTTTCCTTCGCTAATTTTGAGCATCAGGTATTTTGTCCCAGCAACGAGAGAAAAGTAACCAAGACATGCATCAAGATCTGTAAGCAGGAGGGACACTACATATTTATTTACTGTTACTTTTTATATAGCATGTAAGATTGATTAAATGATTAAATATTAACTGTTCCTTTCAATAAAGCAATAGAAATCACTAGTACAACTATCTTAGCTATCCTGTGTATACATCTATACATATTTTTTCCCTTCTTTCTTTTCTCTTTTCCCTCATCCCAATTGTTCTTTCCTTTTGAGCAGTTTCCATCCCTTTCATAGTATCTATTGTATCTTCTAGATTTTATTCACTCTGTATGTGTGTTAATATGTTTTGTTCTTCTATCTTTAAAATAAAGAAGGAAACTATTGTTACTTTTTAATCACTAGAAATTATCTCTTCCTAATATATACATATTTTATTAATTTTGTTTCCTCCAGGATAATCCAGGAGTTTTATGTATTTTGTTCCTCTTCTGTGTTCCTAGCACCTGGCACGTATTAAGTACTTCATAAATATTTGTTGAATGACTGATATATTTAGGAGATAGTAAGTAGTTCTGATTTGATGATGTGCAGGAGTCTTGGAGGGAGATGGGGGGGGAAGGGTGGGTGGGATAACAAGGGCCAGGTCACGTGGGACTGGTACACTGTGTACATTTGCACATAATCCCACGGAGCACTGGGATTTTGAGCAGGAATTTGTGTGGTCATGTTTGAGTTTCAGAAGATTCCTTCTGGCTGCAAAGTGGGAGAAAGGAGTGAATCCAGGCAAGGCTGCTGAGTGTATGTAGAGGTGAGGAGGAAGGAAAATGGGGTGCCCAGAACTAGGGAGAGACCAGTGCCAGGGAGCAGGCTGGAATTTCCTGGTGTTCTCTACTGAACTGCTGAGGATGATAAGGCCATGTCCTCTGTAACGTGGAGGAGCTCTGCTGTGACAGACTCATCTGGCTGTGACAACTCTGACCACTATCAGCAAAAGGTAGATCAAAAAAAGGAAGAAAATAGAAATGAACATACCGGGAGCTAATTTCACCTCAAATCCTTTGAAATCCCAGATGGTCTTGGAATACCCATTAGGTACCACAGCTGTCTGCCTTGAAGAATCATTAGCTCAGCAATTTCACATTATCCCAATGGCTGTATGTTCTCCTGCCTCAGACTGCATACTGCAAATTTAGGATTAACCTCCATCCTTGGCACATGCCTATAATCCCAGCACTCAGGAGGCTGAGGCAGGAGGATCACTGTGAGTTTGAGGCCAGCCTGGGCTACAAAGTGAGCTCAAGGCCAGCCTGAACTGCATAGCGAGACCCTGTCTCAAAAAGACGGAAAAAAAAAAAAAAAATCAACCTCCATCTTGAATTTGAAAGAGTAAACATCCATCTTTGTAGCCACAAGATCTGATAAAATTTTAATTTAGAAAAACAAAACACAATGTTGAAGGCAAAATTTAATTTTCTTCTTTGTCTGAATTATCAAATATGATACATTCTAGAAACAAAACAATCTCTTTGTTGGATAATAGTAATATGTGTGGCATTTAATAAACCTTCAACACAGTTTTTAATTTAAACCAAGAGGCTATTTAACAGAGAATTTGGCATAGCTGCTATCATACAAGGCAGCTTTAAATTGGTTTCTCCCCTATTTAAGGGACTCTTTAATTGGTTAAAATACTGAGAGTGTTGTTGATTAACCAAATCTGGCATACAACAGGAATCAAAAGTTATTACACCTTTTAAATCCAGAGGATGTAAGCAGAAAACAACTGAAACATAGCCTGTGTTTTCATTTTTAATTGCTCATGAAACAAGATGCAAGACTCTGAGAAATAATAGATGCTGCAGAGCTCTCCCCCAGCAAGGCAAGTGGTTTCCTTGGTGACATACCAAAAGCCCAGCCCAGGAGATCTCAGAGGAAGAATCTGGAGCAAGACCTTGGTCCTTCAAGAACTTATGGCCTTGCCTTGTTTAATGCTTATTTGAAGGCATCTTTCTCTCATTTCACCTGCATCTACCCAAGATATGGGCCTCAAAAAGAGGAATGTAGGTGTTACTTGCTGTCCACGGGGCAGGCCTGTGTCCATATCAGACCCCACAGAAACTGGATGAAACAGAAAATTGAACTTGAGCCTCTCTTCTAAAATGTTAACACGATGTGCCCAGAACACCTTTTGTCCTGTAGGCTATGTGAGAAAATGCACATTTTTTTTGCACATGTTTGAGGCAAGGTCATGGGACATGTAGAAGGAAAATTCATCCTGGTTCTGTCTGTTTCATGTTTGCAATTCAGACTTGTTAAAAATAAAAAGTAATTGAAAATGCTTAATTCTCTCAGTGTCTGCAGCAAATGATTAAAAAAAGATATTGCAAGATATTGTGGCATGTAAAATAATGTTTTATGAAATGATGGATTATTCATTACTGTATTCCTATAGGGTGGTCTGTCACTCATTAATATGCAGTTGGATTTTATCAAAAGGAATCAAAGTTTACTTACTTATTTTTAGCTTTTTATGTTTATTGTACACAATGATTTCATTCATCATGGGGAGCTGGTAGATATACACAACGCATTTTAATTCTTTTTACTTCCCCTCCCCCTCCCTTCCTTCTCATCTTCCTTTATCTCTAAATCCTCTTCCTACTTGCAGAAGAACTATCTCCCTAGTTCATATTATCAATCTCTTATCTTGCTCTTTATTTATTTATTTATTTTTTTTGGTTTTTCTCCAGTACCAGGAACCGAACTCACGACCTTGCGCTTGCCAGGCAGGCGCTTTGCCGCTGAGCTAAATCCCCAGCCCATCTTGCTCTTTAAATTAATTATATTTTGGGTTTCTCATACAAGAGAAACCATGTGATATTTATGCTTGTGTGTCTGACTTATTTTTCTTAGCTTTATGGTCTCAAGGTGCATTCATTTTCCTACAGGTGACTCAAATTTATCATTCCAAAAGCAGTCACATTTTAAGTAGGACTGAAAAGATTCCATTTACAGTTATAGTAACCAATATTTTGTCTGTTGTAATGCTTACTTAGTGAATTATCGAGCCCACCTTTACTTGTGTGTTTGTGCGGTTGGAGGGTGAAGGGATCGAAAGTAAATTCTGCTCTTATCTCTCACATGCTCCTTTCCCTTGGATCCACCCTGACACCTGGACAGCGTCCAGTCTGATGAGCGAGGTGCCAGGTGGAAGTGGCTACAATGCCTTTTGGGTGAACTTGGTTGGCAGTTCAGCTGGGGGGCGGCCCAGAGGGTAGACAATGGGAGGAGGGAGCCCTCTGACCTGGCCTTCACTCTCGCTGCCCTGGCTCTCTCTTTATCTCAGGGCAGAAGCACACGCGGAGCATGATGCAATAATCTTCTTATTTTTCAGAACTAAAAGAGCACAGCCAACAAAAGGAGGGAGAGGAAGCCCTCTTCCATTTTATCTCATTTATAGTAAGTTTGGATTGTAACAGAGTCACGCACAGGGTGTTCTCAAAGCCACGTATTTCCTGGCATACTGTCTCCAAGGTATTCTTGTTGACTAAATGTGTGTGAATATATATATCACTTGTCACCACAATTCTTATTATTTTTTGAATCTATAATTTATTTTAAAACTTGACAATGAAAGTTATAGGTCTTCTCCCCAAAATGCATAGGTATATCTCAGGAAAATTTGCATATAGTTTTGCAAACACCCATCTATGTCTCAACCACCAGGGTCTTGGTAGGCTAAAAAGCCACATTTCCATGATTTAAAAATGTGTTCTTATGGACTTGTTCAATTTACATATTACATAATAATGACTTTTCTTCAAGTCAAAAACCTAAAAAATTATGTAAAGTCACTCATCTACAACTCACTGCAGAGTTAGATCCTCTTTACCCAGAGTTAAATCCTCTTCATCTTTACAAGGAACTTGCAGTTTCTACTATAGAATGGAACCTTAATTATGATATGCCCAAGACACAGATCTGAGTGCAGAGGACTTTGATGGCAGGGCTCTGCTCAGCTGGGGGCCTTGGGACACTCCATTTTCAGTTCCTCTGAAATTTCAGTTTTGAATCTCAAAAGTATACCAGCTCACGCTGCTTGTAATGTTCTCTTCACCTCAGCTATTCATAATATTATTCACACTTGGGGCTCAGTTTACATTGTTCGTCCTCTGTGATTTTTTTCCTCTAAAACCACTGGCAGATTAATTTCCCTTTCTCTTCTGTCTTCCCATCATGTTTGCTTGTAGCTGTGCACTTTAAAGTGCTTATCAAAGTCTGTAGCCCTTTTGTTTGCCCGACTAAGAGGAGGGCCTGGAGGGGAATACTTAGTTTCTTGCAGACAATAGATGACCAATGAGTTTTATGGGCAGTTTGTATAATATTTAGGTACTTTGGCTGTTGGTAAAAGCATGCATTTAATTAGCATTTTATTTTCAGGAAAAACCCTTAAATTTCCCAAGTATCAATTTTCCCTTCTGGAAAATAAGTATGATAATAATACACACTGTACTGAGCTATTGTACAGATGAAATAATATACTGTAGTACATACAAACATTTAGCATAGCTTTGAGTATAATAAATGTTGAAAAAAGATTAGTTACATAATTTGTTGAGCAATATTTTTGTCTATTATTTTTATTTACCTTTTGATTTGACACAATTATATGTATTTATGGAGTTTGATATGATGTTATGATTCATGCACGCATTGTAGATGATAAAATCAAGGTAATTAGCATGCCCACCATATAACTTTTATCATCTCTGCATGGTGAGCATAGCTATTTAGAGATATACACTACTGAGAACTCTCTTCATCTACTGTGTAAAAGAGCACTAAAACTCACTCCTATCTATGACAGTGGACTTGCTGACCACGCCCTTCCTTCCCACTGTACCCCTACTCTCCCTAACTTTGGTAACAACTATTCTATTCAACCATCTCTGGGATTGCCTTTTTAAAATTAATGAGATCCTGCTGTATTTGTCTTTCTGAACAGAGTTTTGTAGAAGGAATTATCTTTATCTTTTTGGAATTGTGTACTAGAGTTAATAAACAAATAGAGCCTAATATGAAGACATTGTACACTTTTAGAAAATATTGAAATGTACTACTTTCAGGTCCTTTTAAACAAGTTTTCCTTTCAATCTGTGAAATCTCAATTTGGCTAATCATGTTTCAGCTACTCTAGCCAGCTCTAGGCTATGGACAGTGTCTTTAGGATACTATGCGGTATTGATTTGCTTCTAACACTGTCCCTAAGCTAAAAGACATGCATTTCTAACCTCTAAGAGATTCTAAGACCAGGTAAGCAGGTGACTCATGAAAATAGTATCTTTTTGTTTGTTTATTGAGATAGGGTCTTATTATGGATTCCAGGCTGGCCTTGAACTCATATGTAACGCAGGCTGGCCTGGTGCTTGCAGTAATCTCCCTGCTTTAGTCTGTCAAGTGCTAGGATTAGAGGTGTAGTCCACCACGCCCAGCAAAAATGGTACCTGGTAAACATGGGTTTTGAGCTCTCTACTTGAAATTCTCTCTCACTATTGTCCTTCTCTTTCCTACCAGGAATCAGGCCAGTCATTTCAGGTGGATAAATTTTCTTCTGAAAAAATAATGGCTCACTCCACTATGGTAACTAACATCTTGGGTGCAATGAACCAGCACGGTGTTAACTTGCTAAAGATAAAAAAATTATGTCTGTCTGTGTACCTTTAGCTAACTTCTCAAATCCCTTTCAAACTAGTGTTAAATTCATTTGGAGCTCACTCATTTTGAGTGCTTGATTTTGAACAAATGCTTAAGGTCAGAGATTATGTTTTATTCCTCTGGATACTCCTACATTCAAGTATTTTGACTGACACATGCAATAACTAATTGGCGATTAAAATATATGTAAGACTGCATTGAATGTGAAAAAAATAGAATTTGGCCATATTGGAATGTTTATTTTTAGTAAAGAAATTGAAATAAAAATTATTAAATATTACCTGGACTTCAAATTTGAGTTAGGAATCCATTTTTTCTGAGGAAATTTAGTGTCTGCATCAGATAGAGTATCTTTCTTTTGAGAATTCATTTTTGTTATCAGTGAGAATTTAATTATTTGCTATTAATAATATTCTACATTTATTTTCTTGTTTTTAATGTCTTTAACATCTGGCATATTTCTTTCTGACTTCCTGTCTAAATGAGAATTCATTATGTGTCTTTTTATATACCACATGTGAAAGCGGTTTCATGACTCCTATTTTTTTATGCACAAATCAGTCAACAGCAGTAGATATTCTTTTAACATTTCATTGATGTGATTTGTTTGATAACAAGAAATTAGATTTATGTAAGTATTTATATAATATGGGAATGAATCAAATAGAAAACCTTGTTGATTGATTCCCCTTATGTAATAACAGACATTTGAAGAAGCTAGGAATTGAAATCTACTTGGGACTCTTAGGATAGTCATTCATTTTTCCCTAGCCTTATGTATATGTTTTATTTAAACAATACATTCAGCTTCTGAGACGGTTTGGAAAAAAATTAGTTTTTGTTTTGTATTTCTTGTTGTTTAATGTTTAGTCCAATGGAAAAGTCTTGTTTGTTCTGTCACCCTGCCCCTCTCCCTGGGCATGTCTGCTCCAGGTTTGGTGCTGGCTGACATGCAGGTGGGCTTGTAAACTTGGAATGCTAACTCCTACCTGTGCCAGAAGCCAATCCATTGGACAAAGGAAGGCTTTTCTTCACTTTCCAGTTCTACTTTACTGGAAGCAAAGGCATCCTAATCTGCAGAATCTTGTTTAATGCAATTGTTCTATGGGGATCCATTAAGAATTCTTGGCAGTCCATTTTATTTTCAAAAGATCTACTAAAATTAAGAGAGATGATTCCCTCATGTGAAATGATTTTGTTAATGATAGTTGAAGTTATCCAGAGAAATTCTGAGGGCAATTCATTTGTGATATAGAGCCTAACATCTGAAATGGTGTTATAGATGAGTTCTTCAGACCAAACTCTTCACACTGCTGTACTATTTTCTAAAAACAAAGTATGCCTTTTGTCTTTGATAACAAACTTCTGATTCAGAGGCCAATAAAGTTTAGGAAGGGTCCTAGAGATTCAAATATCCATTAGGATTACACTTGGGAAGTACCTACTAAAGGTTTGTAAGAACCGACTTCAGTTGGTCATTAGATGCAAGCCAGTCTCCATAGAGACAGGCACACTTAGACCATCATCAGAGAGTAGGTTCAGGGATCCTGACTTAGAACAATTTTTTTTTTTTTTTTTTTTTCCCCTCCGGTACTGGGAACCGAACTCACGACCTTGCGCTTGCCAGGCAGGCGCTTTTGCCGCTGAGCTAAATCCCCAGCCCCAGAACAATTTCAAACCTGCTTTGGAGTAAATCAAATTCTTCGGATATTCTTGTGCAGCAGTTTAATCTCCTTTGGTGGAGATGCTGGACCTACATCAAATCCATGCTCTTTGAAGGTGGGCTCCATCACTGAA
The DNA here is from genome assembly GCF_000276665.1 of Chinchilla lanigera. Taxonomy (NCBI): domain Eukaryota; kingdom Metazoa; phylum Chordata; class Mammalia; order Rodentia; family Chinchillidae; genus Chinchilla; species Chinchilla lanigera. The sequence goes on from NW_004955439.1 coordinate 717,453, forward strand.
ACTGACCTTGAACGAAGGTTGTTGTCTCCAAGGACAAGATCAAAAGTTCCGAGCCTTATGCCTGAAACAAGAGATGGTAGTGTGTCTGGTCCCAAGTTGGGCTCTCTTACCTGATACAGGTTGGCAAGGTGGTGGTTTGTTTTGATCAGAAATGGCTGATTCACCCCTGGGTGGTCAACGTCATGTGCTGCCGCCGCCAGTAGTCCAAGCATGATGTCCAGAGGTGTGAGGAAGCTGGCCAGCTGTTAAAAAAAAAATCAAGCTGAGAGGTTGGTGTGTTTCCACAAATAGGGTGGACATTTGTTTGGGCTAATAAAACAGAATGAAGCATTGTTTAGATCTTTACCCTCTGAGGAATTCAACAAGGTAATATGCACAAGGAATTGCTAGAAAAGATAGAAGGACTGCACACAAGGCAACTGAGCAAACTCCAGTTGTGTAGATCACTTGGGTACCCTCCTTTTCCTACTGCCACTCTATTTTGTTTTGTTGTAATGGCATTGCTTATTAGCACCTCTGCTATCTGGTGGGCAGGGAGAAGACCAGGAATGAAATCAGGCTTGCTCCTGGAGAAAGTTGTAAATGAAGGAAAAAGTTGAAATTGAAGAGACGGACTCATTTAAAGAATAATTTTTGTATTTCAACTCATACGTTTTTGCCTGTTCTTTGAAAGAAGTGGGCTGAATTGCAAAATTTGCATACTTCATTAATATAGAATAAACAGTGGGAGAATGTGTGAGAATCTTTTGTTTTTTGATTAGCAAAGAGAATAAGCAAGGAAATTGGAGTTCGGTACTAATAAAAATACAACTATGTGATGTTACAACTTTTGGACTTTTTAGAGATTAAAAAGCAAAACCATTAATATTTTTGGAATATTTTATAGGTATAAAACATCTACCCAGCTTTGTCCTAAGAATATCTATTTGACATCTGTAGGTTTATGTTTGATGTTAAACATCTTTACATTTAGGGAGCTGGTAAAATTGATTGAACTAAACAGAGCCTTGGGCTGGAATATCATTTTTCAAAAACTATAGGAAAACTCATCCTGTACATTGTACTGGAAATCTAAATTTTAGCCAGGTGCAGTGGTGCACACTTGTAATCCCAGGTACTCAGAGGGTGAGGCAGGAGGATCACAAGTTGGAGGCCAGTCTAGGATACAGAGCAAGAACTCTGTCTCAAAATTTAAAAAAAAGGGTTAGAGATATAGCTCCGTGCTCCTTGGGTTCTGTCTCAAGTACTGTAAAGCAAAACAACAAAAATAAATCCCCTTAAATTTTGTATAGCTAAGAATTGCTTTAGATTATGAGTCATGAACATCCTCATAATGTTTTTATTTTTAACTTTGGGTGGTTTATTGTGTCAGAACGTGCTTATTAAGAGATCTTTGACATTCATAAATTTTCATGGGCCCTGAATTCAGGATATCCAGCTGGATGAGTAGGAAGTGAAACTTGACCTTTTTAATGGTTTTGATTTCATCTGTTGATCAAAAACCATGAGGTGGAAGACTTTTTCAGTAAAGTTCAATGTCAGTGCTGGTTTGCAGTAAAGGTCCAAGGCAAAAGAGCTGATTCTTGGGACCACTGAAAATATCTAAGAGATAGATTGCCATGGAGAATGTTGCTTTTGTCCTAATGCAGACTTGAAAATATAAAAGGAGACCTCAGACAATTCATATCCTTTTTTCACCAATATTTTAAGGTTTTCAGAGCTGATAGGGGAACTTTAATATAAATAATTGTGCATTCATATTGTGAATGATTCCTAACATGGTTGTTTGGATATGCTGCGTAATTTAGAACTCAGCAGGCAGTTTACTTGGCATTTCCAGATGGCAAGGGGCGAGCTGGGTCTTGCTTTACCTTTGGCTCCTTCAGGTAACAATGCATGGCCTGGGTGACATCAGCGGCGTGAACAGCATTGTGATACGGGTTTTGGCCATGGTAATCTTCTTGAACCATGACTAGGAGGTAAACAGATAACTCAGTTAGCTAAAACCAAAACAATAATGACATACTAGACCAGATTACTGAGGGTGCTTTTCGTTAAAAATATTAGTGCCTCCGAAATGCACAGCCTGGGGTGCTTTTAAATATGAAAGTGGTTTGCAAGGTTGGCAGTTTTACTGAGTTGCTTGGAGTGGAGCGGGTGGGGGAGTTGAGTCGAGGGGAGAAAGGCCAAAAGGATTTGTGAGGCCGTTGGGATTTCTCACCTCCTTCATAAATCACCCCTTTCTGGCATTCATGAAGGCCCTCATTCATAGAAAAAATAAATATGTAGGAAAAGGACAACTTTATTTTACACCGTAGTTCAGTCATTTAAGTTTGCTGCCATTTATGAATAATACACCAAAAACGAAGCTTCCTCTCTGAGCCCTGGCAGCATCAGATTCCTAATACCCGATGACTGGATTTCCACTTGAATAATAAATACTGGCCTGAGAGGATCTGGGGTTTCTTCAGGTAGATATTCAAAACACTGCATTGATCCAAATGAAGCCTTATTGGCTTTCTTTGTACCTTACTCAAGGTCAGATGGCATCTTTCATGCCCCTCCAGTCTAATGCAAGGCTCAGAGCGCTCTTGGAACCACGTTGAGTGATAGCTGAGGCAATTCTGGTTTGCTGTTTACAGAAGCCACCAGCCTGCTCCGGCTCATATTCTAGTCAGTGCATAGGATGTGATACATGCGGCGGGGACGGTAAGTTCAGATTTGCGGGTGTGGCCATATTCTCTTGGCCAGTGCTATGAATCTGGCTCTGGATTCTGGTGGTAATTCAGTTACTGAGAATGCATTTAAAATTGTTCTCTTGGCACATACATGTATCCAAAGAATCTGTATCTATATCTTCTCCTTTAGACAAACCAGTTATTTGGCCCTATTCCTGGCCGTTACTTTATTCAAACAATTAAAATGCAATCAACCTGAAGTCCTTTATGTTTCTGGCAAGAAACCATGTTTTGTTTGGTTTCAGATATTTCTGTTTGCCACATATACTTTTATTCAGCTGCTCTGTTTTACAATTATATTTAAACCTTGGCTCTATCACTTATTATCTGTAGTGGGCAAATTACTTAGTTACCAGTTGCCTTAGCTTTCTTCTCTTTAAAATGGGGATAACAGCAGTTCTGCGCTCAAGGTGTTGCTGCGAGGATTTTAAGTGTTAATGCATGCACATCCTTGGAATAGGTCCCAGAGGTGAGTACCATGTAAGCCTGGCTCTTGGGGCTGTTGTTATTTTACTCCTGATGACAGTAACTCGGCTTCCAAATTCAGAACGCAGCCATGTGGCAAGCTAAAGAAGTCAGGAACATGCTAAGTGGTAGAGGGAAGCCATTTAGTGATTAGAAATCTTCCCTGGATAATTCATTGACAGATAAATAAGAATATGAACAAAGTCAAAGAAGAACCAGGACTGCTTTTTGATTAAAAGTGATGGGCCAATTGAGCGGAAAGATGGCAGACTTTCAAGTTAGACAGGCCTCAGTGTGAACTGAGGTCCTGCCACTTCTGAGCAACGGGCCTTGGGAAAGTAATGGAACCTCTTATTACCTCTCCTGAACTCATGTGCTGATTAGAAGTAGCTGAGAATACCCTGCTGGGGCTTTTGTTAATCTAACAGCAGATTAGAATCTAAGCAGATTGTTAATCTTAGAGCAGATTAGAATCTTCTTTGACAGCTATGTTTTGTTTATAAAACCTTAATCTATTTTAACAATAACTAATCAAGTAGACAATTTATCAGTGACTTAAGCTAGATGAACCATGTTTTAAAGCTAACATTTGATCATTTAAAATTAATTTGAGGCCTTTACCCATCATGCTATGGTTCTTGCCACTTTATAAGAAGAGTATTAGGCACTGTGATTATTCACGGGGGTAGAGTTAGGAATATGGAAATGAGGACTTACCTAAAAACCTGTGCAAGGTCACCATATCCAACTTGAAATGGTGAATGAGTCCATGGGTGTTGAAGAGGTGGCACAGCAGTGTTACCAGGCTGTTTCCTAGAGGAGAACAGTCATCTGCTTTAACTAGCTGTTATCACCACTAAAATAGCAAGTCTGAACATAAAGAGCCAGAGGCTCCCTGTAATAAGGCTTCTCGGACAGAACACCTCCCCACCCCCTCTGGATCTGGAAGTATCCAAGCATAGAGCATACTGTTACTATGATCTGGCCTAGATTTTCTCTTATTCTACAAATAAAGGTAGCTCTGATCTTCTCCTCATAATAAAAGAAATAAAAATATTAGAACAAGGAATGTGCCTGCTGAAGCATCAAGGACACGCACATGTGTGGGTGTATAAATATATGTACATATTTAAAAACCACAGTTAATGGCTTGAAATGTAACATTCCCTGTGAACTGTAATTTACAAGGGTATCTAAACCACAGTATTACCTAACGGTTTTGGCCTATTTTTCTTCTGATGAAAAATCACCTGAGAGGAGATTTGACTATGAGATATTTTAGAATGCAAGCCAGTGGAGCTACAAACTTGAAGCTATAATAACTTGTAAGCATTCATGAGTTATTGCGTATTTAAGAATAATGATTTTGAATTTTAAAAACCGTAAATAGTCAAAGAAATTAGGCTAAGTGCAATAAACCTGAACCACAGAGACCAATACTGCGTGATCTCATTTGTTTGTGGAGTCTAAAAATCTGTTCTCACAGTAGACAATAGAATGACGGTTACCAGACACCAGAAAGGGGGTGGGGTGAGGGGAGGTTGGTCAGCAGGTACAAAGGTACAGTTAGAAAGGGTAGTTCCTGTTGTACCATTACACACTAAGATGACTACAGTTAATAATAATGTGTATTTCAGACTAGCTAGTGGAGAAGAATTTGAATGTTCTTACCCCAAGAAAAGATAAATTTCTGAGATATGGATATGCTAATTGCCCCACCTGAATCATTACACAATGTGTGCGTGCATTGAAACAGCTCGTTGTCCCCACGCCTATGTACAATTATTGTGTGTCCATTAAAATTTTTAATTAAAAAAAAGACTTTGAAATGGACCAGCCTAGGTGTCTTGAATGGAAGACGAGGAGTTCCCTAATCATGGTCTTTCAGGATACCTCATTTCGTTGGTCTCTGCAAAGGTATTATCTTTGAATTTTTTCACAAAACAAATAGCATTGCAAATGATTCTTGCCCACAGATTTACAAATAAAATTGAAAGTAGAAATATAACTGATTTTCCCCTCTTGATTTTACCACTACTTATCAATTCATTTTAGCATTTCTTTTTTGTAGGTACCGAGAATTGACCCCAGGACCTTGTGCTTGCCAGGCAGGCGCTTGTGCTGCTGAGCTATATCCCCAGCCCTCGGCATTTCTTACTGCATATAGGTATGTGGTTCTTTGAATTCTCCTTTTGTGCAAATGATAGCATCTTACTGGATCTCTAATTAATGAAGTTAATAAAATCTTTGATATATGTTTGTTTCATATTTTGATGACAATCATAATTGTATTCTCTTTTAAACAAATACTATTTGACAAATTCTTTTGTCAACAGTTAGTATCATTTGTCAGTATCCATTTCTCAGTTGATTTGAGCACAGTGGAAGGCACGGTTTTGGGATCCATCCCCTTATGGTCCAGTTTCCTTTCCATGGTGTGAAGATCCATTTATGACCTTAACTGCACATTGTTTGCTGAGCAATAGAATGATGACAAAACCATCTATAACGACTTAAAGTGCAAGCTTGGCAGATGATAAGACACATCAACATCAGCATTAAATCCAGCGTCTTTCATGGGCTCCCTAAGCTTATCCATCTTTGTTTAATGGACAGATGAAAACATATTAAGATGTTATTATTTTCTTAAGGAAGGCTTTTATGGGCCCCAAAATTTAAAAAGGAAAACTAATAGGAATGTTGACATTTCTCTTCAGTGGCAGCCTAGGCTTTTACGTTCTATTCATAGAAATTGTTTTCTTCTGATGCTGGCAAACATATTTGAGCAGTACATGCAACAGGGCAGACTCAGATCACTTTAAAAACTACAGCCTACCCTGTAAGTCAGGACCAATGAGATACGCTTTTATGTTTCCACTTTTCATTGACTAACAATGAACTTTGTACTTTTGGATGTGGCCAAAGTATTCTTGCAAAGAAAGAATCTTATCTGTGGTTTCCTAATTCCTTTGGGATTATCAAGGTCAGAAGGAAACTGTCCCAAGATTCTAAGGCTAAACTGAGTCCCCATTCTTCATCTAACTTATTTTTCCCTTGGTCTGGTCCTTCTTGAATGACTATAGATTTATGAAAGTGGAGAAAGAAGAAAAAAAAAAAAGACTAACATGTTTAAAAATAAATTTTGTTTCTCATGAAATGAATCCCACTTTATGGTGTGTATTTTAGTGAGAATTCTTTTGGGTAACTTACCATTTGTCAAACGATCAAACAAGAAAATGTCAAAGTCCCACATTCCCACTTTGGAGAGCATATGCTGAAAAGGCAAACAAAAAATAGCACCCAAATGAATCACACTGAGAACCAAACATTTACTTTGAGACACAGTGAATTAAACAATTAAAAAGTTGGAAATATCACACTATTCTCTGTGTACAACTGGTTTGGAGTAAATCAGATCTTACTCTGTTTTCTGATGACATTTTAAAGGAGAGGCTCTGTCGTTGAACTGCTTGATCAATTTTTACCTGTCTCTTTCTGGCTGTGGAACCTTGGCTACAGTCCTTAACTTCTCTGGGCTCCAGTGTCTTCATTTGAAAAATGTGGCTGATGCTATCGACTTCAGAGGATCGACTACAGTAATACTGAAAAGTGCTGGGTGCAGTGCTCATTCATGGTGAGCCCACACGTTGGTGTCTGTTAAACTGTCCTTCAGTAAAATGTCTATATCACAAGCTACTAGGTACTGAAGGAAGGAGGGTTACAAAAAAAGAAGTGAAAATGATTGCTGAGCGCATTATTCTTCTAATGTGGCCTGTATGTGAAATTAACCTTTGGATAGGAAATTGAAGAGCAAGTAATTGAAAATATTGGATAATTTAAAGCTGTATTGTCCAATGCACACTTATTATTATATTTTTCTTTTTTAAAGTACTCCATGCCTAGAATTAAATGTTGACACAAAAGCCACAGTTGTAGGTTCTATCCTCTCTATAACTCCTGAAACTGCACACACTTCTTTTCACACAGCTACATTTGAGGAGAAAGTCCAGATGTATTAAGTAATGAACCCAGAGACACAGAGGTCCCTAGAAGTAGAGTAGGACTCAGACCCCATGTAACATCAGCTGAGGACAGGCTCTGAACCACCGGACTACGGCAGGGAGGCAGAGGGGTGACTGGCTTACCCTGGCTTGTCCAAGGTAGTCTTCATCCAGCAGGTGGAGAGGGGCTTGTGGTATAATGCCACGGAGCAGCCTCGATGCATAGAAGTATCTTTGGAAACTTAACAGTCTTTTCACCTTTTTCTTGGTGCCAATTTCCCCTGAGTGTGTTGTATCTGTGGGAAGTAACCAAATGCAGCAGTTGAAATATTTAAAAGAGAGCTTATTTTTATCCACCTGTGTAAAAAATAATATATTAAGAGGAGGGAGATTTAAAGGATGATCTCAATACTTTGGGGACTAACTTGAGTTAAATATAGTCTATCTAATGCTGTACTGCAAATTGCCATAGAACATAAATTGTGTTTCTTTATATGGCATTTATTAAAAGGTCAAGAGATTTACGAATGTACTTTTAAAGGACATGGAATATATGAATTAAAATTCTTTGCTTTTGTTGGAATGTGAAATCTACACATGTCTGCATGCATTTGAAATGAATATTTTTTTCCTGTTGTATTGGAACTGCAGTTTAAAAACTTAGGCCAAGTTCTCACCCCATACTCTCTCCATTTTGGAAGAGCTGTGAGGAAAATGTTTCCTAACAAGAAGCAGACAGGATGCTTGGCTTCTATGGGAGTATATTCTTTTACTGGTAGCCATAAATGTCTGATTTGGCAGTAGAAATATTTTAGTGCTCATGTCACTTGACTGTGACATCATGGTGGTTGTCCAGAAATGTGCCAGGCATATTATTTGAATATCTGTCAAGGTATGTCATATCTCAGCTGAAGTTTTATTAGTCACTCTAGGGCTACATAGGTGACATCTGCTGCTGCTTTTGGACCTAGAGATAATTTAACAATCTAGTAGGAAAATGTACAGCTCACATATAAAGTAATTTTGGTTTCTGTCATTGCTTCTCCCATCTCTCCTTTCCCCTTTGGAACCCAAAATCAAAACAAATGCCAGAAACAGAGAAAACTGGGTATTCTTGATGGCAGTGAATGACCAGCATCCATTCCCTACTTAGGTTGTATTATGCGTGCAAATGCACCATTCAGGACCGGCAAGACCTACTGTTCTCTGGAAATGCTGCTGATTAAAATTATTTTTATCTTAAAATAGATCTAGATTTCATCCACAAAAAGAGATAAACACATACAGTTGGAGGTAAGTGGAGTATGACTACAGTGTTTAAACACAGTTCAATATTTAAAATTAT
>NW_004955439.1:726101-892870 GCF_000276665.1 Chinchilla lanigera
ACTCCATTCTGCTGGTGGGTTCTCACTCATTTGCATGGTTTTATGAAATCAAAGCACAGGATAAAATGATTGATTCATTTATTTTAAGAAATGAATGCCTCCTTTGGAACATGCACTGTTCTAGATCCTTTGTGAGATCATTCAGTTGTAGATATTTACATAAGAAAAACCAATATCTCTTCCATCATGGAGCTTGCATTTTTGGCAGAGAAAGACAATATACAATATAAAAATAAGTAAATTCTAAAACATGTTAGAAGGTGTAGTAGGGGGAAAGAGTAAAGCAGAGAACAGGGGCTCAGAGGTTCGTTGCGGGGTGAAGTCAGCAATGGCTGCAAGAGGGTATGATTTGATGCAAACTTGAAGGTGATGGAGTTGACCAAGTGGTTATCTGGGGAAACATTTTCCACATAGAGGAACCAGCACAAATAGCTAGCAGGAGTAGGAGTGTGCCTGGTCCCGGAATGTGGAAGCAACAGCAGATGTTCTGTGTGAATGGAGGGGAGAGGAGAGGAGAGGAGAGGGGAGGAGAGGAGAGGAGAGGAGAGGACACGAGAGGAGAGGAGGAAGATGGAGGAGGGGTGAGGAGGAGGTATGGAGAAAAGTAGGGAAAATTACAGGAGCCGGACAAGTATCATCACATGAGGAAAACCAAGAAAACATCTTTCCTTGGAACCTTAGTGAAGAAGTGCATCAAGGAGGAAACTGTGCTCCTAAAGATCAAATACTGCAAATGGGTCAGGTACAGTGAAGACTCAGAGCTGATCATGAATGATGTACTTTAAAAGGGCACATTTTACTGTATGTTTCCAAGCAACGTCACCCTGAAACCACATCTTGCAACCAGGTTTTGCTTTTAAAATATAATTTCTTGCTAAAAGGAATCAGACCATGTTGGTGACATGGCCAATTCTAAGACTGGGACAGGAAAACTATGAGATGAACGGTAACATCTTGTTGTGCCAGAAAATAAAGGATAGTTTGAAAAATGATAGGCTCATTCAAAAATGACAGAGGAAACAACTTTTAAGGTGTCTCTCTGAACAAGTCTGGGAAAAGTTGAGGCTCAGAATAATGGAAGAATAGACTATAAACTATTGACTAAAACAGGAACCAGTGAATCCATATCATAGTAAGCGAGTAAGTGAGTAAATAAATTAGAAAGGAAAGTTCTTCTTTGTAGAACATGCCAACCAATACATATCTAAGAAATGATATAGTTGGAAAGCTATTTTGCAGCCGTCATAGTAATAACTGAAACAAGTCAGAATCCTTAATGGATGCTAAAATTATAAAGAAAAACTTAAAAGCCTGCAAGATAAATCATTTCCCTGATGATGACTTACTGTGGGGGGATGGGTAATTGTTAGTGACAAATGTGCAGCGTGTACCATGTTCACTAAGGATTCAGTACTCAGGGGAGAGAGAAACTGACATTTTGTACTTTCTCATGTAATTCATGAATTGTAGTGCTCCCGCCCAAAAATGCACATCTGACTCCAGTAAAGAGGAAATAGAAAAATTCAGCTTGAAGGACACTCTGAAACAATCAGCCTGTGTACTTAAAAAAAGTCACTGTCACGAAACGATGATAACATCAGGTATTGTTTCATAATTCAGCTCCCAGAGATAGTACACTAAATGTAATGCCTGATCCTCTATTGGACCTTGGAGCAGAGAAAAATTTACATAAGTAACATTATTATGATAATTTGTGAAACTTGGATATGGACCTATGTACAAGATAATAGTACTGCATTTACAAATTTCTTGAATATGATAGTGGAACCACACAAAAGTAGTTATTCTTTGAGAAATACAGGTTGAAATATTTAGAGATAAAAGGACATGGTGCATACAACAAATTCTCAAGTGGTTAAGAAAAGAATTGATAGTGGTAAGGCAAATATTACAAAATGTAACAATGATGCATATGGAAAAATGTATATGACTTGTTCAGTTCTTGAAAATTTTATATAAATTTTAAGTTATTTAATGATAAAAATGTAAGCTGGAAAGTGGGAAGAGAGAAATTTGAAACATCAAGCACAGACAACTCTCTTAAGGAATTTTACTGCCTAGGAGAATAGGAAATGTGATGATAATTTCATATAGAATGAAGTCAGTTCCCTGAATGAATACATGAAATCAATTATTTCTATGTTGTGTATAAGGCAAATCTAAAGGGAAATATTCACTCAACGATCTTTTTAAAGATTCTATGAAAATTCCTACATTCTAAAATACTACTGGAAAATTTCCTTGTAATTGACAGTATGCTTGTACTTACATAAGAGAATCAGAGGCCAACAAGAGAGCCTTGAATCATAGAAATATGCCACACATGTAGCAAATTGAGATTATGGATGATTTCTTTTTAATCTCCTATTGAGTTTTCCAAACAATATAACACTTTAAACTGACACATACTTAAGATAATTATATTTAAATTAAGTTACATTTTGTACATGTAGAAGACAGGACATAATGCTTACTATTCACTAAAATTTCTATTTGGACAAATATACTGAATTATTGAACCAATGATCATATGAGCTGGAGATGTTAAGCTTGGAGCCATTTTCATCCTTAAACTAAACAAGAAAACAGAAAGATCCTTACCTTAGCCATCTATTTTTTAGTGAAATATCACTAAACATGACAGAATGTAGACCTTTTTTGGTTTTTATGTATATTTTTGATATTATATTTCTCATGGATTTTTTTTAATTTTAAAGATAAAAGGAGGGAAACATTAACAGACATACAACATTTTATAACATATCACAAGCACAATACAGACATTACAGAGTTACAAACAAAGTGGTAGGGAATTAACAATGGTGGTTGTATTACATATTGATATCTTCAAAGTGGCTTCTCATGAAAACAGATATAGACATGCAATACTGGTCAACCAAAGACTCACTGACAGTTTCTTTCAGCATAGTTCTTATGGATTTTTTTGGTGTTGATTTTTAAAATATTGCGTACAGATATTATATTTCCTGATTGATTCCTGAGGTATTTGGTAGCCTCTTAAATTTAGAAGCTCAGGATAGTGCTTTACTGCCTCCCTCTAGTCCTGGCCTGGCCTGTACCTTTGAAGGACAGTATAAGCTCAGATAATGTAAAAAATATACACTAATCAAATAAATCTACCCAATAAGTCTTTTCACAGTTAATTTTTATGCCAGCCTGTGGGTTTAACATGCAGTGCATAAAGGTATTCACCATGAGCGTATCCAAAGTTTGACAATGAATTGGCCGTCATGATGTCTATTCTTTATTTGTGCTCTTTCAAATTTAATGCCTGAGACAGATAAGGAGACATCTGTCAAGTTGCAGTATCAACTGATGGCCAATGTGTTCTAAAATACCAGTGACTGTGCCATTTAGCACCTCTACGTAAGTTACTTAGTCAACAAGAAGATGATTCAGAAATGATGTTACATAGCTATTTAGGAAAATAATAGTGCTTACTTTTCTTTCTTGATGGAGTAGATAAAGCTAAAAAAAATTCTGAACTCAGCTCTGTAAAGGTTCATGCAACAATGCAGGAAAGTAAAATTATTTAAGTCAATATTGATTACTTATCAATCAACTGTCATTTAAGGGGCATATTGTGCTAGATGAGATAATGAAAAACTAAGATATTAAGACCTAAAGGTACATTTGGGAATAAAATTCCATATGAGAAATTATCTGTAAATGAATCCTCACTCTGTATAATAATACTAGGTACTGATTTCTCAAATGTGTTATATAATTACTGAATAAGTTCTGACACCTTTGTTTCCAAAAGTACTTTCAGTGGATACCTAACATATTTACTTTGATAATTAGGAGATGATGATATATGTTTCTGGATAGAAATTTCAATGATTAGCTCTGTTAATTGGCCTTACAAATAGCTCAGCTAAATTCAGCTTAGGAAAATCTATGGAACCTTAGCAATGTACTTGTAATGAAATGCTAAATTTATTTAAGACATTTATGTAACAAAAGTCATTATTTAAAAGCACTGACAGTTGTTTTAATGCACCATTGTTTGGATTTTATTGTTTCATGATCCTCATTTGGAATATTTACACAAAGCTGCTCTAGAATGGTGCATCACCTAATTTTACATAAGCACTGACCCTAAATTCATTTTTTGTTCACTTGTTCCTTTCTGAATATTACAAATATGTATGTATTAACACATTTTTGCACTATTCTGGTACTAATTTTAGGGTTATGAAATTTGGATTGGCACTACCGGTATGGTAATTTAGAAATTTTACAAGTTAAGGTTGGCTTAAATGCAAAAAATGTTCATAAAAATTATTTTCATGTTTGAGGACCTTCTCTGTAGCATATTTTCATTAGAAAGGTTGATGAATATTGGTACTAGGAGAAACAGAGAAAGATTAAACCTCACATACACACAGTATCTGTGATAAAAAAGCTCGAAGTATGCCCATATGATGTGGCTTTCTGTCTACTGAGTACCTGGCTCCCTGAACAAGCATATGTCACTTGTCCCCAGAAGCTGAGCAGTTCATGACTGGTGCTGGAGTCACTGAGGTGGTACCAAAGACAAAGGAAGTCTGTATGTTTAGATGAGCAGAACTGGCTGCAAACACACATAGAGATCCAGCTACATAAACCCAATATTAGCACTTTGGAGAATTAGTCCAGTGGAATATCTTATTAATATTTTAACAAATACTCTATGCTTCTAAGTATTGTACTAATTATTATAATGAAATTCTTTACTGGGTTAGTGGCTATTCATAGCCTTTTTATTCTTTTAGGACTTCTAATATGTCTTGTACCTTAGGGTTTTGGTATAAATGACCGGTTATGCCTAAGGTCAGAAACCATTTCATCAAATTTATAACCTCTGGTATATAAAGATAATCATATATGTAATGGAAACAGTAAAAAAGTTAGCGTTTCCCTGTTCTTATCATTTTCTATATTTAGAAACTTTTTGCTTATTTCTTCCAGATCTTCTTAAATTGATTGTCATCTCCCTGTATACATGTGTTGAAATATCATGTTGTACTCCATTAATACATGTAACTATTACATGTAATAAAAGGCAATAAATTCAATTACTTCATAGCAACACCATCATCAAATGCCCTTTTAAGATAATAAGCCAATTTATAATTGGCAGAATGATAAAACTCATGTGTTAGCTCTTGAAATAGTTTTCTAAATAAACGCTGAAATAATACTGCAGGTCCCAGGTTTTCCTGCTACGACCCTTTGCTTTAATTCATCTCTGTTCTAGCCCTCAGTTGTGCCCAGTGTGGTGGAACCTTTGCTCTTATTCACGGGTCTGGTTTTCTTATTAGACTGTAAGTTCTTGGAGGCCAGATTCCTGCTAATTTTCCACAATGTCCTGCAAGTTATAGGTACGACATACAAGTTGACCAAATTAAATTACTTTCCTGATGTGTGTGCTCTAGTCTAAGTTCAAGAATGCTGAACCTTGGAGAGATCGGAGTGAAATTTCAGGTTTTTTTGTTTTCTGTTTTTTTTCTGGTACCAGGAATAGAACGCATGACCTTGTGCTTGCCAGGCAGGAGCTTTGCCGCTGAGCTAAATCCCCAGCTCCTGAAATTTCAGTTTTAAATATTCAGTTTTAAAAAAAGAAGATGAGAAAAATTAATTAAAGTGTCCCAAAGCACAAGCTAACAGGTTTATAGCATAGCTCTTTCTCCATTTTACACATACTATTATTTCAGGGTTTAGAGTGCTGTCCGGGATTGCATATTTCTTGAATGCAGACACAAAAGATTCTAAGATTGAAGCAACCTGGACTAAGGTGCAGTGGTCCTGTACAAATAATTTTTAAGTAGCCTACTTTAAGAAGTGAAAAAAATAATAAGGAAGGCTGTGTATATAAAATGGTATTGATAGGTTTCCAGAATTTACAGTGGAGACTTCTGGTTTTTTTTTTGATGAGGTGTTAAAGATGTGAGTGTCTAAATGAGACTAGTGCTCATTTCAAATTATTAAACACTGGATTCATTTGCTTGTGTTCTGACCAAATTTCATAATTTATTCTTGGCTGTAATTACTTCAGTATTCAAATCTCCCCTCTCACAGTTTACCGTCTTTCGATATTAAAGTTTCCATTTATTCATAAAAGAACCAACTGTCAAAAAGTCTCTGAAAATAAAATACTATGACTCCTCTGGCCTCTCAGAAATTGTCCCGTGGTCATAAGTGGCCATATTTTGTTTGTTTCTCCCTGTGCCTATTTTCAGAGTCAAAATATGGTGAGTAGGAACTGAGGACAACAAAATGTTTTTTTTTTTCTGTTTTTTTTTTTTTTTTCCACTACCGGGAATTGAACTCATGACCTTGCACTTGCCAGGCAGGTGCTGTGCCGCTGAGCTAAATCCCCGGCCCCTGACAACAAATGTATTATGTGATCCGTAACATCATCAAGTGTGGAGATTTTCTCTCATGGGTGTACATATTCCTAAGCCAAAATCACAGCCAGTGACTTCTGACGTCCTGAGCAACTTGACTGAGATAAAGCAAAAGTTAAATTCTTTAATATCAAGGCTATTTGCTTGGCTCAGACATGACAGATAAGATAAACAGTTGTGAATATTAAAAAAGAAATAAAAATATACACAACATAATGTCATTAACAATAATAACAAAACACCAAAACACCAAAACAAGAAAGGAGTGGGAAAAAGAAAGAAAAGCAAGAAACCTAAAGAAAAATAAAACACATGATCACTTTAACATTTAACTTGAAGTTGGAAACTGAGTTTAAAGGATCTAAGATGTTATTTTAAGTTCTCCACATGCAGGTCTTGAATAGAATGTATTAAAGCCCCATGACATTAGTTCTCTTGTGTACAAAAAACACTCACGACTTCTTGATGGCTGTCACTGGGAGAACAGCTTTGCTTCAACACCACCACGGAGTGGGAGGAGGGGGAGGAGGAAGAGGAAAATCTTCTTTCAGGCAGGGTAAAACTGTTTTTCTAGAGCTAACTTTTTAACATTCGAGTTTTTTTTTCAATTGCTATTTTTTTCTTTCGTGTTCCTGACAGTGACAAGAAAACCAACATGGCTGATCTGAGTCACAGAACAGCAGGGATTGCTCCTCCTCCAGATGTCTGTATCCACACCTGCTGCCTCAGTGAAGGGAAGTGTTCGAGAGGGTCAGAGGCTCGCCCTCCTCAACCACACAGCACACTGATTTTTTGGCAAAATCTGTTTTTAGCCTATTATTTTGCCTACCATAAAAGTCCATTCCAACCAATGGAGATTACGACTCTTAACTTCCGGGGTCAAGAATAGTTGCAAAATGATTGTTTCCTCTTTGTAAAGAGGGAAAAAGTCGGTAAGCTCTTAAAGCTTCTTTGGGCAGGAAGGTTTCTCAAAATCCCAGTTTGAATGAATTTAAACGAATTAGTAAGAAGCAGATCGAATTTCCTGAGCCCCAAAGAAGAAGTACGTGCCAGGCACAATGTGGTTTTATTGAGCCCTCTGCTTCTGAGTTTGAAATGTTTAGCAAATCCAGAGTTTTGAGGGCGATGGTTTGTGGTAAGCAAATTGAGGCGGCCGAACTTTTAGTTGATTCTATGTCTCCAGAGGTTAAAAACTGCTGCCTTAACTCCCTAGCTCTCAGCATATATTTAAAATAAATGTGGTCTTTTATCTGAGATATATGTTTGGACTGTTCAGTCTCGCTACACAAATTCCAGATGTATGTTGTAATGGACTTCGGCTTCTCTCCTTTTCTGTCTGCCGCTTTACAGCTTCATCCTAGAATATTGGGCTAATCTTTTGCCTCTAGTCATCCACTCCTTTCCATCTCACCCACTACTGGCAGATTTATTCCTCAACTACAGCTCCTACCATGTCAGCTCTCTGCTCCAAATCCTACAATGGCTCCCCAGTGTTTACTTAATTAAGTGTACATTATTTACTCTGGCATTTGTGGCCTTCCATAAGACGATGCCAACTTATTTTTCCATTTTTGTCTCCCACTGGTCTCCTGTGGACAAATAAGTCTCTGCTCTTGTTGTCCCCCACGTTTTTCTGCTTCAATATGCAATCAAATACTATCTCCACCTGTTCAAACACCATCCATCCTTCAGCAGCACACCTCACGACTGTCTCCTCACCTCAGGGTCAGATGCTTGTGTGAGTCCTAAGGCTTTGCAGTTGGCATTCTGGTAACTTAGCTTGCCTTAGGAAGGAGATGCCGCACACTCTTGTAAGAGCTGCTGGGCAGGGCCAATTCTTATTTATTAGGATGCCTGGTTTAAATAGTCTTCATGAAAAGAAGGGGTGAAGAAATGAGGTTATTATTGATTGAAGTTCAAGTGCGTTTCCTAACTACTGTAGCACATTACCTGATCACTGCATACTTGGTAAATTGAATTCTTCAGAGCACTTGTAATTCATTTATCAAACACAACAGGTAACAGAGGTAACCCTCAGTAGATGAACTTGCACCTCTCTTTTTAAAATTAGTTTCTGGAATGATTATAAGTACATTTTTAGAATGGTGGCAGATGTGTATTAAATTAACTTTACCCATTAGTAGATGCCAGGGTAGGAATGTTTATCCTTAAAAACTTGCAGAAAAGGATCTCGTATGCTGTATTATTTGGAAAGAAAGGGCATTGTATAAGTATATGTTTTCTTGTAGATTAATTCCTAATATTTCATTTAAACAGATATTTGACTTAAGGTATTACACATGGTCAGAGTATAATAGGCTATGTGTAAATTCCCATGCTTAGTTCAACAGAGAATTCCAGACATTTATCTGTGCATTAAGACTGGCCTCTTATGGCCCATGGTTTTGTATGGAACATAGCAGTACCTTAGCAATCATATCTATAGCTCTTGGTGTAGGTCATGCTTAAGGAATAAGATCTCCTTAAGATGTCATCAAGCCATAGAAAGCGATATGTGTTTACACTGAAGTAGATCAGAGAGAAGGAAGACTTGTTTCAGGTGATTAATGTGGTGTCCTCCTGAATGGATGCTTGAGCTGACACCAAAGGCAAACATTCGTACATAACCTAGAAGAGACACAACTGGCTATTTCATGTATTCACTTATAGCCAGACTAGGACTTGGGACTAAGTGTGATATAACTACAAAGTATTGAGCACCTACTGGGTGATTTACATTTGTCATCACATTTAATTTTTATAAAAGTGAGTATAATGAAGTTGGAATTTAAAAGTGCATCTTACAAATGAAGAAATGGACTCAGGCAGGTTTAGTAATGTATCCAAAGTCACAGTTTAGTAAGTAGCAGGGTAGGGACTGGCACCTGGGTTTTTATAATCTGGAAGATGATTCTCTCTTCATCGTATCCTGGTCTTCACAATAAAGGGAAAAGAGGAAGGACCATGTGACAGTCTAGTACAGGACCCTGTTTTCTCCCAGATACAGGGTTATATTAGTACTTAAGGGATTTCAATTTTTTTCCTTTAAAAATTATAGTAAAGTAGCTAAACTCACAAAAGCAGAAAATGGGATGGTGGTTGTTATGACGTAGAAGAAATGGAAATAGGAAATTGTTCCTTGGGTATAAAGTTTTGAAAGTATAAGATTCAAACATTCTAGAGATCTGATATAGAACACTGTACTCATAGGTAACAAGATGGTAAGAAATTGAATAGGGAGATCTCCAATATTCTTTACCACAATAAATACTAAAATAAAGCCAATGAAAGGCAGTTTCAATAAAACTCATAAGTAAAAGCCTTTTACTGAAAAGTAAAATCAATAAAAATTTAATTAAAGGTTGAAGATTAAAATTGGTGTCTTTGAGTGGGAATGTCAGAGTATTTCAGAGAAATACTGAAATGCTAATCTTGAAAAACAACTCATAAAATAACTAGAAAACAGCCAGAGAGATCACTTCATGGCAAAATTTGGATGTGATTCTATGTATGTAACTTTCCTATGTCACTAAATGTACAAAT
This sequence comes from Chinchilla lanigera, assembly GCF_000276665.1. Classification (NCBI taxonomy): domain Eukaryota; kingdom Metazoa; phylum Chordata; class Mammalia; order Rodentia; family Chinchillidae; genus Chinchilla; species Chinchilla lanigera. Next base: position 736,079 of record NW_004955439.1, read on the forward strand.
GTAATATTAGGAAATGAATAATAAATCACTTGTGGGTTTGAAAATTGAAAACACATGTCTTACTGACACTGACTTAATGTGATTTGATTATTATGTTGTTACCCAAAGAAATTCACAGACATTGGTTGGTGCCTGCAGCTTTGGACAAGACAAACATTTTTGTTGTGTACATAGAGCAGAACGGCCGCTTGCGGGGAAGGGAAAGAGTGGGAGGTACTTGAGCAAACAGGCCACTCCAAATAAAACTCGGACAGGATGTGCATAGGTCTCTTGTTTAACCATTTTGGAGCCTGAAAGTCACATAACATTGTACCTGAGGGGCTGTCTGCTGATTGAGACGGTCTCAGAGCCTAATCTTATTTGTGTTCCATGGCTCATGGTCTTCTTTCCTCCTCTCTAGAAAGCATACATGTCCTTTATGTGTTATCTAAATATTGGCCACCTTTATCATGATAAATAATGCTCTCATTGGGAATGTTAGCATATCTGTGATATTCTTCAGGAGTTACCAATGCATGAAATGGAAGTGTGTGAGGAATACAGTGAATTCATCCTTAGCTAGGTGAGTAATATGAGCAAGAAGAAGTGATTTGCCTAGGGAGTGCCCTACACTCACAAATGGGAAAATTCACTCTGCTTTCACCCTGGATGGAGTCAGAATCCTGTCGTTCTTACGTGGGCCAGAGGCAAGGTGGAGCCTGGTATGTGTTTGAGGCACATGGCAGGGCGGAGACTGAGGGGACAGAGTAGTTGAAAAGGAATGAGAAAAGGGAGATCAAAAGAGAAGGGACGTCCAAGTACCTGCTGGAGGTGGTCTTGGTGAAAGTCAGTCTCCCCAGTGATGGTGCAGAGCTTTCCCTCGCCTTGTCCTCTCCTGACTCATTAGTACTGCACTGCTCAGAACAAAGAGTGTAATTGCTGTGTGTGAACAAGGAAAGGCAGAGGAGGGGGAGACACGCACATGACAGTTATCGGACAAATTCAGCTGGACTTGCAGAGTGACCAAAGGGAAGACTGTGCTCATAGCTCGCCCTTCCCTTCCTTTCGCTTGTCTTCTGCAGACATTAACTGAGTGTTTCCTTTGCTCATACACTGGGCTCGGTGCTGGTGAAACAAAGATTTGGAAGATGCAGCCTCTACCTTCAGCTAGGTGTCTGTCAAGAGGGGAAGCTCCCTCCCTCCTCTTTCTCTGTGGCAGTGAACAGCCAAAGACGGTGGCTGTGGGGGAAATCTGCACCCTCCTGGGACACCCAGTTACCTTCCCTTTCTGCTGCTACTTCTGAAACCACAGGCTGGGTGATTTCTAAAGAAAAGAATTTATTTTTTACAATGCTTGAGGTTGGAAAGTGCAAGGTGAAAGAGGCTGCACCTGATGAGGGTCTTTTTCATCATCCTATGTCCCAGGGTGAGCAGGTGAGGGATAACCTCCGAAGAGAATGAACAAGGGAGCTGACTTCACCATTTTTGTCCGGGATCAACTCTTGTGAAAGCGAAAATGATGGCCGCATTAATCCATTCACAAGGGCAAAGCTTCTAATGACCTCACCACCTCTGAAACATCCCACTTTTCAACACTGTGGCGTTAGGGATTAAGTTTCGCACATGTGCACCTGTGGGATGCATTCAACTCATAGTAAAATGGAATAAAAATGTGTTATTTTAGCCAGGTGTGGCAGTGCCTGCTGATAATCCCAGCACTCTGGGAGGCCGAGGCAGGAAAATCACAAGTTCAAGCCCAGCCTGGGCAACTTAATGACTTATGAGATTCAGTCTCAAAATAAAATATAAAAAAGAGTTGGGGATGTAGCTCCGTGTGAAGGCCCTCAATTCAACTCCCATACCCCTCAACCCCCAAGTGTAATTTTGAGGACATTTGGCCTAGAATGAGGTTCAAGTGTTGGTTCTTCCACTCACTAGTCTTTTGGGTGAAATGATTGAAATTAACCCACACGTTGGTTTAGGACAGCTTGTGTGTAAGGACAGCTCCAGTGAGAATGCAAACATCATCTGGAAAAATTTACTTAATGAATAAATGAATACCTTAGCTTGAATTTGTTTGTAATTAGGCAGACAATGCCAGATGGCTAGGCTCTGACAAAGGGGTCTGAAGGAACAGCCTGAAGCTTGGGGCTTTGTCATGGGGAGGCTGGGCTTTGGGGTGAGTGGGAAAGTTGGATGAAAGGACCGAGGGAAGAGAAAGACGGCATTTGAGTGGAGTCTTCCTGGTTCTTCTCAGTAACTGATGTTCTGTGCTGGGCATGCCACAGCACTGCCACACTGATTCATGATCAGCAAAGCAGTTGTTCATGGGCAGTTGGATGGCCCTACAATTCTTGTCTGTTTTCCTCACTAAACTATCAGCTCCTTGAGAGCAGGGGCTGTACTTTTACTTTTAATTCCCAGCACTTAGCAAAATGGAATGAGTAAAGAAGATGTGAAAGTCAAAGAAAAGATGTCATCAGCTTGGTAATTTTGTCCCAGTATCCTAGTTCTCACAGTAAATAATCTGAACTACTAATACTTATCATTAGTTCAGGTTTGGAAGCAGTGAAGCTGAGTACCGAAAGCTAAGAAACTCAGGGAAAAATTTATAACGAGTAAGACAGGCGTGAAAACAGTCCCCATGCCTTGGTGAACTGATACTTTCTCTGTCAGAGGCCCTCAGACTAAAAAAATCAGGGTCTACCTGAAATTGAGGTGAGTGTTGTAGGCTTTTTATCCTTGCAAGTCAAGCCTGGTTAGTTATTCTGAGGAGCAGTTTTCTGACAAAAATTAAGGGGATGGATGTCAAATCATCAGCCTGGTGGCTCGTATGAGGCATATTTGATTCACACATCCATGCTAAACCAGCTTTGCAAATGAGTAGAAATGAATCTGTTTCTCCAAATGCCCGCCCCTAAAAGCAAGACCTACCCAAGACCTCCTTAGTGTCCCCAAGAACACTCTCAGTAATGAATGACAAGTGGCAGTCAGTCCTCTTGGTGACCTGGTGGGTTGATAGACCGCACACTGTTGCAGAATACAGAGTGAGGAGTGTGCTTTGTATAGCTCATCCACAGCTCTTCTTCCAGGTGTCAGAAGCATCGCAACGGGCATGAAAGTCAGAAGTTCAATTAAGTCTAAGGTCCTTCATTTTGGAAAGTTTTCATTAATTTTTTTCTCTTTCTTGTACATCCCAGCGAATGCTGCAGTTGCAAATTTCTCAGCATGACTTGGTCAAAATCCACTCAACTTCATGCCAACAATCTGCTTTTACAGCTATGCTGTCAAAATTTGCAGCCCTGAAAGGCTTAGGTCATTTAAAAGGTATCTGATGTGCAATAACATGATTTCTAGTTATAGTGAATTTCAGACTTTTTCAGGAGCCCTAACTCTGAAAAATTTTTCTTAAGAGCAACCAAACTTTCTGAAATTTAAGACTATTTGTTCTCTACCAACTTTAAGAGAAACTTACTGGTTAACAAGCCATAGACAATAAAACATCAACAACAATAATAAATAGAATATTATAGTAAATTTAGAAGCTATATTTTATGTTCAAGACACTTTAAAACCAAAAAGAAATCACTGATAAATAAAAACCCTAACAAGGCTGAATAACTATTGAATAATTTAAGCCATAAATGAACCTAAGACTGCTGTTGGGATTTATGAATTCAATGTGGGAGGCCTCACTCCATAGGGGGCACTTGGGAAATGCTGGGAGGCATGCTTGGCTGCGAAAATGATGGAGAGAGCCAGAATGGGATTTAGTGAGAGGCACTTGGGTATGTTCCACACAACAAAGAACTATCCTACAATCTTCAGCCTTTCAGAGGTCAAGCAGGCGTTTGTGTAGGGGAAACGTCTGTTTATAATAATCTGAACCTGGAACCTAACTGTTTCTGTTTTATGTATAAGCCTAAAGTATTCTTGGTACAATATTGACCCTTCAGGAACGCCACTGCTATGTAAATTAAGGGGAAAACATAGTTTTCTCAAGGGTGGGGAGTGGGGCTTAGTGAGGAGGAAGAGGAAAAGGAGGAGGAAGAGAGAGATGAGGAAGAGGAGGAGCAGGAGAAGGGGATGAGGAGGAAGAGGAGGAGGGCAGGGAACGGAGGGAGGTGGTGGACAGAACTTTTCCAGGCACTATTCTCCATCTTTGGAAATGACCAGTGGCCAAGCTACTTATGATATTCGACTGTGTTTCCAACATAACACATGTGTGTGAATCGACTTTAGTAGCTGACTCATTTAGTTACGCGCAGGTATTCTACATGTAGCTGTAAAACGTCTCCATCATTACGCCTTCTCAGTTGGTAGTTCCCAAGAATCTGCACATTAAAAACATTATTTAAACCATAAGTTACTTTTCTTGTATATCTGCTTTGTAATACAGCTGGGGTTTTATACATTTTTTGAACTTAGGTGAATAAATAGGCTACAGATTTCCTTAAAAGACAATAAAAGCTGTTATAAAATATGTGATAAAAAGGAGGTGTTGGGTCTGAGAGGGTTAAAAGCCATTTTACAGGATAAAAACTTAGATTATGCGGTGTTGAAGTAGTAGGCTCCTATCTGAACTGTGGAAAGACCCTTACAAAACACAGAATTTGCTAAGTGCCACAGTTCCAAGCGAGAACTAACTCAAGTTCATTCATTCACTTGACTTTATTATGTCTTTTTTTGTCACATCTGCCAACATTACTATTCATTTCATATTTTTCTTTAAAAATCTAATGAATTTATTATCACTTTATGTATCTTACATAAACTTGGTATTAATAAAACTTATAAAATGTGCTAATTATATTTTTCCTAGTACATATTAAAATAAATATGTAATGATTAAAGCAAAAGCAAGAAGTTGTTCTGTAACAAAAAAGCCATCTTGTTTAGCCTTTAGTGCATACCACACTTTGGGAAATGGTGCATAAAGTTCAAAGGTTTGGAAAATAAGATAGAAGGACAAAGAATGATCCAGTGATACTTCTTCATTTTTTTGTTCTTTAGAAAGGATGTGTTCTTTTACTGAAAAAAGTATCCTAAAATTATATTTTAAAATACTATTTGATTACAAGTAAAAATAAAGTAGATTGGCATAGAGATAATATACCAGTAACACCTATATCATGTAATATTGATAATCTTCATGCAGACACTTGCTGTGACTTGGATATGTCCCCCAAGGTTAAGGTGGTAGAATCTTGGTCCTAGGGTGGCAATTTGCTGAAGTGATGGGACCTTGAAGGCATGGGGCCAAGTGGAAGGTCATTAGATCATTAGAGGATTCAGAAGGAATAAGGTAGTTCTGATGGGACCCTGGTGAGTTATTATAAAAAGAGCAAGACTGGCCTCTCCCCATCCTCTTTGCTTTCCTTCCTGTGCCACTGTATGACTGCCGTCTCCTGCATGCACCCCTGTCAGGATGTCCTTCATCATGTGACACAGCTAAGCAACCCCTCTTCAGAGCTGAGCAGAGTTTTTGAACCTCCAAAGCTGTGTGATAAATCAGCCTCTTTTATTTATAAAGAATTCAGGTTTAGGTATTTTGTTATAGCAACAGAAAACAGACTGACACGATAAACTTTCCTGAGCTCATCTTTGAAAGACTTCTTGTAATAGGGCAAACTCTGCAGCCACTATTGTCAGCAAATTATGTATAAGACAGTAAGACATCCATAGCAACAGATCATTTTGAATAAAATTAGATGAAACCAGGGTCCCATCAGAACTACCTTAATCCTTCTGAATCCTCTAGTGAACTAATGACCTTCCACTTGGCCCCATGCCTTCAAGGTCCCATCACTTCAGCAAACAACTTAATTTGTTTATTCACTTAATAGTATATTTGTCACAGCTTCACCAGGTACAAAGTGTTGCTTTGAGTCTTAAAATATAGCATGAACAAAATAAAGTCATTTTCTTTGTGAAAGTTATATTTCATTAACAGTATAAAAATGAAAGCGAAATGGATTTTCATTGGCATTGAGAAGGAAATAGGGATATGACATTAAACTTTACATCAGTTAGGTGGCTACGGTTAGCATCAGGGATGTGCATAGCACATCCTGTCATTTGGCATTAATTTTATACCCAGTACTGAATATTATGGAAGGACTTGAAGTTATTTTAATGTCTGTTTGCATAGCTTTTCTAACAATATTTTGCTGATGCTTTGTACATATCCCAGTCCCATTTAATATTACATTCCATAATTTAGTGAATAGAATTTAAGAATTTCTTAATTCTTCAGCCCAAGTTTTGATGTTTCATATATGATTTAAATTGTCCTTAAATCATATCTGAGTCATCCTTTCCTCTGCTTTATGCCATTAATATTATTGATAAATGGTTGCCAGAGCCTTTTATTATTTTAAAAAGTATAGGTATTCATTTTCTTAGTCTATTCTATTTAAGACACTTTAGAAATAATCTTGAAAGGTGATTTAAGGCAGTGAGAACTATTCAATTAGAGAGTTTAAAAATACTCTAAGACAATCATCCTTGTCATCAGGCTCTGGTGACACACCTTATTATTAATTTCCATCTAGTGAATGTTTCTTACAGATCTAGCTATTAACATTAGATGAAATTCATCCATTGTCTTCTGCTATTAGTCATTTCCAAAGTGCTGAAATAAAAACCCACTGCTTTAGGTAATTTTCAAAATCTCAGGTGGCACCACTGGTCTTTATCCATTCAGCAAGTGGGAATTTTAGCAATAAGAAAGCTCAACTCTTCACAAAGTTTGTTTTGAAGTTTGGGTTAATAATTGCTGTTCAAAATAATTGAGTATGAAGTATTCTAAGATTCTGAGATGTCGTGAGTCACCATAGAAAAACTAAGTTATGCCCCAAATAGTTTTTTTTTTTTTTTTTTTTTTTTTTGGTTAGGAGATTTGAGTTATGTTATAATTCTTTCAAAACAAGTTATCCATGTTTAGCAATTTTCAATTAAAGGAACATTCAACTGGCTATAACTTGCTTGACTTTCAATATATTAAGCAACCTTTATCTTTTAAGACTTTTCCTGCTGTGGCATCACTGTTTTCTGTGAAAATGATTCTTTATGTGAATATGAAGATATTTTGGCAGTGGACTGGATATGGTCGTGTACATCTGGAATCCTGGCTACTTGGGAGGATGAGGCAGAAGGACTACAAGTTTGAGGCCAGGCCAGCCTGTTCAACTTAGCAAGACCCTTATCTTAAAGAAAGAGAAAAGAGCTGGGATGTAGCTCAGTGTGAAGGCTTTAGGTTTAATCCCTAGAAATGCTTGTGTGTGCATGCGGGCGCACAAGCGCACACTCACACACACACACACACACATTTTGCCATTGGTATGAAGAAGAATGCTGAAATTTTGGAGACGTAAGTATTACCTCTTGAAGAATATGGGAAGGGGGTCTAGAAATAGACAGAAGCGGGAAGGGGGGGGAGGGAAGGGAAATAAAAAGAATTCGTATGTATTAAGTACATATACCTACTCCCTAAAATGTATATAAACCTATGTACTGCAAACATGCTAATAAATCAATAAAAATGGAAATGGAAAAAATAAATTGTAACAGAAAAAAGAACAATTGTTGCTATGATCAAGAGGAATAATGTGATCGAAAAAAACTTTATGAGAGATGAGATCTGTTAAAGGAAGGAACTTTTGTTTCCTTAGCACTGCTCGAGCTAAGCAATAACAGTGCCTGACACACAGTAGGTGCCCAGTAAAAACTACCTAGAGAGTAAATGAATGGACAGGAATAGCTCAGCACCCCTGCTGGAGGAGTAGGCACCTGCAGGGAGGGTGGCAGAGGTGTTACTGGGGGGTGATAAAGGAGGATCTCTAGAGCCCTTGGGAAGGCTTTGGCACTGGCCAAGCCACACAGGGCTTCCTGAGTTCTGTATTTGATGACTCAAAGTCTCTGGTGTCAACAGAGGATCATGATAGCTAATGAACCTACCACGTTTTCAAGAAGAATAAATAAAGCTATGAATATAAAGTGCTTAGCACATAAGATATCTTCAGTAAGTATTAGTTAATTTAGAGTTACAATATTCAATTATACAAGTGTACATTCCATATTGCTACCAGATTTAAATCTTGGATTTTCTATGCCACAAATTTGAAAGAGAATTGAGTATTGAGAGGAATACCTGTGTTTTTCTAAAGCACGTTGCTAAAGAAGTCCTGTCTTTAGGAGGGATGGTTGGGGCAGTGTGTTGAAGACAGAATGCATTTTCTTGGAACGCTCAAGAACAACTGGCCACTTCTTTGTAACTTACTTTTAATGTTAAGTAGAAGCAAATATTGCTATGAAAGATATGAAGGAGAGAAAATGTGTTTTTCTTTACTTACAAGCCTTCAGAAATTAATCTTTCTTTTTTTACTTAGTACTAGGGATTGAACCGATGACGTTTGCAGTGAGCTGCATTCCTGGCCCCTTTCACATTTTAAAAAAGTCTGAGACAAGGTCTTGGTAAGTCGTTAAGTTGGGTCTGATTACAGGTGTGTGTCACCACATCCGGGTTCCATTTTTTTCAGGGTAAATTACAAACTCACCCAAGAAGTTCTGTGGTCTCGTTCTAATTATTTCTTCTTGTTTTAGTAAAGGTTTCAGCCTGATTTTACATCAGCTTGATTACTTTCCCTGAAACTGTGCAACGCCCTCCCCTCAGCGCCACCTGGTCACTGTAGGACCCGAAGGCAGGCAGCCTTTGAATGAACCCAGCATTTCCCCTGCTGCTAGTCTTTATTTTAAAAGCATTTTTAGAAACTTCCAGTTACAAAAATCTAATTCCAATGCCACCCTTTCCATGAGGTCCCTCACTAGAGTGTCCGGTGTTTTTTCTCCTGGACCCTCACCGGTTTGTCTGGTGTTCTAGTAAGTTGTGTAGCAGCCTTAAGAAGTTTTTTCTGTCTTTTATATTGTCTATCTTTTACTCTGGCTCAATACATAGAAATTGTTTAGTTTATCTTTTCTCCTTAAAAGAAAAGAAGGCACATATATTGTGGTGGTATGATGTTTTAATTCTTCTGGGAATATACCTAGAAGGGGAATAGCTGGGTAGAATGGGACCTCTAATCCTAGGTTTTTGAGGACTTTCCAGACTGATTTCCACAGGAGTTGCACCAGTCTGTACTCCCACCAACAGAAGTGTGCATTCATCTCAGATGCCCAATTTTTGATTGGGTCTTTGAATTTGGGTTGTCTAGTTTTTTTCTGTTCTTTATATGAAGATAACAATATGTGATATATTAACTACTGTTATTCTATTACTTTGTTTTGCAATTTTGTTTTATTTTTTCCATAAAATAAAAAATATAAATAAATAAAATGTTATAAAAATGAAAGGGAATTTATTTTAGGTCTTCCAGGGAAGATTTTATTTCCTTTTTTTTTGTTTTTGTGGTGCTGGAGATCAAACACAGGGGTATACATATGGTAGGCAGGTCCTTCTCTGCAGAATTACATCCCTGGCCTCCAAGTTTCTGGCATGTGTGTGTGTGTGTGTGTGTGTGTGTGTGAGTGTGTGTGAGTGTGTGTTGGGAGTACCCAAGAGACTGAACTCAAGGCTTTGGATTGAGCTACATCCTCAGCTCTTTCTATTTTTTATTTTTCTTATTTTGAGACAGGGTCTTACTAAGTTGCCCAGGCTAGATTCAAATTTTGATCTTCCTGCTTCATCCTCCAGAGTGTTGGGATTGCAGGCATGCACCCCATCTGGCTCAAGGGAGATTTTTGGGCTAGAGTTTCTTCTTTTTTTGCCAAGAATTGTTCCCCAAATAGAAGATAAAGCTGATGTGGCAGGGAACAAGTTGGAAGAATGAGAAAAGGAGAAGAGAGGAGATGGGGCACTCTCCTTCCTCAGGTAGCAAAGATTGTCAACAGTGGTGAGTGGGAGAGGGAAAGGGGGTGCTAGGGCTTGTAGCCTCTGCTCAGATCAGTGTGTCTACTTGCCTACTTGCTTGATGCTTCTGGGGAGAGAAGACACTAGCATAGTGGGATCCATAGCCCCTGGGGACAGAAGAGCAGAGGGAACATCTCCCAAGGAATGAGCTAGCTGTGGCCACAGCTGTCGTCCTGAGGCTGATCCCCAGCTGTGGATGGGGTGGGGTGAGTGTGCGCAGACACAGACGTTGGGGACAGGTGGAATTGTGCTTGTTCTTGTGTGTCCCTGATAGGTTCTATCACCCACAGAGCACCTATGAGCAGGTGAGAAAATGTGGAGCCTCACACAAGGTTAGCTCTGGTCCTGGGGGAGCGTGGGGAGGCAGGAAGGGTGGCAGACTAGTCTGCTCTGGTCCCGTGGTGAGGACAACGCTGAAGGCAATGGCAGAGAATTAGCTGGGAAAGGCTACCACACTGTTGATGAAATTTCCCTCTTCCTGGTGCCAAGTAGTGATACTTTGATGACTCAGTGCTGGTGACCAGCTCTCTGGGCCATATTGAGAAAAAGTACCACTGATGCATGACCACCAACTTCTGGTGGCCCCTGAGGCTGTCCACATGCCAAGACTCTGGCTTGCTGCTTCACAGAGAAACTAGAAGTCATCAGATGGGAACTTTCTTACCTTTCTGTTACAAAACCTACAAAACTGTCTTCACCCCACCCTTCTGTCCTCACTCGTTCTGTTAGGAGAGCTGCCTCTTTTCCAGAGGCCAGGCTTCCCCTCCAGTCTCCTCAGGATACTTCACCCTCAGTGTTGTCTTTTTGCTCCCATTGACTCCGTTGTTGTTTCTCACTTAGTTCTTTGTCACCATAATTTCAGCCTTGCAACATGCCTCTCCTGCCAAAACAAAACAAAACAACCCACTTCTCTAACTCCATGTTCCCACTACCATTTAGTCTCTCTAGTGCTTGATGATAATCATGCACTGGAAAGAGATGTGTCTGGATTGTAAGAGGAGTTCAACAAATATTTGTCGAAAAAATGGGAAAGGGGTAATCACTCACTCTCAACAGAAGTCAAGTGCTTTATATTGTTATATATTATATATCCTTCTAAGCACTTCTGCATGCAGTAATGGCTAAATGAGAATACTAATAACAGCAATAAAATAAGCCTGCACTTACTGGGAGTTCATTCAGCAGCAGGTGCTGTACTAGACTTCCACACACATTCACTATCTAGCACAACAATCCCATGGGGGGTACACCCCTGAAGCCACCTTTTGTACTGTAGGTAGCTGAAGCACTGACGACTCCAAGTCCTTCAGCCACTGCCACCAGAATCCAAGTCCAGTATCTGGCCCTGGAGCCATCACCACTCACTTACCAGGGATTCCTGGTATTATCTTTTCTCTCATTGTAAGTAGTAATTATTTTCATCTTTAAAGTAAGGCTTGAAAAAGAGAGGCCATGTGGCTGAGTTGAAAGAAAGAATGACAAACAGCTGAGCACTGGATCTTAATTTTGCACTATATTGTAGTGAGTTAGTAGCCAGGATTATTTTTTGTGGATCTAATGATCTTGAGTGCACTTGTGATGGTTAATTTTGCTTGTCACCTTGACTGGTTCGAGAAATGCCCAAGAAATCAGTAAAGTATACTCCTGGTTGTATCTGTGAGGGTGTTTCTAGAGATGACCAGCTTGTAGAACAGAAACTGAAGAAGGAGACCCATGCTGAATGAGAGTGGCGATAGGCTGGAGGTTCAGATGAAACAAAAGGTAGAGAAAGAGGAAGCCCACCAGCACTTTCACAGTCTGTCTGTCTATTCATCCTTCCCTTCCCACTGGCTGCTGTGAGGTCAACAGCTTTCTTCTGCCATGCCCTACTGCCGTGATGTTTCTGGCCTTGCTACAGGTTTGAAAGCAATGAAGCCGTGGCCTCTCTTACCATGAACTGAAACCTCTGAAGCCCTAAGGCAAAATAAACCTTTCCTCCTTTAAGTTGTTATTCTCAGGTGTTTTGTCACAGTCACGGAAAGCTAACACAGCCTTTGTTGAAGAGTTTTATCAAGTATGTAAGGCCCTGTTTCAATGTAAAAACTTTGATTTCATGCTCAGTGAATAAACTGCATCTTTACATGACAAGACATCATTACATAATGTCATACACAACTTTTGATAATAACCCAACTTCACAATTTCCAGTTGGTTTTTCAAGGTGGTATATTAAATAAGGTTTGTTGGCTGGAACTTTATTTTCTCATTTGATGTTATTTTAAGGAAGACAATTTATTTCTGGAGGACATTGAGCTTTTTAAAAATAAAATCTTATTTTTTTCTGATTATAAGAGAAATACATGCTAATGATGGAAAGAAATAAAGAAGGATCTCAAAGAAATGAGTCATGATATAATTTTGGCATATTTTTATAAACATACTGAGATGTTATTTATAGGTATAGAATTTTGTGTTTTGTTTCTTTTATTTAACACATTATACACATTTTGATAAACTGTTTCTTTCACTGATGCACAGTTTGCATGACAGGAAATAACTAACTCTCCCTTGAGAAAAATTAAAGCAACTGGTGGCGGACAGAAATCTGATGTTAATTTGTCACAATATAACGATTCCATTTCCTTTTGCTTTGGGGACAGCTCAAGTATTCTCAGCTGTCACCACCACACCCTTCTCTTTCTTATCAAAGAACATAATGTTGGGCAACGAAATCTATCACTTGGCACTTTCTGCCAGGGCAGCAGGAGCATTGAAAAATCTAGTGGAATTGTTGGGAAATCCAATATTTTAGATGTTTAATAATATATTTTCACATAAAGTTATAGAAATATCTGTTCAAAGATATTGAAGTAGTTTAATATCAAAAAAGAAATGCTCTGAATGTACAATAAAATATAACATATGAGAAATATTAGAAGGATTGTCATATATTATAAGTAATGGGCTGCATACATACATTGCCTCTGTACATTAAATTCATAAATAAAATAGAATTATATTATCCTGTCATTAAGAGCTTACACTCTGAAATTATATTTTGGGAGTTTGAATTCCAGGTTATAAGCTGCTGGCCTTGGATGAGTTATGCTGCTCTGTGGATCTCAGTTTCCTCATTTTAAATGCTTGTGTCTATGTTATAGGGAATTCTTGGGGATTAAATGAGCCAATTGGTGCAAAGTACATAAGGTGGTAGGTAGCATCTAAGGGTGCCATATTTGCTATTATTATTGCTATTTGTTACAGTATGTATATGGTATAACTGATGTATATCAGTGGTTCCTAAAAACCCAGGGAAATTCCAGAGCCGGGTTGTTGCACTGGATGGCCTCAGGATATTTCACAAATACTGGGCTGTCCCAGAGGTTCAGGTTCTATGAGTTTGCAGTTACCACATGACAACCCCTTCCTGGAGCTGGCATGGGAGCGCAGAGAGCATCATCAGTTAGACCTTTGGGAGAAGGCTTCGCTGAGCTCATGATGTCAGGGCCAGGGCTCAGGGGTGAATAGATGCTTCCTGGGAGAAGAGGTGGCTGGGAAGAAGTATACTCAACAGGGAGAGAAGAAGCATAAAAGTTCAGTTACACTTATTATGGGCCTATTAAAGAAAGATGAGCTGCTAGATGTATTTATCTCATGTACTTCTCAGCACAACCCATTAAGAGTGGCATTATAATCTCTTTCCAACATGTCGACACATTAAGTAATTTGGCATTTTTCCTAAACTCACAAAAGGAGTGGATTTGAACCCAGGTTAGATTCCAAAGCACACAGTATATTGCTGTCTACTTCCTCTATCGACAACGGTTTAGTGCGTGCAGGGGACTGCGAGAGCTCAGCGTGTTCAAGCAGTGGATGGCACAGCCGTGCTAGAAGAGGCAGAGTGGCAGTCTTTGGTTAGGTTTCCAAGGGCCTCTTTGTTATTTCTCATGTTCACAGCAATCCTCCTGCACTTTGAGGCCTTCCAGAGACCCACAGTCTGAGAGAGTTTGGCCTAAGAGGGTTGCATACCCAGCCTGCTGCACCCTGTGCCTGGGATTAAGCACCTCCCATCTTAATGTTCTTGCGGTGGCTGTTGTTAGGGGCATGGCTTTGGCCACCTTCCTCTTGGGACTTTCCTCTGTAATTGCCGCCCTCCCTCCCAAGGTTACCCAGGTGCCCCAAGGCAATTTGGTTTGCTAGTTACAAAGAAAACAAGATCTTGTTGACTGTGTGTGTTAACCCTCAGATTGGAAACACACAACAGATATTAAAGAAAGGGTTATTTTCTACTTTTCTTTACGTTTAGAAGAATGGGGGTCATGTGAATTAGATCTTCTGAAACTTTGAGGAAATAACCCCTCATTTTGTTTACTGATGAAGTCAGGAGAGATAAGCTCTACCTGTTCTGGGTAGGAGGTTGAATTTAATTTTATTGAACAAACAAGCCATTCTGGCTCAGTGACTCATAGGTAACTTCAGTCAAAAGAAACCTAATTTTATTCCTGCTCTCCTCTATATTTTATTGTCTCCAGAAATCCAAGGAGGCCAGTGTACCAGAAATAAGCAGGCTCAGGTTTTGCTCAGGGAAGAGCTTCAGTAGAAAATTGCTATTTCTTTGTGTTGTGTGCAGGTGAGTTAGGTCTGACACAGCCACTCGGGTACTAAGTGGAATTCGTAATGGGAGGATGGTGACGTGGCAACCCTAGTACCTAGAGAGTTTCCTACATGAAAATCAGTTCTGGCGAAGCTTATTTCTTTGAGGGCTTTTATCATTGAAACTTTGGTAGTGCTTTCTAAATCAAGTTTATCATCAACTAAAAAGATCAGGGCTCTTGAACAAATTAGTTGCTGACTTTGAGAAATGTGCTGCAGCAACTCTGATTTGTACTTTTATTTCCACTGCCTTAATAGTTTGCTATCTGACTACATTTCTCTTCGTTTGTTGTCTGTCCTGCCTATGTGTGTCTCATTCAACTTTTTCTCAAAATGTTCCAATAATCCTCTTTGCTTATTAAATCAAGTTCAAAGTCTTTATTCCGAACATCCCAAGACTTTCCTTTTCACTCTAGTTAACATATATTAGTATTTTTTAGACCTTCTTCATATTGATGACATTAGTCCCCAGATGTCAGACTGAATCTACTTATAGATAATTCTTTAACCAGTCAACACTAGTTTGTGTATTTCAGGATTCAGAACATGGCTATAAAGCTGAACTTCTCTTGTTTAGGATATTTCAGGAATCTCTAGGCTCTGATATATGCTTTATGTCAATTACTTTAAAATTATTTATTCTCCATGATGTATATTTGTCTTGTCCTTGAAATGAGACTATTAGCTCCTTGAAGGTAGAGGCATATTGTAGGTTTCTTTTCAGCCCTCAGAACCCTCAGCGCAGAACAACACTTACAGTAGTTGGTTCTATCTCTTTCTACCAGTTCTTTTTTTTTTTTTTTTTTGGTTTTTCTCCGGTACCGGGAACCGAACTCACGACCTTGCGCTTGCCAGGCAGGCACTTTTGCTGCTGAGCTAAATCCCCAGCCCCTTCTTTCTACCAGTTCTTATCAACGTGAAAGGAATTGTACAGATATTTCTTGTTCGCTGTATCTAGTGGACCACAGCCCCTGCTGTCTGAGGCAGAAATTACCCATCTTGTAAAAGGTGATCTTAGTCCTGTGACTAATGGTGTGGCTCGAGGGACCCTGGCCCCATCCTTCTTGGCACAGAGTGTGTGTCTGTAGGTTGCATGAATGAATGATAATTGAGAGGAAATACTGGGCTCCTGGATTCCATTTTCTGTTTTTCGTCAGTTTGATAAAAAGTAAATCCACTTGCCAGGCATGGTGGTGCACACCTGTAATCTCAGTGCTTGGGAGGCAGAGGAGGAGGACAAACAGGGGTTCAAGGCCAGCCTGGGCTACATAGTGTGAACCTTTCTTAAAACAACAACAAAAAAGTAAATCCACTACATGACGTCAGCCAGATTAGCAGAAGACAAGGGCTGCTTTTAGTTCTTACTTTAGAAGGTTAAAAACTCTTTTTTAGAAGTATGGCTTTGCTTTGACAGTTTTTTTTTTTTTTTTTAGTGCAATTGTTGGCAACTCTTTCTCTTCTTGTAAGCCTTGAAGCATATTTTGGAATGGCACTAAAAGTTAGCCTCGGCATACAGCCCTCCTTTACTTCACTGTGATCCACAGGCTGCTTTCCCTGATGTCCCAAGACACCAAAACAGGGAGTTAATTATTCCCTTCTCTAACCCCTCTGAGTCACATAGAATATGTGTTTTTCTTGTACTACATATACCCTTACACATGCAAGTATTATTAGAGGTATTCTATTGTATATTTCTTTTTTTTTGCTAATGGCTCTGTAAATTCCTCAAGGCCAGTGCTGTGTGAAAGCGTCCTTTGTCTTGGCATCTCTGGCCTGTGGCATGCTGCCTATCTTAGGAGGTGCCCCACTGATGTTCATCGATGGACTGAGTAGCAATGGGGAAGGAGTGAAGCATTTGAACACTTCAATGCTGTCTTTTGCAATAAAGTGGCATTTTGGTGGCTAACCATCCTACTGGCCTGGCGCTTCCGCAGCTGAAGTGCTAGGGAGCCAGCAGCCAGAAGCCCTTAGTGCACACCACGGAACACCATCCAGTGAGCCAGAGAGCACCACAAACACAACCAGGGCTCTGCCTTTCTTCTACAGGAAGGTAAATATTGAACTTTGAAATTGTGGGGTGTTATGTTGGCACTCACAAGGTGAGAGGTCTGAAGGAATCCTAGCTCATGCCTCCCTTCTCCATGTGGGGAGCACAAGGTTTGGGCCGGGGTGGGATGGCTTCCTTTTGGAAAGACTGCTTTCAAATTGCCGCGGACATTTCACTCAGGCCCTTTACATTTGATGTGGTTCTTATTGGTGATGCCAAAGGCTATCTTTAAGAAGATCACTGAAAGGCTGTCACCATTTCCTAGGAATGCTCTCTGAGAAAGGGACTTTGTAGGCGAATTGTTCCTCCATCATATATCTGCTTAGTGCCAGATAGATTTTAACATCCTGGGTAGCTTTTGGTAGACAGACCTTCCGAGGATGTATTTTATGTGTCAAAGAACAAATAGCTATAGGGTAGATTTTTAAAAAGGCATTTGAGTATTTGAGTCATCTTTTCCTAAAAAAAATTAGAAATGTATACGTTTGTTCTACTTTGGAAATAGTAAGCAAAGGAAAATATTTTTATGGTTTTATTAAAATGATCTCATTCTTGAGCAGCTGAAATGGCCCCAGCTGGAGAGACAAGTCTAGAGGAATAGGGTTTAAAGATCAAGATTAACAAATTAACAGGCAGGAAAAGCCAAATAGCCAGTTAACCTACTACTGCAAAGCCCGGGGGCTGGGTTGGAGCACCAGGCTCTCTGTGCCAGCTCAAATTTGTGCCCTGAAGTCTGCAGCTGAGGTGCTGCCTTCCCTAATGCTCTTCACTCTCTGGGAATGTTTTCTTCATATGTCACTTCCTCTGCTGAGCGGGTGTGGAAATCACATTGTGTTGTTCTGAGGTGGTTGCCAGGGGAACATCTCAACCTAGTCATTATCTACTCAGGCTACTGATTATATTAAGTCAGGAGACAGAGCCGTGCAGCGGGCAGCAGGAGCTGCCTGCACGCCCGTGTCCCTGTCTATGTATTCTCTTCTCCACAGTTTCTCTCCTGTCACCCCTCAACAGAGTTAGTAAATGAAATACATCCCGAGGAAGTCAGCACTGGGATAATAGCGCTGTTACGGTTTCATTTCTCCTAGCCTCCAGTTGCGTTTTAGCAGCTTTTCTGGAATAAAAATAATTGCCACCCTTTTCTCTCACTCTTCTGCCCCTCCACACCTGGGTGTAAAGGTAACTCTCTTTGTTAAAGGTCTGTGTTTCTTGTGTCCCACACAATGGTAATAGAACCATGATTCCCTACTACACTTCCAGAGGAGCGTCTAGAAACTAATATAGATGCTGCTCTTTTGAGTTGTGTGACACAGAAACAAGAAATAAAACTGGCTTTTAGAAAGTAGGTTTGTCTCATGTATTTCTATTGAGCTGGATGATCTATTATGATGATCTCTTCTAATGTTTATTAGAAAAGATGTGGAAAGGGACATCTTTTCCAGAAGAATGCTTGTGGAATTGGAAATTATCATTCTAACTTGGAATTTTAAATCTAGATGCTGTTCATACTTCTATATGATGTATGATAAATGTTAAATCCATGCTTGAAAGTAAAGCAATGGTACTAAGAAGTGAAAGGAAAAAATGACACTAAGAAAGGAAAATAGATTCAACTGAATATATCTATGCACATGTCATGAAACATTTCTAAATCTCCTTAAGAAAGTCTGACTTAGGGGTTGGCAACATTTTTCTATGAATAGCAATGTAGTATTTCTGACTTTGTTGACCATTTGGTCTCTGTGGAGACTACTCTGCCACTGTAGTATGAAAGCATCCCGGGGCTGGGGATTTAGCTCAGCGGCAAAAGTGCCTGCCTGGCAAGCGCAAGGTCATGAGTTCGGTTCCCGGTACCGGAGAAAAACCAAAAAAAAAAAAAAAAAAAAAAAGCATCCCTAGATGACAGACAGACATAGAGGGGCATAGAGGTGTTTCAGTAAAACTTCATTTATCCAAACATGCAGGAATAGGGGGACAAGTTTAGAGTATGGGCTGTCATCTGTCTACTTCCATTCCAGAATCTCTTTTAATACTAGAAATTTTGTTCTAAGGGAAGACAAGATTTTTTTGATATTAATTCTGTTGACCCACCAGGTGTGGTGGCGCACCCCTGTAATCCCAGCTCTCGGGAGGATGAGGAGGAGGATTGTTGTGAGTTTGAGGCCAGCCGGGGCTACAGAGTGAGCCGAAGGCCAGCCTGAACTGCAGAGTGAGACCCTGTCTCAAAAAGACAAAAAAAACCCCAAAAAAACAAAACAAAACAAAAAACCACCAAAAAACCGTTGTAATTCTGTTGTCCCTGTCTGCTGCGACAGATTAGGACTATGGCTAATAGGTTTAACGGAGAAATGCAATAGGCCTTATTATTTAATATACATTTTTGCTTCCACATTTTCCAGTAATTCAAGACAGTGATAGAAGTGGTTGGTGGAAGAGAAAGAGCCAGGGGCACTGTAGATGGGGAATAGCAGTTGTGTGGGTTTCACTAAGCATTTTAGAAGGAAGGTTGAAGGAGTGCAGAACTTGGAATTGGAGGCTATTGTATTTGCTTTTTTCTATAAATACTGTTTCTAAAAGTTCTAGATGGTATTCTATCCTGGGCGAGAGAATAAAACTACAAATACTTGAGGAAATGAAGACTTCCGTCTGCATCCATCCTTAGAAGAAACTGACTCAAAAATTAAGATTAGTAGTTTGGAGATTCCTCAGAAAACTAGGTCCAGAGGTCCCATTCAACCCAACTATCCCCCTTCCGGGTATTTTCCCAGAAGATCTAAAAACATCATATCACAGCAATATATATGCACCTATGTTCACAGCAGCACAATTTGTAATTGCTAAATGGTGGAAGCAACCCAAATGTCCATCCACCGTGGACTAGATAACAAAATTGTGGTACTTTTATATAATGGAATATTACACAGCTATAAAGAAAGATAAACTTGAGACTTTTATAGGTAAATGGTCACAACTAGAGACCATACTCATAAGTGAAATAAATCAGACCTGCTTGTGCAAGCACCACATTGTCTCACTAGTGTAAAACCTGAAAGAGTTAATTTAAACTAGGAGGTATGATAGACATTGTGAAATGATAGGAAAACACTCAAGGGTAAAGGGCAACTGGGATGTGGGAAAAGAGAAGGGAAAGAAGGAGAAATTTTGTATGTATGTATATACAGGATAGTTAACACAGTTGTTCTACTGTCTTCTATTTCTTTGCTGAAAGAAACTGTCAATGAGTCCTTGATTGATCAATATTGCATGTCTCTGTTTTCATGAGAAACCATTTTGAAGATATCAATACGTAATACAACAAGCATTGTTAATTTCCTACCACTTGGTAACTCTGTATTGTCTGTACTGTTCTTCTGCTATTTTGTAAAAGGTTGTCTGTCTGTTCATGTTTTTCTCCTTTTATTTTTAAAATGGAAAAATTAAGATTAGTGATATAAAGAATCACTTCGGCACTTATGTGTAGAATTGGAATCAGTGGGCAAAAACGAAAAATTTAGAACAACACCAAATGTTTTCTATTTAGGCAGAAAGCACACATTAGTAATTCAGGCAAGTCTCAACAAGGACATGAATGTGGTTAAAGAGAATTAAATAGATGGTAGACCATATAACATAGTAGGAGATACGATATGTACAATATGTCTTATGTGACTGTATTTTACAGAGATATCCACATACCTATGGCTACGTGGTGACAAGCTGCTATAATTGCTAAGTTAGGGAAACTGGAGAGTGATCATAGTGATGTATGGTTTCTAGTTTCAAATCACTGTCAGGGTAAATGCAAGCATTAGAAAGATGGTGGATAGTTTTATAAATAAAGGAAAATCTCAGCTCAGCGGCAAAAGTGCCTGCCTGGCAAGCGCAAGGTCGTGAGTTCGGTTCCCGGTACCGGAGAAAAACCAAAAAAAAAAAAAGGAAAATCTCAGAGTTTTTCAGTCTGGTTTGCACCATCAAGTTAAATGTAGTGGAAAATTTACCTTAGTAACTATTTACTGTAATCTTTTAATGGAGATCATTTAATCTACTTGGTAACTTAACTATATAGCTACAGAGTGACCAATGACTATGAAGAGACTGATCTTTAGGATTTTGCAACCTATTTAGGGACATGTTTTACATACGTAGGGAAAACATAAAGCCTACTCAGAAAGCAAAATACAGTGAAGGTAAATTAGTATCGTCTTAGCATAGATTATAAATAAAGGGACATGAGTGAAAGAGTTATCCAGAATGGAGTGCTGAGAAAAATGGAAAGGGAATTTCAGGATGGAGGGTCAACAATCATTCTGTGAGTGGAGGATGAACAGCAACAGGTGGGGAGAAATGGGGGAGGAGGGTAGGCAGCCTCCGTGGCCAGGAAAGGAGGCTGGACTGAGCCCAGCCCCAAGAAGGTCCTGGAGGACCCCAAGGAGGGGTGACAGTATGGTGGGTCTTATAGATGATATTTCATATGGTGACTGGTATGGCAATGAAATACTACCTGCAATGAGCTTCTCTTTAAATTTTTATATATTTTTGCAGTTTTTCTCAGATTAAGAAAGTAAAAGAAGCAAATTATTTTTGAAAAATCCAAGTGCTTTTTACATCCAGAAGTGTATCATGCAGACAATTAACTATTACATACTTCCACCTGCAAAGATCACAATTAGAATGATGTTGCTTAATAGCACTGAGGTTAAATTTTTTAAAAAAGAATCATTTGGAACCTTGATTTATAAAGCTTGATATCTCTTATTTTCCTAATATGCTAATGGCTTATGTTAGAAGCCATAAAATAACATCGGCTATTTGTTTTTCTTTTGAGACAGGGTCTCCCTGTGGACTTGTGAGCATCCTGCCTCAGGCTCCCAAGTGCTTGGATTGCATATGTGTGCCACCATACTGGGCTAACATCTGCTATTGAAAAGAGGTGTTTTGGTTATTTTCTCCCTCTGACTTTCAAAATCTGATGCCATCAGAGAATTATGATTTAATAAAACAGTGAACTGGGTCCTTTGTTCATCTCTGTCATGCTTGGTAGACCATCTGGCTGGAACCTGGAAATCCACCCAGTGGAGACTGTGAAAGGTGCAGTTTCCAAGACAGTTGAAACAGCCCATTTGGGGTCATGAGGAGGGGTCAGAGATACCACTGGAGCCCTGACCGGCTGTGTCCAATATTGCCTTGGTCTACTGGCTCAATTTTGAATTCTAAAAAGGATATTGTGTGTGTCGGGGAGACTGTGTCTACTATAGGAGTTATTTCAAACTTCTGTATCATGAAAGGGCTAAAAAACCAAAACTGAACATTGATGTGCAAGGTTAATAAGCCAGGAGAAACACAAACACATCTATCTCCTACTGGCCTTTTAAGGCTTCAGGATCAGAACTAGCAAGTTATAATTTCTCCTAGTAATTTCCAGGGGTGGAGGTAACTCAAATTACTTCTTGGTCTGAGCTTGTTTATGTCAAAGGAAAATAATACTCTGTGGGTGCAGTCCAGCACTTTGAAATTATAGATGGGGACTGATATGAGAACCAAACACGGAGACCCTCAGAGTGCACTGTGAGATGCATCCATGGTCCCCAGCCACCACCGCCCACCACAAGCCCAAGGTAAAGGATGATTATGAGAGAAGAATGAAATCTAGAGGGATGACTGGTCCCTGGTTTGGGTTTCCAGGGAGTCTTAATGTTAAGAGAATTCTGAATTAGTGTGTGAGGAAAACTGCAAATGAAGAAGAGTAATGGAAGGAGAAATGGAAACAAGAGCATTTCTGAGGTGATGATAATGGAGGAAAACACACAGGCAACTAAAAGAACTTCGTGGAGGTGAAGAATTTGCCTGGGAATGCAAGCACAGAGCTCCGGGGCTTAGATTAGACAAAAAAGGGCAAATTGGGTAGTGAAGAGTTTCTAAGGGCCACTGTACATGGTTTCCCTGTGTGGTCTGAAAAACAGAGTAGAATCTCATCTAGTCTAGTCCTGGCTGAAGGTAGAAGGAATGTACTGAAAAATGAAAATAATACCTTTCTTGTATAATATTTCAGCATTTTTAAGATTTACATTGTTAAAGCCGATGTTCAGTGAGGACTGGGCCATTGTTACAGCCCTGAAAGGTAAAGCAAGGGCTGGAATTACTTCACGAGTGAGGAAACGGGAAGACAAAGGTTCAAGTTCAGCTGGGAGACGGAGGAAGGCAGGCAGACATCGATAGATTTTGAAGTGCAGAGGGAAATGAGGATTGTTTTTTCTTTTTGAAGAAAACGTTTGTTCCTTTCCAGGTACACTTGATTACTCACTGTTAAGGAGGCGGAAGTCAATGAATGGGTAGGAGCCGCGGCGTTCAGCAGGAACCCCTGTCTGACCCCTTAGTCGTACATCTCCTAGAAAACAGAAAATCCAAACAAATGTTTGAAGACGTTGCCAAGTGTATTCACTTTTCCTCTGTGTATCCTCTTAGCCAGTTATGTCAACGGAACCTAAACCAGATGCCACAAAGAAGAAAATGATTCCCTTTCACCTTACTTCAGAGAGCACCAGGTGGGAAGGGCTGCTGAATTAGTGCTGAGCGTAATGGGTTGGCAATACACTGACAAATGAATACACTGTTCTCTGGCATTTACCTGGTTTGTGAAGATGACTGCAACTTGCAAAGTTTTCATAGTTTTTATACTTCCCAGGGCCATAGGGACAAGCATCCAAACTTGGAAGGACAAATGGTGTGTTGGGATTGTAGCTTTTGTTCTTAGATGTAACCACTCATAGTGTCATTTCTCTTGTTCGCAGTCAATTTGTTTTCAGACTGGTGCCACCCTCCTTTTCCCAAGGCAGTGTCAGTGATCTGTATTAGAATCTGTTCTCAGGCCAGCTGAGCTCCAGGTACTCTAACTTCTGAGCTACCCTTGCACCTATGATGGCTGGAGAGTTTGTAGAGTTTATAGTACTTATTTATTTGTAGACTTCTTTTAGTAACTATATTCCTTTTCTTTTTTGGTGTGTATGTTCTGCCTTCCCAATCAAGGAAAGTGATGAAATAGAGTGGAAAGTGTATAGGCTTTATATCTAGGACAAATCTGGTTCAGACACTTGCTACCTGTGTGATTTCGGGGAATTTACTTCTCTCAGTTTCAGGTGCCTCATTTATAACATGAAAATGACTTGCTTCAAAATACCATTGTCAGAGTATCTAAAGCAACACTTGCTGCCTGGCAATAAATGCTGGTTTAGTCCTTCTCAACTCCTGCAAAGCAGGGCTTGTGTACATTACAGTGTCTGCATTTCTCCCTAGTGCTTTGTGTGGTGTTGGGAACGAGGTAGGCTCTCAGCGAATATTTTGCTCCTACCTGTTGACAGGAGCAGAAGACCACACTTTCCAGTTACTATTATTTGGAATCAAGGAGGGGGAGAAATACAAGAGAACTAGTGTGTTTCTGGAAGAACCAAATTTGGGAAGGTTTCAATTCCAGGAGCATTAATTCCAGGTGCAATGGCGCACGTCCCATAAACCATTTTTCTCCCAGGCCTAACAGCACTAGGACCTTAGCCTAGGACAGAGATGGGGAACAGTCTTCTCCTCTTTTCCTAACTCCTGGTGAAATCCTCACCTGCTGCAACCCATGCAATTGACAATGCTTGAAATGCCCTTCACAGATGAGTTTCACGTGTACTTTGGTTATAAAATACAAGCTGTGAGTTTTTGGACTATTCTTAGCTTTGAATTTTGTATTGGTGCCTTATTTATTAAGTTTCATAGAGCCTGATATGCTATTGTTATATTGGCATCAAAGGATGTTACAATTTATGGAATAAAAAGAAATTAATTGATCAAAAAGATAAAGCACAGTGAGAGGAGGAAGAGATGAAAAAGTGCATTTAAAAATATGAATGTAACCTGCTATCAGAGAAGAGAATCCTGTTATCTTTGGTAAGTGCCTGGGGTGGATGGTCAATAGTTGAAGGAAAGCCACCCGAAAGAGTTGAAACCTTCTCTTCTTGTAGTTTTCTTCAGCACCCTACGGTTATAATGCTCCAGAGTTTACAAAGCACTTTCAAAAACATCACAGTGGATTTATTGTTGGCTTTTTTCTCATTGGATGCTCACATAGTCTTGAGAGGAAAGGTCTTATTATTCCCTTATTTGGTAAGTGAGAAAATAGTGGCTCAAGAAGAATGGCTTGAAGAGTGCTATTCTCCCTGGGGCCCCAGCAAAGGACTCCAGCCCATTAAAGACACTCAGGAAAAATCTATTGACTTTCCTTGAGCTTCTCGAGTTGATGGTGCTTTAAGCCTATAATGAGCAGGAGTAGAGTTAAATTCAGGTTGTTAGATTTCATAGACACAGCTCTCTTCCCAATACCACTGGTATCTCCCCCTCAGGGAGTGTGTAGACATTGTTTTTAAAATGAAACAAAACAATAACAGAACAAAACTTTAGACCCACACCTCCTTGATGGAATTCATACTTCTCAAATCCACTGAGGAAACATAGCATGTCAAAATGATAAAACAAATTGAGTGCTGACTGCAATTGAATTTGTATTTTATATTTATAATGGTGGATAGGCGTATACTTCAAAAACCTATACACAGTTGAAAATGTAGGCATTTGATCAGTGAAACTGGCCTTGTGCATTTGTGACCTGTTGCACTAATCTCTTAGGTTTCTCCCAGGAGTCTTAAGTTTACCATTTGGAATTCACTTCTCTTTTAATATTCTTGGTTTTGTATTGTCAAAGAGTAGCTTTTGGCCTTGTAGCTATGGTCATTACCATTTTCCCATAAAAGAACCATGTAATATTGGTGTAGGTTTTAAAGACCCTGTCAAGATTCACTCCTGTTGTCCATCTGAGAGTGTGGGGCAGAGAGGCCCGTCAGCAGGTGCGACTTTAGATCTAAGGAAACAGGAGAGAGAGCACTACAGGGTGGAATGACCGGGGTGGAGGCCCAAGCCCAGGAGGGTGCCAAGGAATCCGGAATCCTTTCCTGTACTGACCAGCGTTTTGCCATATTGAGTAACCTTGGATGAACCAATAACCTCTATGAGATCTAGTTTTCTAATATTTACATTAGAATATTTATGGCTTATAGCATATTTATAGCAATTTTGCCTACTTCACAGGGTTGATAGGAGGAAATTCTAATGTGTATGAAAAATATAATTAACATTTATTGAATACTTATACTGTGCTGAGAACTTTATATGTATTATCTCATATCACCAATCTAATAGTCCAATGTATTATTAGACAATTCCATAGATGAGGATATTAAAGCCAATGGAAATTTGGTAATTTGTCAAAACTCATAGAGCTAGTAAGAGCTTGTGCTTAACTTCAATACTAACTCTAAACTAATGTTCTTAACTTTTCTGATATCAACAAAAAATTTCATAGTTAAGCATTAATTTTTTCTTTCCCAATTTTTTTTTTTTTTTTTTTTTGTATCGGGAATCGAACTTATAACTTCCTGCTTGCCAAGCAGGCACTGTGCCACTGAACTACATCCCTGGCCCCCAATGTATGTCTGATTGCTGTCTACCAATAAACAAGGATACAGTCACCATGATTCCTAATAACTGAATACCAAAAGAGCTTACTGCCTTGATGAATTCAAAATTCAATCAGATAGATGTTTATTCAAAGTGTACTGCAATGGAAAAGGGCTATATGAATAAGATAATTGAATCCTGCTCTGGATCAACAAGGAATCTATTACTTCCAAGTACGAAATGGACAGCAATTATTAAAAATATTATTCAGCACAAAGACCCAATCCAAAAATGAGCATCTGAGATGAATACATACTTCTGAGATGGAGAAACACAAATGGCAATGAATAATGAAAAAATGTTCATCATTGGTCACTTGAGTGATGCAAATTAAAACAGTACTGACATTACATTCACCCCAATAAGAATTGCTGTCATCTAGAAATCAGTCTATAACAAGTGCCGGAGAGGCTGTGGGGGAAAAGGAACTCTTCTGTACTGTTGGTGGGAGTGCAGACTGGTGCAACCACTGTGGAAATCAGTGTTGAGATTCCTCAGAAATCTAGGATTAGAGGTCCCATTTGACCCAGCTATTCCCCTTCTGGGTATCTTCTCAGAAGAATTAAAAACATCATACCACAGAGATACATGTGCACCCATGTTTATAGCAGCACAATTTGTAATAGCTAAATCTTGGAAACAACTCAAATGCCCATCAACTGATGAAATGATAAAAACAATGTGTTTTTTTTTTAATATAACAGAGTACTACTTGTCCATAAAGAAGGATAAACTGGAGACTTTTATAGTCAGATGGATGCAACTTGAGACCATACTCATCAGTGAAATAAATCAGGCCCATATGTGCAAACATCATATTGTCTCATTAGTGTGAGAAAATAAACAGGTAAATAAGATCCAAAAGGTACAGTAGATATTGTGAATTGGGAAGAAACTGTTCAAAAGAAAAGACAAACTGTGATGGGAGAAAGGGGAAAGGGAGAAAGGAAAAAAGAAAAATATGTATTTATACACAAGATAGTTAAGATAGTTATATGGCTAGTTTCTCTTAGTCCAATGAAAAGAGAGGTTTGTGCTAATATTGTCTGAACAAGATATCATGCCTATGTCCTGTACTCTGAATAACTACTATGAAGACAATAATATGTAATGTATTAATTATTGTTAGCCTCCTACTAACCAGTTTTGAAATTATTATATGGTTATTTTTATTTTTTTCTCTTTAAAATAAAAATATTATTCAGCAGAATTGAAACTGGTTGCCAGTTAATTTACTTAAGTTCTGTTTTTTTTTTTTTTTGGTTTTTCTCCGGTACCGGGAACCGAACTCACGACCTTGCACTTGCCAGGCAGGCGCTTTTGCCGCTGAGCTAAATCCCCAGCCCCTTACTTAAGTTCTTAATGAAACATAATTTTCATTATGCACCTTACTTTGGGAGAAAAAGAAACAACCATGAAGCAAGTTGATACCAAGAATACTCAAACAAGCAAGTCACACATAGTAACAGCAACCAAAAATAAAATCACACATGAAAGATTCAGCTTCAGTGCTTATACTGTCTTTAACTATGATAGCTCTTAGGGGTAGTAAATAATTATTTTTAAGATGGATTAAATTATGTTAAAAACACTAGTAGCGCAGGAGGCAGGATGACTAAGTGGACTAAGTGCATTTTAGAAATTTTCAACGTGAAACAATTCAAGATATAAGCAAACCCAATTTTCCATATCTTGGACCTTCTGTTTAATTGAAGCTCTAATGTAGTAAGATGGAAGCGGTAAGCATATAATTTTAGTATGGAAGTCTTTTCTTTCTCCCTACTTCTCTGAGCTCCTGCTGTTGCTACCTTGCCTCAGTGTGCTGGTGAGAAGAGAAATAGCTCAGTGACAACCGACCTCGGAGGAGGCCACTGGGCCCTTGTCCGAAGGACAGCACAAGTGGTGTCCTGCTGAGCTGCTTTTACTGGCCTCTGGCCCCCAGCAATCATCTATTTACCTAAGGCCTTATATCCAAGTTAAACAATTATTTTGACTATTCATTAAGCTCTTGTTTGACTTCAGCAGGGTTTTTTTTTTCCTGGCAAAGAATAGGTGCTGTGGAAGCCGAGGAGGAAGCGTTGACAGCTCAGAGTCATGTCCTCAGTCTGTTCTCATTGTGTTCCAAGAGGAAACAAACAGCAAGGGAATTCTTATTTTTGAAAAGGCTGCTGCTCTTTTGCTTCTTCAGGCTGAAAACATAACATGTTGTCCTTGGTACTGAAGGCTGCAAATACAGGCAGGGAGCTGAGCTGATTCGCTCTGGGAGTCAAGACCTGGAGACAGTCCCTCCCCCTCCCCGGGGATGTGGCTCCGGATGGACCTCTTGCCCACTTGGCCTCTTGCTCAGTGTCTGTTTAATAAAAGCTTGTGCTAGCGAGCAGACGTTTATGTGGCCTCTTATGTAACTGGCAAAGAGGGTGGAGACTCTGACAGTGATGACAACTTACAGTGGCTGAAACATGGGCCATATGACGAGAACCAGACTCTGGTCCTAATCATGGGGTGTCAAGGTCATTGCAGGGTGGAGAGAAGGTCTAAGACAGGGACACAGCAGTAGCTACTGGGCTTCTATTGCATCTGAGAGGAATGAAAAAGACGCTGAAGTTGTAAGGGGATAGAAGAGGGGTTCATGGTGGTGGTGTCACTAATCAACAAAGAAGATGAGATGGTGTGGTGTCAAAAACAGGAAGTCACAGAACAGCCTCAATATGGCGGGGAAGGAGAAGCTCTGTGGTTGGGCTTCCTGGGCACATTCCTTATTCATGTCACTGCCACCTCTTGCAAAATGAAAACAAAGGGAACCAGATCCCCGAATCTCAGACTGTTTCAGCTGTGGACTTTGTTTTTTTAAGATGACTACTCTCACAATTCGGAGAGTGATTTCTGCTAGGATGTTTATCTATTCTAACAAAGGGGAGGAGGGCTGAGCAATTTAATCACTTCAGAGATTTATGAAATAGTACAAGCAGCCAGGTTAGAAAATTCAGGCAGAGATTATGTCCTGACTCCTGAGTACCGTGATCTTCCATGAGACATCCAGTGTGACTATTACACCCAAATCTCCCTTGTGGAAGTTTAACTTTCCACTTTCTTGGGTAAGGCCTGTCCAGTCTATCATCAAGGACTACCAGTCCCTTGACTGGCTTGTCTCACTAGCTCTGTGTCTTGGGCTGTCGTTGAGAGAGCTTTGCATGTAGGAAAGAGAGAAATGAAGTTATCCAGAAACCACACTTTTGGCAAAAGGCATAAAATAAAGTTTTCTTTACACATGAGAAAGTTCTTTCTTCTCTTTAAAAATCTTGATCCTTATATCAAAACCAGGAAAAAAATGGATTTTTTTTCTCCTAACAGTGCTGTACTACTTTGCAACTTTTGCTTAGGGTTATTAGATCCATTGTGACAAATGTATACTTGGGGATTTGAATGGTGGGAAAGTGAACGTGTAAATAGCAATGCTTTATTTTCCAGAGCAGGTGAGGCAGGCTTTAACTCAGGCTAGTAGCAATAGGAGCTATCTTCATTCTTTAGCTTGATAGTGTTTCAGGGGGAAAATGAGAAAAAAATGTTTCAATTACTGGAAACACAGGAGCTTAATAAAAAAGATATTGAACAAGAAGCAGTAGGAATGCCTAAGGAGAATTCCAAGAAGCTGTAAAAGAATTTAAAAGAACACGAAGAACACATCTTCTTACAAAAGATTGAGAGGGAGAATAATCTGAGGAGTTATTGGAAGGACAACACAGTCTGGGTCTGCCCTCACTAAGAAAACCCCTGGGCAGGCTTGCACACCATTCTCTTGCATCTGGGATAATACTTTTTATCTCAGAATTTCTCCAAAGCCAAATTTGTTGTTTTAATAATTATATATATATATGTATATGCTTAGCATGGCGCTATGTTACAGTTCTCAGTACACAGACGGCCATTTTGGATTCTTCCATTTTTGATTAAGACTCTTTCCGTTCTAATCCTGTAAGTCTACTTGAGAAATCCCTTGCACAATTATACATATATTTTATATTGTTTCTATTCTTGTGTTACTATGCTGGGGCCCCCGTCTTCCCTCATGACATTCTTTAGGAGGATTTCCTAAGTGTCAGGCACTAGTTGAAGGATTTCACACACCTGAGCTCTTTTAAGCCGTAGAAAACTCCCCTGGACAGCTTGCACTGGGATGGCTCGGGAGCCCTTGCCCTCTGCTGCCTGCACAAGTTCAGTGTCTCCGTTCTCTAGAACCATTATCCATGGTTTCCTTTGATCTTCCCAGGCTGGACACGTCAGGGTTAATAATAGTGAGTGTGCAACCTGTGTCCTGAAGGTGGAGTATGTACCATGGTGCTTCATCAAGGCAATGTAAGAACCCCAGGATACCATGTACCACGGACCATGGCTTGAGAACTGTGAGCTCCTGCTGGGCAGGTGAGGTGGCAAGGAAATGTAGATTACACTGAAGATGTAGATAGCTTGCAGGTTAGTAGAACTTTTAGGCTATGTGAGTCCTGAAAAGGCCAGTTCCAGGGTAGATTCAGAGAGGCACTCCAGGTTAATTTAGTTCATTTTAACAAATGACTATGCAAAACATTATACAAAATGTTGGAATGCAGGTGGAGAAATGTTGGAAAGCAAGGAGAAAAAGGATATTCAAAGATACATAAAATAGCCTCTTGACACTCAGATAATATACAGTGCAGACGAGAGTTGTATAAAGGAGTAAATACAGTGCACAGAAGAAAACAACTTGATGCTGGAATACCTAAGTTTGGTTCCCTCTCTCAGAAGCATTGTGAGACTTTATGATTTTATATGACTAAAAATCTTGGAAACATTTGCATTTAAAACAACTTCCTACTAGTCCTGTAAAATGTTTCAGTTAGAACTGAAAGTGAAACACTTGCTGTTCAATATTAAAATTAAATATAATTTTCCAATTTAAAATGTCTTCATGTTTTAGAATAACAGTTGAA
The DNA here is from genome assembly GCF_000276665.1 of Chinchilla lanigera. Taxonomy (NCBI): domain Eukaryota; kingdom Metazoa; phylum Chordata; class Mammalia; order Rodentia; family Chinchillidae; genus Chinchilla; species Chinchilla lanigera. The sequence continues at coordinate 767,154 of NW_004955439.1, forward strand.
GCTATGATTTATACTGTTAAAGCAGGTCTCTAGTAACCAGACTTCTGTGAATACAGGCAAACGATTTAAATTAACAATCACATTTTCAGAAACACCTTGTAACTTTTAGGAAGAGATGTCTTTTAGTACTTGATGAGTATATTAGCCTTCTGGAAAAACTATATAGAGAGATGGGGCAGAAGAAGGAGAAAAGAAAAAGCCCAAGAAAGAAAATAAGAAGGAAGAAAGGAACCTGCAAAGAAAATGGGTATTCAGAGGGATTATTCAAATACTGGTGGTGAGGGAGAGGCAGATGTCAAGGGTAATTGTAGATTTATGTCGTGCATGACTGGAGGGTTGGTTGTGCCAATCACAGAAAAAGAGAATTTTTAAAGAGAAGTGACTTCATAGAAATGATATTGATGGTAGTGTTTTCATATAAATGATACTGATGCCACAAATTTGTGGCAGGCGAGTACATTGGTGAGCAAATGTGAAAACAGTCTTGGCCTCATGGAACTTACTGTCTTATGGAGGGGACCTCATGGAACCATCCTTTGCATAAACACACAGTTGTGATGTTGGCTAGTGGGACAGAGGAGAGGTATACTGTGCTGTGAAAGTTACAAAGGCTTCACTTTGCTAGGGAGGCTGTTATGAGCTTCCTTTAAGAATCTATATTTGATTTGAGATCTGGTAAATGAGCAGGTGAATAAATGAATTGAAGGTGAATAAATGACCCATTTTTACCCTGTAGAGTCCTCACTTATGCCTGTTGTTTACTGTGACTAGTAACAGTCCTTCCCTTCACACTCAAAAGTATTCTGATTTGGACCACGTATTACGTGGACATTCCCAGTGAAGGGATGCAAGCAAAAAGAGTGCATGTTCAAAGACCCTGTGGCAAAAAGATGGCATACGTGAGATGCTGTAATGAAGCCAAGTGTATCACAGCAAACAAAGCAAAGCAAAGCAAAACAAACAAAGAAAGGGAATGGGGTGGGGCATGGTGCAAAGTGAGCCAGTTGTCAAGACTTTGTAGGATAGGCTGGAGAGAATGGCTTTCTTCCAAGAGGATTAGAAAGCCAGGGGATGATTTTAATGGAAAAGTGATGTGTTCCGATGTGCACAGTGAACAACAATTTTGGATGTAGCATGGAGAATGGCTCAGAGGTAACAAGGATGACTGGTTAGATCACCTCAATATTCCATGTGAGAAAAGTTGGTAGTTCGGAGAAGGGTGGTGCTGCTAGAGAGAAATGAGACAATTTTAGAGACTTTCACGTGGTAACTTTGACACAGTGTGGTGAGGAATTGAGTTTGAGAGCCAAAGGAAAGGGAACTATCAAGGATAACTCTTAGATTTTCTGTTTGTATAACTAAGTGATTGTGTAATCACAGAACAAGGGAGTTCTAGAGGGATCCAGCTTTAGGGGAGAAATTCATGCCTTTACCTTTGGCTGCATTGAGTGTGCTGTTGAGATTTTAAAGAAAAATGTCAAGTAGGCAGTTGGACATATGGACCTTGGGCTCAGTGAGTATGTTTTGGATGGAGATGTAAATGTGTAAAGAAAGAAAGCTATGTGTATATATGAAGTTGTCCAGGAAATGGAGTGACAAGGGAATAGGGCTAGCGTCCAGACTGAACAACTAACACAGTGTCTTGCTGGAAAGTGGGGAGTCTCTAAAGAAGGGACAGCTACAAAGATAGAAGGAAAATCAGAACTTGTTGCATCCTGGAGGTGAGCGCTTCAAGAGGACAGAAATGATTTTCTCATAGACTTTGCTGAGAAGCCAGGTACAATGACTGAAAAACTCACTGGAGTTAGGGGCGTGATGGCAGTGACCCAGAGAAGCAGAATCCCTTATGCATCACGTGGAGTTGAGGCACTGGGAAGATTTGATTAAGAAGCTGATATGCAAATTTTGAATAAGTGGATCTTGAAATGCTAAGTGAAATTTTGAAAAGTAGCACTTTCTAGAATTACTTGCAATTGGTCCAAATATGATGGAAATGATGAGGTTTTAAGGAAAAATATGGTGCCAATCTTTAGAAAAATACTAGTCCCTAGGAAAAAATAAAATATAATCTGAGGATTTCTCTGAGGGTAGAAGAGTCCAGGATGTAAAAATGCCTGTAAATTCTTGCAGAATGTAGTGATAACCTGTCTTAATGACTTCCCATTCTTAAATATACTTCAAGGAAAAAAAAAACAGTCCAGTGGGAATCATCGCCAAGAAAAGTATTCACTGGGAAGGAAAAGATGGGCATATCCATGAGAATAAATACAATTAGTAAGGTAAAATGGTAACCGAGTCCCTATATTGCTGAATAATTTCTTGTTTTGTTCTGAACTTGGACTAATTGGAGAGAATTGTTTTTATGTATTGTTTGTTTTCTTGTGCTTCTGAACTTCCTGATTCTGGCCGGGAACAAGGACAAACTTGCCAAAATACTGCAAGAAAAGATGTTGCTGATCACGGATAGGAAATACTCTAAGTCCCAGGAGATGCTCTGCTGTTAGACTTGCACACTGAGTCTGCTGTCCTGAGAAGGACCGTGAGGCCACCACAGGCATGGCTAGAGCCTGTTCAGCACCAGGAAGCATTTGGGAGTTCTTCATTCCAGCCATGAGTGCCAACACAACACTTGGGATTCCTTTAACCTCCAAGTGTTGTTCAGTATTTGTTTGTTTTTCCAGAGAGAAACAGATGGCAAGAACTAGACTCGGTAGGCAAATGTTTGAGTTCATTAGATTAGATCCATGTCATAGAATGTTATGTTGTTATTAAAAACAGTAACATATTTCTATAGCAATAGCTAGCACTTATTGAGACATTAGTGTGTACTGGGGAATGTTTGAAGCACTTTCCGTGAATTAACTCGCTTAATCCTCATAATAACTCATTAGTGCCATGCTCCGAGAGACAGAAATGTTCAACTACTTTGCCCATAGCATGGATGGTGAGGGTGAACTAGATTTGAAACCAAGGTGACTGACTCCACAGCCTATGCCCTTAATTTAATGTGATACAACATTTGTTCTTGGCCTGAAGTGAGAGAGCTGTGATCTATTGTTTAGGGAGGATGGGTATTATATAGTATTTAAAACTGTATTATGAAGGAAATAAATCAATAACAGGAAAAGTTTTTTATTATGTTTGTGACCTTGCTAAGTCTTACCCATTCTGTATGTCATTAAATTTTCTGTTTTCTTAAGTAAGGATAGTAATGTCTGCCTCTTATGTGCCACAGAAGGTAGGAATCAAGTGAAATCAAGTGAATAGAAATGTTCTATCAATCTCATTGTAATAAAGGTATCTTTTAAGAGTAGGGAAATTTATTGGAGAAAAGGAATGGGAAATAGGAATGGAGGAATGGGGAAGAGAAATAGCTCCTGAGAAACAGGAGGGGTCCCAAATGGGCTGCCCATGAGCCCACCTCTCAAAGGAAGTTTTATAGAGTAAAATCATGAAGCAGGTACAATGTGGGTCAAAATCATGATCAACCAATAAGGTTACAAGTATAGTCACTTAGGTAATTGTAATAAAGTTTTAATATCAAGAATATTCTTCTTGGTATTTCCATATGCATATTAATCTTATACAACATCTATATAAATATTATATGGCTTTATTGTACTTTTATATAATGTTTTATATAACATTATATCAATGTTGTTATGGCAGTGTAAAAGCAGGTTTAAGGGAGGAACACTTTCTGATATACAATTAAGCATTAGGTATTAAGGAAAGTGTTATAATCAAACATATTGGGGGAACATGAGTATTTAACAAAGTCAGTCTTTTTTTTTCTTTTTAAACAGTAAGATGTCCCAGATGCTTCAGTAATATGCATTATGGATATCTAAGCAAATGAGATCATACAGCATTCCCTACACACATTTGTCCATGAGACATATTTTCCAAGTATCTTCGAAATGAATGTTTTGTGGAAGATAATAGGATATATATTGCTGTCTGTGAAGTATGTGTATATGCTTGTGTAAATGTGCGTGTACCTGTGTGTGTATATATTACACTTAGACCAAAACCTTAGCACTGGAAGGAGCTTAGACACCTCCATCTCCACTTCTCTGGTACCCTCACCCCTTGCATCCTTGTCCCATAGGACTAAACTTATACCTCTGGTTTTAAAGGAGGGAGGCTGCAGACCAATCACATGTTTGTCTCTTTATTTCTCAAACATATTTTTTGAGTGTTTACTATGTGTCAGGCCCTGTTTTAGACTCTGGAAATATAGCAGCCAACAAAACAAAACATATCTGTCCACGTGAGGTTGAAATTCTAGGAATCCAGGGGAAGACAGACCATTGACAAAATTAGTAAATTACTTCCTACAGTGAAGTAATGTAAGTGGTCTGAGATGAAATAGAGCAGGAGAAGGATGAGAGGGAGAGCAGTGGATTCCTATGTGCTTGGGAGGAGTACGGCCACAGTTTATGTAGGGCAGGGCCTGGAAAGGCCATCCTAGGTGACTTATAGCAAGGAGTTGAATGAAGTGTGGGCAAGCCATAAAAATATCTGGGATGGGGGGAGCACTTCAGGCTCAGGGATCAGTGAGTGCAAGATCACAAGGAACATGCTTGTATATTCTAGAAATAGTGAGCTGCCCAGCATGCTGGAGCAGAGAGAAAGAGAGAGAGAGGGAGGGAGAGAGAGAGGAAATTGGGGATGAGTGAATGGGGAGAAATAAAGGCAGAGAAAAGAGAAGTAAGGAGGGCAAGGAGGCACTAAGTCTCAGTATATTTCTTCACAAATCATGCTGAGACCTCCTCGTGGTGGTGGTGGTACTAAGAAGTGGGTCTCTCTGGGAAATGACTAAGTCTTGAGGACTCTGCTTACATGAATTGAGTTAGTGCTTTTATAAAAGAAGTTGAAGGGAGCTGTCTTGCCTGTTGTAGCATGTGAGGACCCACAGAAGGTGCCATCTTAGCGGGTAGAGATCAAGCTTTCAATGGAAACAGTATCTGCTGGCACCTTGGTCTGCAACTTCCCAGCCTCTGGAATACTGAGCAACAAATTACCCAGGCTCAGGTATTTTGTAGGAGTGCCCTGAATGGATTAAACCAGGAGGGGAGTGGCAGATAATTTAAGGACTCAAGAGTGAGACAGAAAGTATCAGAGAGTTCTAAATGAGAGGAACAAGATCAGACTAAAAGTTTTAAAGGATCAAGTAGGCTGCTCCATTTAAAATAAACTGCCAGGGTGTCTAAAACTTTTACTAGATCCCCAAATGAATGTGTTATCTTTTCTCTGTAACCCAGGTCTTGTTTTGGATTTCCATTCCAGTTTTGGCAAGTCTGGTCAGTCAGCAAGGACTGACTACTGTGGCCCCTTCTCTCTCTGCTCCCTGTCCCCTTGGGCTGGTTTCCTCACGCAGTGCTGTAGATGCACTGGGGCCTGTGTGTGCTCAGATCTCTCCACTTTCTGTGGACTGCACCATACTGCTCCTCTCTTTATGATAAGTAAACCTAGAGAAGTAGTTGTTCAAGTCCAAATCCAATTACATGATTTTATTCTGTTTGAATTTGAGAACTGCAACAGAAGAACAATTTCAAATATATTGAAATAATTATTTTGCAAATGACAAATGTATTGTTTATTCTCAATTTGTGTTCATCAAGATCCTTTTGTAAGTCTGTTATATTCATATAATATTATATTAGGGATCAGTGTCACTGAGCAATATAAAATAATGACAATGCTTTTCATGCTACTAGATGTTATCAGGGGGACAATTTCTTTTACTATTAACTGCTTAGTTTTTTCCACATCTGATATCTGTTTTTTATGGCTTTACTTCTGTGTGTATAACTGTTGGATGGATTTATGTGGATGTATAATTTTTTTCTATATGAAGTACATGATCATTTCAGATACTGAAGGGTCAGTCTACCAGCTGTATCTCTTCAGGAATTCTCTGCTTTTGCACTCTATAACACACATAAGTATAACATTTAATTGCACACTGGATTAAATGTAACTGGTTGCTCATGTCCAGAATCTTTCAGATGGGATCTTGGCTGGACACCCTGGGGTCAAAGGTATTGAACATTTCAGCACATTAGGAACCCATTCACAGAACAGTGGTTGGGAAACTTTGATCTATACAATTAGGAAAACACTACTTAAAAACAGTGCTTAAACCCAAATGTCCATCCACCGAGGATTGGATAAGAAAATTGTGGTACTTTTATATAATGGAATATTACTCAGCTGTAAAGAAAGATAAACTCAAGGCTTTTATAGGCAAATGGTCACAACTAGAGACCATACTCATAAGTGAAATAAATCAAACATACGTGTGCAAACACCACATTGTTTCACTAGTGTAAAACTTGAAAGAGTTAATTTAAACTTGGAGGTATGATAGACACTGTGAAATGATAGGAAACCACTCAAGAGTAAAGGGCAACTGGGATATGGGAAAAGAGAAGGGAAAGAAGGAGAAATTTTGTGTGTATGTATATACAGGATAGTTAACATGGTTGTTCTTCTGTCTTCTATTTCTGTGCTGAAAGAAACTGTCAATGAGTCTTTGGTTGATCAGTATTGCATTGCTATATCTGTTTTTATGAGAAGCCACTTTGAAGATATCAATATGTAATACAACAACCATTGTTAATTCCCTCCCACTTTGTTTGTAACTCCGTATTGTCTGTACTGTTCTTTTGCGATGTTGCAAAATGTTGTCTGTCTGTTAATGTTTTCCTCCTTTTATTTTTAAAATAAAAACAACAACAACAAAAAAACAGTGCTTAAATAGAACTTATCATGTGTTTGATTTGTTAAAATATATGCTTCTTGAGATCAGCACACTTCATGGACGGAGTAAGAACCAATCAAACCTGAAGGCTTCCTCTCAAAGATCTGGACCAAAACAAAGATGCCTACTTCTCACCACTTTTATTTAGCAGGGTACTGGTGAGAGCAATTAGGGAAGAAAAGAAATAACAGGCAACCAAATTGGAAAAAGGGAAGTCAAACTGTCATTGCTTGCAGATAGTCATATATATATATCTCCACTAAAAAACCGTTAAAACTAATAATCAATGCAAAAAAACCAGTTGCCTTGTTGTATAGCAATACCAAATTATCTAAAAGAGAAATCAAGAGAGCAGTCTTATTTATAATAACTAATTAAAATACCTAAGAGTAAATTTTACTGAAGAGGTGAGAAAGCTTTATGTGAAAAACATTGTATGAGAGAAAGTATAGGTGAAATAAACTGAAGACATAAAAAATAGAAAAATATCTTTGGTCATGGTTTGGAAGAGCCAATGTTGTTAAAATGTCTATACTACTCAAAGCAATATATAGATTCAATGCAACCCCTATTGAAATAACAATATTTTTGACAGATCTAGAAAAAGACAATCCTAAAATTTATATGGAAGGAGCTACAAAAAAAAAAAAAAAAAAAAAAACCCAAAGAGTTAAAGCAATATGGAACAAAGGAAGAGACCTTACAGTACCTGACTTAAAATATGCTACAAAGCTATAGTCACTAAAACAGCATGGAATTGATATAAAAACAGATACATCAGGCAATAGAAGATATACAAATCTGCAGCAAATCAATCTTTGGCAAAGGTGTTAAGAATAAGCCCTGGAGAAAAGACAGTCATTTCAATGACTGGTGCTGGGAAAATTGGATATCTAGATACACAAGAAGAGAGCTGGTTCCCTACCTCTCACTTTATACAATACAATAATGAACTAAAATGGACTAAACATGAAAATGCAAAATCTGAAACTATTAGGAGAAATTAATAAATAGTGCTAGGAAAATTGGCTATCTACATGCAGAAGATTGAATCTAGACCCATATATATCACCAAGCACTAAAGTAAAATCAAAATGTATCAAAGAGCAAAATGTTAAAACAAACAATCTGCTAGAAGATAAAATAGGTAAAACTCTTGAAGACCTTAGCATAGGCAGAGATTTTCTGCACAGAACCCCAGTGGCACAAGAAATAGCACCAAGAACCAACAAATGGAACGAATCATATCAAATTAAAAGCTTCTGCACAGCAAAAGAAACAACCAGCACAGTGGGAAAATATTTTTGCTAGCTATTCCTCAGATGGAGGATTAATATCTAGAATATACAAAGAAATAAAAAATAAGACCCTCCAAAATGAAAGGCCCACTAAAGAAGTGGGCAAGTAAAATGAACAGAAAATGTACAAATGACCAATAAGTACGTGAAAAAATGTGGAACATTGCTGGCTATTTGAGAAATGCAGATAAAATAACACTGAGATTCCATCTTACTTCAGAGGCTATTGTCAAGACATCAAATAATAAATGCTTGTGAGGGTGCAGAGAAAAGGAAACTCTTCTCTATTGCTGGTGAGAATGTAAACTAGTACCACCTCTTTGGAAATCAGTACAGGAGATTCCTCAAAAAACTGAAAAAAGACATTCCATTTGTATCAGCCATTTCCCTTCTAGGTATCTTCTCCAAAGTGTTAAAGGTATCCTATTAGTGGTACATGCATACCCATGTTTATAGCAGCACAATTCATAATAGCTAAATTTTGGAAGTGGTGGTTCTGTTCACCAATAGATGAACAGATAAAGTAAATACATTTATACACAATGGAGTACTACTCTGCCACAAAGAAGAATAAGCTTAAGTCATTTGTAGGAAAATGGATATATTTTGAGACCACACATTAAGTGAAATAAATCAAATTAAATAAATCAGTTTAAACACAAAAGTAAGCTTAAATATTGCATAGTTTCTCTTATATGAGAAACCCAAAACATAACTAAAGAGCAAAATAAAAGATAATAGGAAGTAAGGAGGTAGATTTTTTTGAGATGGGAAAGGCATCAAGGGACAGAGGGACGAGGAGAGAGGAATGGGAAAGGGGATGAAAAGTGATTGAGATGTATTATATACACATACCAGCTCCCCATAAAGAATGTAATCGCCATGTAATGCAAACATGTACTAGTAAAAACAAAGACTGAAAAAGAAAAAAACAAAACATAGGTACAGTGCTTCAGGACATTGGAATTGGCAGAGTGTTTTTGGGATAACAACTCAAAGCACAGGAAACAAAAGGAAAAGTGGATAAATGGGATTACATTAAACTAAAAAGCTTTGGCACAGCCAGGCATTCTAAGAGGGTGAGGCAGGAGGATCACGAGTTCTAGATCAGCCTGGGCAACTTACTGAGAGAGACCCTGTGTCAAAACAACAACAAAAAACGGGGGATCTAGTTCAATGCAAAGGCCTTGGCCTCAATTCCCAGTACTTAAAAAAAGCTTTTGCATAATAAAACAAAGTTAACAGAACGAGAAACCAACCCACAGAGTGGGAGTAAATGTCCACAAACTGTACATCTGACAAGAGGTTGATATCCAGAATATATGAAGAACTTGACAGCAAGGAGACAAAAAACAAAAACAGAAGACTCAAACCAAGCCAAATAGCAACACACTCCAAGTAGAATAACAGAAGGGCAATAGTTCTACATTGACAGTTCTTAGAGGATGACATACAAGTGGACTGTAAATATATGAAAAAATGACCACCAGCACTAACCATCAAGGAAATGTGAATCAAAACTGCAGTGAATATCACCTTACTCCAGTAAGAATAGCTACTATTGAAAAGACTAAAAATAACAAAGGCCAGAGAAAAGGGAACATTTACACATTGTTGGTAGCATTGTAAATTAGCACAGTCATAGAAATTGGCATGTAAGCGCATTAAAAGCTTGAAAACGTATCTAACATATGATCTAGCAATGTAAATTAGTACAGTCATGGAAATCAGTAGGTAAGTACTTTAAAAACTTAACTAATATATGATTCAGCAATACCTGCAAAGGAAATAAATGTTGAAGAAACATCTATACTGTGACATTTACTGAAGCACTATTTACAATTGGAAAGAAAGGGAAACAAAAATGTCCATCAGCTGAAGAATGGATAAAGAAAACATGCACATCTACAAAGCATGGTGAGAATATATGATGAATGTTTAAATTAAAAAATGATTCCAGCAAAAGACAGATTGACATTAATCTTCCTCAAATACTCCCTTTCCCTTTGAACACACTTATCCTATCATTCTTAAGTCTTCTGTTGTGAGTGTCTTTATGAGGTGTGATGAAAAATATAGTGAATGGCTGCTGCTGAGTGCCATCTAATGGAAAGGTGGGCTTGTAAAAATATTATAGTGTGTCCTAATCTACCTTATTTACTAGATCTGGCACTGTGCAACACCTGGCTCTTCTCCAAAGTCACAGTAAGCATGCAAGGTAAATGTTTGGATCAATTCAGGACTTCAGGTAGCCCTGATAGTGCAACTAAAGACACTCAGGAAAGAAGAATCCCAGAACTGCTTCAGAAAGTAGCAAGATTAATGGAGTAAGTATGTGAAGCTTGAAGTGCAAGGGAGTATTTTGAGGGGGATTGATGGCAACGTGTCTTTAACTGTAATAAGTTAAAAACATAAAGATTCACTATAGTTTTCAATCACACTGGGTGTACAATAGAATATTATTCAGCCGTAAAAGGGATAAAATCTCATCATTTGCAATAACGTGTGTGGAATTTGAGACCATTATGCTTAGTGAGATAAAACAGGCACAGAAGGACAAATACTACATGATCTCACTCATAGAATCTAAAAATTTAGATTTCAAAGAGAATGAAATAGTGGTTATTAAAGAGTCTTGGGAAAAGGTAGGAAAATGTAGTCTGTGGGTGTTGAGGTTACAGTAGGAGAAATGGTTCTGGTGTGCTGTTGCCTGACAGGGTGACCGTAAGTATGCTGAATGATTGTTACCGCAAAGAAACAATACATGAGTAGATATGTTTAACCTGATTTGAACATCACCCAATGCATATATGTATAGAAACATCACCAAGTGCCCCATAAATATGTACAATATTTATGTGTCAGTTATGAATAAATGTCAAAAAAGAGAGATCTACCATTTAAAGCAAATGTTTTTACTTCTCCTGACTGCCATGAAGTGAGTTAGAAAAAGATAATCTTTTATATACCTTTAGCTTTCTAATCATTTGATTTAGCAGTTGTGAATCTGTGGTAATATATCGTGGTTTTTTTTTTTTTGAGACAGGGTCTTGCTTTGTAGTGCAGGCTGGCCTTGTACTCACTATGTAGCCCAGGCTAGCCTTGAACTCATGGCAATCCTCCTGCCACAGACTCCTAGGTGCTGGGATTACAGGCGTGTACTGCTACACCCAGCCCAGAGCATATTCTTGTATATTTTTCCCACTATACATATTTTCAAAGCGGTCGAGATTTTCTCTAGGATAAGAGGAAAAGGGAAATAATCTATTACCTTTACAACCATCTGTGATCAGTTGTTTTTAATCAGATATTCTGATTTAATTGGTCAAGGGTGAATATGGGCATATTTTTACAGTTCCCCTTCATTGTTGAGAACCATGGATGGGCTCCCCACTTTGTCCCTGAACACACATGTTAAAGGACATTCCCAAAGTGGGATCATCCAACAAAACAGAATACCCAAGGCAAAAGCAAAGAGGGCAGAAAGCAAGTATTTATAATCCACATTGTCTCCGGGCATTTGTGATTGTGTCTTGTCAGAGTTTGGGCACTTTTGTTGGGGGAACTGGTTCTCACTGCTCTGGTGGGTTAGGAGAAGCTTGGTGTGACAAATTGACTTGTAGAATACTTTGGAAAGGAAAAGGTGATGAAAGATTAGAATATGAACTTCTTATAGGTGGCTAAAAAGAAGACTCAGAGAAGTAAACAGAGAAGTAGGTGCTGGAATGGTTTGCTTGGTGAGAGGGAAATTGGGGAAGAGACGGGGGATTGGGAGAGAGACAGAAATATCAAGTAGCTGTCATGAAAGAAAAACTCATGGCCCTACAAGAAGGCGCTCATTTATTGAGCAAAACCCAGGCCGCTCCGCACGTGGCCTGGCTCTGATTTGGTGGGCAATGGCCACAGCTTTCCTTGGCCACATCAGAGTTAAGGAAAGACTTGGACAGCAATTACACTCACAACAAAACTATAACAAAGAAATAAAAATGTACTACCGTTGAAAAAAATATTTACTCCAAAGGTTAAGAATACACTAAGATAAAATACATTTCACATTATTAGCTATAGAGATGTCACAGTTTACATTCAGAGGGAAAAATCGGAAAAAAACATGGAACTTTATTGACATAGCATTTGTGAAGCCACATCAGACCACTCACTATAAGTGCTTTAACTAAAAGTATAAATTCTCTAAATTCCTAAATGAAGAAGCTTAGCTTTGTAGCATACCTTTAACACTGACTGTCAAATTTGTTGACTTCTTTCTGGGTGTTTTCTGGAATTGTTACCATAGCCTTCCCCTCAAATCTTGATGTTCTACACACAAGGTTTTTCTCAGAGCCTTGTAAAGGGACCTGAGCTTACCCACCCAGTGGAAAGGTACCATCTCTGACAGTACCTCTGATGATACAGAATTCATAGTCAATTCTCAGACATTCAAGACTAATATTAACACAGGAATTTTTGGTTAGTTTTAAAAGAAATCTCTTCTGGTGTCTTGCAGTGTCTGAGAGGACCTCCGTGATCACTAGCCATCACTAAGTATAAGATGGACAATTTGGAAAGACGGATGGCTGGCGGGCGGGTAGGTTGTTATATGCTTGCAGTTGGGCAGAATGTTTGTAGCTCCTACCAAACAGCTAAAAGTGACTTTCTGAGCACCAGAGAGAGAAGAGAAGGAAGAGGGAAACATAGACACACACAAAATATTTTAAATGTAAGTTCTTGAAGGGAAGGATTCTCCTTAAATGTAATAAATATGTCATAAATTTTAAATGTTCAATAAATATTTTGTTCTATCCAAGTGTATTTTTTTCCACTTGGGAATATGCCCTATATAAAGATGCATAAAATGTTCACTTTGGCAGACTCATTTCCACTCATTTCTTATTTTTCAGCATTCGGAAAATCTACAACAGTGTCAATATAACATTCTGATTATGTTTTTCAACTTCTCCATTCATTTACTTGGCTTTATACAAAAATAATATTCAAAAGGTGGCCCCAAAGAAAATATGTTGGGTACCAGGGTCATCAAGTGAACAATTGCATCTTTCTCTGAGAAGGAGCTGGGGAAATGACCAAGTTGCAGGAGGCAGAAGCACTTGTTTGTAGTCTTCTCTTTTCTCCATTTTTAATAGCACGAAGCCATTTATTTATTGACTGCTTGAAATAAATTCAAATAGGAGAACTTTGTAAATCCTCTAGTCTCTGGTAAGACTGCCTGTTGCCAACCTTTCTTTCTTTCTTTCTTTCTTTCTTTCTTTCTTTCTTTCTTTCTTTCTTTCTTTCTTTCTTTCTTTCTTTGTCTCTCTCTCTGTCTCTCTCTCTGTCTCTCTCTCTGTCTCTCTCTCTCTCTCTCCCCTCTCTCTCTCTTTCTTTTTTGTTATTATGAGATTATCCCAAACAATTTGAAAGTTCTCTTTCATCCAAAAGTTTGTGTTGTTGTGAGCAAAAGCCCGTTTGTCTGGTAGAGAAGCTACAATAATTCATTAGCTTGTAGTTCTCCTGGGGCTGAGTTGGGTCTCATCAAGTCTCACATTTAAGTGGGCTTTGAATGTGGTGGGAAATGAGGCACCTGTGTGCTCTCGAGTGTTTGACTTGTGTTTCACTGTTTCTAGGTAAGCAGGAATATTTTATAGTTCTCTGTTTTGTTTCTGGTGAGTAGGTGGGGAAGATGGGAGGCTGAGGCAGGGGGCCGGAGGAAGAAGATTCACTCCTGAAGTATTTATTGCTTCTTCCATTTAGCTGGCTTTTTTCCCCTCCAAACTTTATTGCTTCACATTTTTCAATGACAGCTTTATTGAGATATAATTTACATACCCGCACAATTCACCCATTTAAAGTGTACAATTCAGTGGTTTTTAGTATATTCACAGGCATGTGCGACCAGCACCACAGTGAATTTAGAACATTTTCATCACCTCCAAGAGAAACTGTACCCTTAAGCCATTACCTCCCTAGCCCTCCATCCTACAATTCATGGCCCTAAGCAACCACAGTTTTACCTTCGGTCTATACAGTTCCCTATCCCGGCCGTATCAATAAGTGGAATTATAAAATATGTGGTCTTCGGTTCAGTGGCTTTTAATCCCATTTTGCCTTCTGGCATGTGGTAATGTTGTCTTGCATTGTGCTTTGAAAACTTCTTATGTGTCCCAGCCTTTTCTCCTCCTGCGGCTTATCCCTTCCCTGAGTCAGGCCCCCCAGCTCAGTATGATGCATACAGCATGCCTTCAATGAGTGCTTGTGAGTTTTTGAACCAGTGGCTGCTGTTTTGCAGAAGTTGTCCTGTAATATCTCTCTGAAAAACATCGCACTGCTTCCCTCCCACGTCATGGGGCAGCCTCTTTTCTCTCTCCCTTCCGCACTGTAATAACAGGCTGTAACCTGCATCCTGAAATGACTTGGGTTTTCGTTCCCGGTTCTGAGCCTTGATTACACTCATCTCCATCTGTTCCTATCTCCACGCTGTCCAATTTTCAGGGCTACTCCTTAGCGACCTATTTGCTTGGTTTGACTCCATCCCTAGGAAAAGAAATATTCCAAGTGAAATTGAACTTTAGGGTTTTGGGGACACTGGTGTACTGGCAATGGGACAGAAGTTCCCACAGAATTGCCACTGATTGTCCACTGTGCCGTATGTGATTTAGAGCAAAGACTTTCTCCCACTGCTACTGACTTCTTGAAACCATGGAAAATATAATTGTTTTGCTTATTTATCTGTTTAAATTTCTGGGCCAGTTCTCAGAGCAAAAGATTTCCTAATTTCAATCGTAGTACATAACTTTGCTTGCTACACATCTATGTCGCATTGCAACCTCTAAATAAACACAGAAGAACAAAATTACTCTCAAACTCAGACCATAGACTTAGGAGAAGCTTTCTCTATCTCTTTATCTTCCTTTTGGAGAAGACTGTGCTTTTTAATTAGGAAGCTTTGCACTTTGTAGAAAAGAGAGGTCACAAAACTATTGTCTTCTAATTGCTTCTCTAGGTTAAGGCTTTTAGACTGAAAAACAATAACAACAACAAACAAAAACTGCTCAGGTATAGCCAAAGTGAAAGTTAACTAAGCCTCATTTGTACGGTCTTAAACTCCAAGTTAGAATAAATGTAAGGGGGAAATGTCTCTTGTTTTTCCTACTTTGTGGTAAATAAAATTAAGGAAAAACCCTCCCCACCCCCATCTGTTTGGAGGCAACAAAGTTTCTTTGGAATATTTTGAGGTACTGTTTTTTTGGTTAGCAAAATTTCTGGGTCCTAGATAAAGAGCTTTGCAAATTTGACTGATCCGTGTAGGATGGTGACTTAGTCACCTCCACTTTCATTTGCCCATGTCTACACCGTTAAGCAACGTAAGATGCCAAGCCTTGCCGCAATCAACATTTAAACTGTAAAATTACTTATTACAAACTGTGTAAAATGAAAGTAAAAGGTGTCTCCTCAGCAAGCTTTCTTTCTCACTCCAACCTACGCAGGGAGAATGAGAGGCTAGTGAGAGCAGAGTGCATAAGTAAGTGCCGATGTAATTTGGACACACGGAAACAACGAGGCCCTTTTCTGGTTGGCATGCGAAGGCGCTCTTTCCCAGACTCTGGCGCATGTTCTCTGCAGTTTGGGTGGTGACTGGCACCTTCTCGTGCCAATGGGAATAACAGCTGGCTTCTCAATATTCTTCCCAAGTGCTGCTCCATCTACCTTGGCACTGTCTGCACTCAGCTTTGGTTGCTGACATTCTCAAGCTGTTGCCGAGTCTCTAACGGCAGCACTTTCCATTTTACGTTTTTTATTCTGAGTACGATATCTGCATCTTTAACCCGCAGGCAAAGGGAGTGTAATTAAAAGTCCCTCTGGGGTGGAATGCGCACTCACCCTCAGATGGGTATCAAGGCCTTTGTGAATTATTGAGGGAGCGTGGGTAGGGAAGGGAGGGACTGGACTCCGGCAGGCACCAAGGTTGGGCTATGTCACTTTCTGAAAAATTTTAAATGGGGCCAAAGTAGCACAAAAGTAGTAGAATGGAGGCAAAAAATCAGATAACATAAAGAAATATTTAAAATCTATTAAGAAAAGAATTAGAATTCTGAAAGTGTAAGTAGCTTCATATTAGAATTGGAAGGAAATACTAATCTAGGAGTAGATGCAAATGAAAGGTACAGATGATTCAGAATGGGTAGAGTACTAGACCGTCCCCTAAGTACAGAAGTTAAACCCCAGGTTCCCAGACACACAATCTGAAAACAGAAAACAGAATAATGAGGAGAGTTCTTTGGCAAGAGGAATTTAGGTGGCACCTACTAGAGAGTACTGCAGAGTAACTATCTGTTAGGCAAAAGTTAAAAATACATGGGTTAAAAAAAAGCAGTCACAACCTGACATGAAATTGTAAAACTCAGCTGGTAAAGTACATCCATAAGAGCCTGACGGACAAACATTCTGAGAATTAGTAATCCAAGAATCTCACAAAGCTGAGAGCTAAATAATCACCCGACGGTGTCTTGTTTTATAAAATACTATTCATGTCTGCAGCATTGACCTACACACCTGAATCACGCTCTAATCTCAGTGTCGGCCTGTGTGTTAGGGCACTATGAAGCCAGACGTTAAAGATGGGGCAAAGACACTCAGTTAATATGACACCTACCATCAGCTTCCCTGGATTAAAAGTGGTGCTGCCCTGAAAAAACAGCGGGAGCTTTGTTAATTTCCTTTACTTTTCAGTACTGACGTTTCTTTTTCCTACTTTGCTTCTTTTCTTTCTTTTCAGCGTGGCTTCCCTTGGATAGCCAGCAGCCCAGTGATGGAAGTCAAGATTTCCATATCTGCCTGGGATTGTTAACTGACTCCATTACCCAAAAAGCAGCCAGGCTCAGAGCTGCTTCTTTGAACACTCAGTCTCCCTGACCACCACAAAAGGGAGACAAACTGGGCTACGAGGCTCCAAAGTTTTTGTCTTTGTTTTGCAGAAATCCCTATCAATTTCAGACTAGATTAGTAGAGGGACAGGACTTTGGGAACAAGTATGTAAAAGCCAAAGCACAAAAAAGAATTTCCTGACTCACTTTCTATGCAGAATTTCTAACGAAAAATCATAACTCCTTTTTGTCCTGCCTGTGAGAAGTGAGTGATGGTGACAGAGAGGGTGGTAGACCTATTTTCCTTTTCTTCTTTCAGAACCGGGATGCCAACTCAGGCTGTGCAATAACATGCTAAGCAATAAAATGATCTGATGTCTTGAGTGCATCAGGGATCACATTTAGAACCTGTTAAATATGTTTAATACAATACTGTAGTTTTCAAAAGGCTCAGTCGTGTTGGGAAAACAGCGGAACATTCATCTCCAGGGTGGTGCCCATCCCATCCCACCCGGCTGTCGTGCAGTGCCAGAATGAAGCCACAGGGACCCACTGTCAGCTGGAAGCCAAGGCCCAGCAGGGAAAGAGGGGTGGAGAGGTAGCAGGGTAGTGATGGGTGTTTTGGAGACAAAAGGAGGCCAAGGAGAGTTTCTAGAGTTTCTTTTTTTCTCCATCTCCTGAAAATTTCAAATGAAATTTACCTCCTAAATTATCTCGAATCAATTCCAGTCCTACACTTGATTTATTAAAGCACAATAAATACGTCTCCCTCAAGGGAGAGCAGACAGACTTGTGCAGTTTAGGTGCTCTGGCCCTAAAAATGATTCCCTGATCCAGCTGAAATACAATAGGATTTAATAGCTGTGAGACAGTATCTGGCTATTTGCTTTTTACAACTAATACTTATAGAAAACTGTATACTTATAAAATGTTCCGTGGCTGCCTTTCTCTTAGCTAAGCCATAATTAACCCTTTACACAAAGAATATTAGTATTTACTTCAATCACAGAAACATGAAATTTCCTCCAGCTACATGGCATATATTGAAACAACAGTGTTGATCTCCTTTTCTTGTATCAGGCTCTGTAAGATTTTTCTTCCTTTACCTTCTTTTCATTAACCTTTCTCATCTCTTTCTGGAAATTTGATCTCCAAGTTTAAGCTGGAATTGCATTCCTGGTACAGTTCTCCAGATATTTCAGATGAAAGTGGGTTTCAATCCATATTACCTAGTACTTTCCCAAGGTATCAATTGATTGAGATGGCATAGATTTGGCCAGTACAGTGTACTGTAGAAAGGAAAGGCACTTGATTGCATGAAGATTCATCCAACTTTTAATAAACTGGGGTATTTGGGTTTAACCCCTCTCAGAGGATCTTGAGGCTTCTTGATTATAAGTGGATAAATAACCTGGAGATTTATGCATTTAAATGATTCCTGGAGTCCTTGAAAAAATATCTCAGTAGTATTGAAAGAGTATTTACTGTTTAATTTTTAAGTCAAATAAAATTGTTACATAGGAAAGTTTTTCACACTTAGAACCATGATTGAAGGTGTGATTCATATTCTTACACCAGGTCTCCAGTGAGCAAATTCCAGCGAATATAAGCAAACAACTTTAAAATTAAACAAAATTAAAAACAATAACACTACTTTCAGAAACCATTTGTTGTTGAAAGATGTGTCTCCTATATCTATTTCTGAGAAAGGAAAAAGTGGATGAGGGATGAGAGACAAAGAGAGGGGAAAGAGGAGGAGGAGGGGAAAAGGAAGGAGAAGGTGAGGAGGCCCCAAGAAAAATGGTTAGTGAAGGAGGGCCAATCATAATCTGGCTGTTCCAAGCCAACCAAAGCATCTGGTTTCTTTAATTTAGTACACTTCATACTAAAAGGCCAGTTTGTTTACACTGTATATTTTGAGTTATTTGAAATATCTCTTCCAAACCATTGGGTTTGCAACTTCAGGGGAGGCTTTTCAAATGTGGCTGAAAAGTATCTCCACATCAGTGTCACATGGCACGAATGATATGGAAAAAAGGAGAGGAGCTACAGATATTTTAATGGTTTAATGGTAGTTTAATGGCAGTCTGCCATTTCAGACTACTTTATTATGCCTTTCTGAGAGAACTGAAAGTAACTCTAATTCAACCTCTAATATATGCAGCGAAGCCAGTTTTTCTATACAGGTGGGCACATAGGCAAACAGTCATGGGCACATGCTCAGGCACCTGGGGAATTTCTCCAGGGAAACACGATATTGTGCTCTAGCAATACCACTCACATTTTAGCTGAAGTACTAACCTGAAAATACACAGAGGTAGCAAATCCAAGATGAACACTTTTGGAAGGAACGTTAGGACCCATTTTTCAATTATCTGATTATTCTTTCATGGGCCCGCTCACAAAGCTTCTGTTATCCATTCTAAGTGATAGCCAAGTAGGGATTTCCCAACATTATTCCCTAAGCCACCTTCTCGCCCAAACTGCAAACCTGGATTTCAAAATATTTCAAAACACTTCTAATTTGCTGTCCCACTGTCACCTGGATATTCAAAGCAAACACTGCCTCTTATATAAACCAATCCCTCCTCAGTCTTCTTATTTATATAACTTCCCTTCTGATCAAAAGAGGTAGAAACCTGAAAATTATTTCATTTTAGCTATTTTTTCTGTCTCACTAAAACCTCTTGTTGGAGAAATCAAGTCTTTACTGTTTGTTTTACAATACTCTTTAAATATTCTTTATACCTTCTTTTCACTCATTACTCTCTTAATATTTGAATAACTCAATAGTTGCCTGTTTGATTTTTCCACGTGTGAAATTACAAAATTTATACTTGATGGTAAAGACCAGGAAAAACTCCTGAATAGTATAAATAAATTAAAGGAACTTTTCTCTGCCTGCAATAGATCACAATTTCCAATCATGCACAAGAAAACAAACTCATAGGCAAAGCAACTGGCAAGTCATACAATTCCCTGTGCTCCTTTAAGGCAGATTCTTACCCATTTATCTTTATTGTGGTCCAGGCTAACTGCATGACTGGCCCAGAGCTGACCATTGCAGCCTTCACAGTGTCTGTTAATGCTTGGAAATCTCACGACCCTCTCAAGATGATCAGGTGATCAGTATATTCGTCTTTGACTTTTAAGCTCAGGTAGAGTAACAGAAGTTCACACAGAGGAACGTTTGTTCTTGGTCCGCAAGGCTTTCCAGCTGGGACTGTTTGACCTCACCAGGAGCTGTAACTGCAGCAACTTATGAGGAAACAGCAACAGCGATGCCCCAGGGAGAATACAACTGAAACACAGGAGACAAAAGTGACGTGGTGAGCGGCTGGTTGTAAACACTTAAGGCTTCAGCATGACACCTCTGTGGCCTGTGCAATTCCCACTGACGTCAATTCCATGTTATGGATACTGAAAGACTGCAGGAAAGAACCTGACATTGCTTCACAGAGAACACTCACTCAGGGCTATAAAGTAATGGCTCTCAGAGTGGGGCCTTGAAACCAGCAGTCGTAGCAGCAGCCTAGTCTGCTATAAATGCAATTTCATGGGCCCTATTCCGGGGTTAGGACCCTAGCAGCTGTAATTTAATAAGGTCATTCTTATTTATGATCTTACGCAGTTTGAGGACCACTGCTATAAAGTATGATGATAACGACTAGAAATAAGCAAACAAAACGAAAATATAAAGACATAAAAAAATGGGCTAATGAAGAACATGAGTATAGATTTCACTCTTCTTGTACTTGCAGTGGTCAGCACAGAATAAATCTCAGGAAATACTAGTGACTAAAAGGCTGATTTCTCATACAGATTTATGCCCAAATCCAAAATAGTCTACCTAGCAAAAGGTCCTTGGATTTCTTTGACTGTTTGCTTTTGAGAGGATCACTGAAGTCTAAGAAATGAACATTACCTGAGGGGCAAAGCTTCCTGGGACAATGAGAATTAGCTATGATGCACAAAGAAAAGCCACCTTTTTCTCTGTCTCAAGAATGTTGATAGATATCTCAGAGGCCCAAGTAGATGTCCTATTAACACCAACCCCCATCTCAAAATGAATATTAAACTACGAGTTTAGTTTTTACTCACTTGGTTGTCTTTTAAAAGCTCTCTAGCTTCTTTCCATTTATCCAGTTAGTCCTCAAATCTTGATATTTTCTTTCTTCTAATATTTCCTGAATTCATTTCATTTGGCACTTTTTACATCTAGAACACCCCTTTAGTTTAAGATTTGCTGCAGTTTTCCCTTTCAGACACTGAAGTTATCATCTACTTGGTGTTTCTTGCTCTCTTCTCATGTGTATCTCCCTTTCATTGATTCCTTATAATCATGTCCCATTAATCTATCTGAAATGATGCCCTGCTCCTGTCATCTTATGTTTAGAGTCCTTAACTGGTTCATATCACCTTCAGGATAAAACAGGACCCGCCCTCCCACAAGCCTACCTATTCTCCGGCCTCATTGCTTGCCAGTCGTACCAATGGTATTCATTTATTTTCCTGTCTACAAACACTGTGCCATCCTGCCCCTTCCCTGTGCTGAGATATTCCTCCCCATCCTCATCATGTGGCTAATTCATAGCTATTCTGCAAGATTTCATTCAAGTACCTCCTCCTGGAGGGAGTTTTCTGGGACTCCTGTCAATCACCAATTTTGCAGTGGTTATAGTTTGGTTCTAGAGTGTCTCCCAAAGGCTCATGTGTCAGAAGGCTTAGACCTCAGTGGCAGCCACTGTTGGCAGGGGGTGGAGACTTTCAAAGGTGGTGTCTAGTGGGAAGAGCAGAGTGAGTGGGGAGCATGTTTCTGAAATGTAGTTTGTTCCTGGACCCTTCTTCTCTCAGTCTCTGCTTCCCAGCCACCCCAAAGTGAGCAGCTTTTCTTCATTACCCCCTTTCTGCCATAATGTTTTTGGCCTCATTTCAGGCCCAAAGCAATAGGACCAATCAACAGTATCCCATGATCTTCTGCCACTGTGAAGCAAAATAAGTCTTTCTGCTAAGTTGATTTTCTCAGGTACTTTGTCACAGGGTTGGAAAGCTGACTGACACAGTGCCCCTTCTATGTGGCATTCCATTCCAGCATTCATAACCATTATTGTGCTTAGAGCTCCTTAAGGACAGGAGCCATTTCTTATTAATGTTTGTAAACACAGCACTTAGCTCTGCCCCTAGAACAGAACAGCTGTTCAGCAAGCGTTTATTGAGCAGAGAAATAAACAAATTAAAAATAAAAGAAATAGTCCTTCCACAGGCTGTTCCTGAGGATAGAGTTGGATTGATCTCTGTGACAAATGGGTACCCACTGAACAAAAAAGGCTTGTAAGCGGAGTTAAGACAATTCACAACAATTGAGCAATAACTTCAAGTCTTTCTCCAGACCTCAATCTGAACCATTTTGAGAATCTGCTGTTTTTTTCTTTTCATGCTGTTAATTTCTTTTGGTTGTATTTCCATACTCCTACTAGGACTGGAGGAAGACTTGTTGAAATGAAAGCCCTAAGGGCTATTTTTGAGGAAGTTAAAATTTAGGTGGAAGAGTGAAGGATAAAAAAATCTGTGAGAATATTTGTTTTTGCTTCCAAATTTTCAGCCTCCAAAGATTTCAGGGGGCGGGGTAGGAAGACTTGCATGAGATTGGAGTGCATGTAACTTTAGGTGCTTATTCAAACTGAACTTCAATGCTAAACAAATCGGAAGTTTATCTTCTCAAGTTATTGCAACAAGCCTGAATTTAATTTTGTGTTCTCTTCTCTAGAGACACAGAGACCCCAAAACAAGGAGGGTTATTTGCTCAGCTTGAGGATGTGATACTCAGCATATGGAGTTTCTTCCCCCATTTTTTTCTCCTCTCATTGTATGATGTTAAGATCCAGGGGAACTGCAGGTGGGTGGTTGGCTTGGATCTAGTTCCTAGACCTTGCTGCTCTTTAATTCTGCAATTGCTCTTGTTTTATGTATATATTCTGATATTTAGAGTGATTTTCCCATGCTGATGTCGGATGGACCCGTCTACTGGGGGAACCTACTCTTTCACTCTCACACACTCATTCTCTGTGAGCAAGAGCCATGACATCCCAAGGGAACACAGTGCTAGGGAGAGTTGTTCTGGTCACCAAAGAAGCCAAAAGACGTGCTCTTTGAGAATCACTGCAAACAATGGGAAGTCTTTCTTTTAGCCTTTGTTGTCCAAATGGCTGATCTCCGAGTTGTGACTTCTGTGACTTCTACAGTTGAGATTTAACCCCGTATGAGGCTGAGTCAAAGGTTAAATTGCTTGGAAAATTCAGGTGTGTAAATAAAACCTTAGCCCTCTACTGGCCCGTATCTGAGGAACATCTGGTTCCAACACAGCCTCCTCCAGTAGAGCCTTCTGTGATGAGGTAACTGTGCTGTACTGCCCCCTCCTGTAGCTGCCAGCCCCATGAATTACTGAGAACTTCAGAAGTGGTCAGTACAATCCAGGAACTGAATTTTTAATTTTATTCAATTTTCATTAATTTAAATTAAAATGACTACACAGAAATAATGGCTATTGTATTGGGCAGTGTAGTTTGGAGACATGGTCTTAATGTGTAAAACCAACCTACTGTGCATACAGAGTGAGATTTTAGAATCAGAATAAAAAGCCAGATTACTTCTGTGCTTGGTGGAAGTTTATCTAATCATTTAAGTGTTTATAGATCTCCAGGTTAGACTACAGGCTAAAGTTTATGGTTCCATTTAAATAAAGTTATGTATGTAAATAAAGAGATGTCTGAAAAGGTATCAGTAAAATAAGTTTTCCTTGAATGCCACGATTAGGGCCAATTTTTACTATGTACTTTTGTGTTTGTATAACATTTATAAGTGCATACAAGTCTTTAAAAATTATAAGCCTTTTTTTTTTCCAGTACCGGGAATTCAACTCACGACCTTGGGCTTGCCAGGCAGGCGCTGTGCCACTGAGCTAATCCCTAACCCCCAAGCCTGTTTTTATAGTGTATATTTTTCAGCAATTTTGTTTAAAATGCATATAGATTTTCTAAATATAACTTCAATTACCTTTATCATATATTGTTCACTGACCAAAGAAGGATATTTGAGAGTTGGGGTAGGTTTTGCACTGGGGTAGGTGTGTACTTCTTGATAGCCAAAAAATCTAATGAAAAAAGAGTCCTCTTTTGTCTCCTTTATGTACTAGCTATTGTTTTTTGGAGGGTTATTACAATTTCACTGTTTGGATTCTAAGGTGACTCTGTGGTATCATCAGCCATCTAGAACTAGGATGCTCAGATACCAAAGTCTATTTTAACACTGAGATTTTTCAGGGAGTTAATTAAGTTGAACTAAAATGGATCTGGCAGGGTAAATGAGGAAGGGGACAATAACTGGTCCTCAAAATTGCTAGGTAAGCATTATTGTCCAATTTTCTTAAGTCATGCATGTTCTGAAGGATGATTCTTTCTTTTTTTATTTTAAAGAGAGTAGTAAAAGCAAAAAAAAAAAAAGAAAAAAAGGAACAATAGCAGCACGTCAACATCACAAACATAAACAAAACAAGGCAAGAACATTAAAAGTGATGCAGGGTTTCAAAACAAAATAATAGGAATTAACAATGGTTGTTATATTACATATTGTTATCTTCAACTATGTTGCTCAGATCACCAGATGTAAGAATGGAAGATTGTTCAAACCATTAAAGAGAATAAGGAAATAATTATTAGATAAAACATTAGAGATGATATAGTTTCACTAGACAAGATAGTAGAAATTCACCAATGGTCGTTCCATTGCATATTGTTGTCTTCAAATCAGTTGCTCAGATTACCAGATACAAGCATGCAAAATTGGTCAGAATATAAAAAATTTTAAGCATTAAAATGTACAGTTATCCCAGCTATTCTTCTATCTATCTATCTATCTATCTATCTATCTATCTATCTATCTATCTCTATTCATCTCTATCTCTATCTATCCATCTCTATCTATGTCTCTATCTCTTTTTTAATTTTAAAAATAAAAGGAGGAAAACATTGACAGACAGACTACCTTTTACAAAACAGCAAAAGAACAGTACAGACAATACAGAGTTACAAAGTGGTAGGAAATTAACAATGCTTGTTGTATTACATATTGATATTTTCAAAGTGGTTTCTCATGATATCTATCTATCTCTATCCATCTCTATCTATCATCTATCTATTGATCTATCTTTTGCCTTCTTTCTTTCTTTTTTCCCTCATCCCAATTTTTCCTTCAGAAGGATGACTTTTTCTTAGGTAAAAGTTGAAAAGACACTCTGAGGATATGATTATTCATCAAATATATCCAAAGATGAAAGTAGCTCAGATTCAGCTCTCACCGGTATGGGGATTCTTTTTTCTGATTAGTTAGTTTGTTGAATGATGTCTTTTTGAATGATGTCTTCTACAGTGCAAAGTTAGACCTTTTTGTAGCTGACCTACAACTCTTTGCTCAACATTTCTGAAGAAGAGGCCCAGGTGCCAGTGCGGAGGCATCAGCTCATGTGATCTCTCTTCGATTTATCACCTGGCGTCCTGGAGCGCTCAGCTCACATGTAGCTTGGCACTAGTTAGCATTCAATGGGGCTGAACATTCCATCCAGTGGCTAACCTCAGTCGCCCTGGGATGGGATTAGAATCAGGACGTCGGGCCAGGTTTGAAGTAGCGGTGGATAACTCCACTGGATTTCCAGTGATCATGGGCACCTGTGTGCACCCATACTGAGCCACCAAACACAATTATGTTCGTTATCAAGCAGCTCAACTTTTCAATAAACAACAAAAGAAAATGTATCACACACTTGGGTAGTAAAAATTCAGACTGAAGGAATCTCCTCAGTGGATATAAGTGTAGGAATATTACATAATTCCCCATCCTAATTTTCAAGACTTAATTTTGTCAAATTTTGCCTTTTGGAAGACCCCAAAACTTTTATGATTAACATTTTTTAAAATGCCTTTTCATATAAAAATACATATTTAAACTTTATATTTAAAATTTAATTTTAATTTTTTAGCTAATTAATGTCATAAGTAGTTGTTTTGGTTTCTGTTTTTTAAGAGAGGATCTTGCTATGTTGTTCAGGCTGGTTTCAAACTGCTGAGCACAAGATCTTTCTGCCTCAGCCTCCTGAGTAGCAGGGACTGCAGGCACGTTTCACTGTGCCTGGCCCATACATAGTTTAAAAAATCAACTATGTGATACTGAAGGGCTTGGGACAACCACAACCAGTTCCCTTTTGTCATCACTACTCTAACCTCCAGGAGTGTCCATATCCTACTGGCAATTACTTCCATTGGTTTCAGATTTTTTTTGTTATGGTATTTACCTCCGTATTTTTAACTAATATATTTATATTGTCGTATGTTGAGTTTTGTTTTCAGACATCAAAAGATGATTAAGAATTTGCTGTCTACATATCACCCCTTCATGTCTTTCTCTATTCCCACACTTTCCATTCCCTAGTCATTTAGGGTTAAATCATATTCACTATGGCAGTCTTAATATTTCACAGCAGAAGAATATTGAATGCTATATTTATAGTTTCACTTATTGTGCATAATTTTATCTTTCTTTTGTTCAGTCTTCTGTGTATTTGAGATAATGGTAATCACAGCACGATGTCAAGCGTCATAAGCTTGAAATTTGTCTTATTAGGTCCATTCTGCTTCTAGACTTCCTTCCTGTAGCTATTTGTCATTGTGCTGCAGATCATTCTCTTTCTTTCTCTCCAATGATAGATTTTCTATTTTTACTGTCCCCCACCCCATGTCCCACCTTTCCCTTCTCTGTCTTGTTTATATACTGATTTTGGTGGAACATAGCCTCTAGAAGCTTCCTGACAAAAGGGGACATGAGAAGACAGAAGCTAAAGGATTTCTTATCTGTTTATGGTTTATTCTGCCTTTACTAATGGTTGCTGATAGAGAAGGACTTGGCCATTTTGTCTAGAGAACTCTAAGTGTGAATAACTTCAGCTCTTTTTCTTGGGTGGCCACTTCCTACAGAGAAGGGATTCAGGTGCTGCCATTTTATAGACAGATTCTGCTTCCATCTTGAGGACCTCAGAATGGCGCCTCCCTCCTCAGCCTGGCATTCCCATGCTCCCTTGATCAGAGAGGCTTATCCTCCTTGGAGAATAAAATTAGCTGGCAAAGAGTATTTGCTTGGAAATGTGGGGTGAGGGCAGAGATCTGGGAGTCTAGACTTGCAGCCAATTCTCCTACTTTTGGCATTTTCCTACTTCTCTTGCTGCCTGTCTTTACAGTTCCCTGCAGTCTTCAGTTCCTGAGACTTTCTAAGGTGTTGGGTGAAAATAAACTTACTTTGTGCAAGCTTCTCCCTTATGCAGGAACTTAATGGTACAAAGAAGGAAACACAACTCAGACATTACTGGCCTATTCACTTTCCAACCTCCAAATGTATCTCTTGCTTGTTGATGTCTCTGTTTTCACTTGTTGAACTGGTGAGTTTATTCTTATTTCTTTTATTGCTGCTCTATTCTAGACTTTTGGGATAAACAAGTAGTTTTGACCAACCACATTAATCTACCCTCTAAAAAATACAGATAAAACATGTCATCACTGCATTGATGCAGAAATTGAGGCCCAGAAAATAAGATTCATAATCTTACAAAAGATACGAAAACTAGATAAAGATGATGTGGTTCGGGCTAGTTTGCTTTCTTTGCCGCTGAGCCACATGTCCTGTTGAGGCCTTGTTGCATGAGGCTTTATGTCACCAGGTGAATTCTTTATGGTGAGAACCATGCTCCGCCATCACTCTAACAGGTGCACCAAAAAGAAGGAAAGGATAAATGGGGAGGAGCAGCTAGGGAGAAAATAAATGTCAGCAAGTCAAAAGTTTAGCATGAACCAAAATGCATGTAGACACTCTGCATGGCAACATGCAGCCACACTTCATCCAGAGTTAGGTTTTTAAACAAGAAAGCAATGCCATTGTGCACCCAAACATGCAAACTTCAGACTCTAGTTGAGCTAGAGAGGGGACAAACTGATTTTTGGTAGATTTGGGCTGACATGGAGGAGCAACGGGTGCTGGAGTGTGTCACGGCTATGTGCCACCTCAGAACCATCTCATTTAGTCTGTACAAAGTGAAGCCATGAACGGGTCTACGCAGTGGCAGTGTAATTCCTTATGCCGCTCTTTTAGTGAGAAGCTGAGGGGGCAGGGGAAGGGTTGGCGCAACACTTTAACCCTGGTACATTAGTTAGATTTTACACAGCTGTCAGAGAAGATCAAGATGATTTTCTGATTCCCCCTTTCCTTTAACGCTTTGAACAATTCACATTTAAAAGCTTCTTAAATCTGTTGTTGTTATGGCTAAAGAGAAGCACTTAGGAGAAGAAAAAGAGTGAGACTGTGTCTTGAAAACATTTACTTCATCAACAAAAATGTCGATGGATTTTGCGAAGTTCTTTTAGAACTTTTTCCTAATTAGAGTTAACAACTGAATGATTTTGTATAGAAGAAAAAAACGCTAGTTTTGCCCAAATTCCTTTTTCTACCATAGATGTGATAGGAATGAATTCTTCTTTAAGGAATTAAATCTATTGGGAAGAACAGGAATTTTCATTTGTATCAGATTTGGGATTTCTGGTGAAATTTAACATTTGTGATTTGCATTTTATTTTCACAATAAGTTTTCATACAGCATGTTGCAATTCTTGGCTGAAAAGTTCCACATGGTCATCATCTTGACCACTTATATTCTGATGCCTTTTGATGATACAATTGTAGATTTATACTACTCGTGACTATAAAAAGTTATTATTATTATTTTTTTGGTACTGGGAATCAAACTCAGGACCTCACGCCTGCCGGGTAGGTGCTGTGCTGCTGAGCTATATCCTTGGCCCTATAAAAAAATTTTATGAGCCAACTTTTGTCCCCTCAAAATTTTTGTGTTTGAGTCTGAACTGCTTGCCCTTCAGAATGTGACCTATTTGGAGACAAGGTCTTTAAGAAATAATTACGTGAACCTGAGGACTTCAGAATAAGCTCTAACCCAGTTTAACTGATGTAATTATAAGAAAAGGGAATTTGGACAGACAGGCATAGAAGGAAGACCATTGGCAGAGCCAGAAAGCCAAGGTGGGCGACCTTCAAATGAAAAGAATCTTGGAAACCTTGTGCTTGGACTTTCAGACTCTAGGGCTGTGAGAAAATAAATGCTGTTGTTTCAACCATCTAATTTGTGTTATTTTGTTACAATAGCCCCAACAAACTAACACAGGTACTCTTAGCTTTGTGACTCAGGAAAGTGAATGTTCACTTTTGGTTTTTTGGTTTTTTTTTTTTTGGTTTTGGTTTTTCTCCGGTACCAGGAACCGAACTCACGACCTTGCGCTTGCCAGGCAGGCGCTTTGCCGCTGAGCTAAATCCCCAGCCCCAAATGTTCACCTTTGCTTCATTAATGACATCCTTTATACATAAAGGGAGCCCTGGAGCTGGCACAGTGCACGGTGTGCAGAAGCTCTTGGACATTTGTATCGGGTTGTGTACCCTCCCCTCTCATCATTCACAGGCATGTTGTTGGTGGACCTGGCTGTGCAATGTCACGAAGATATGGAAATAACAGCTGTGATCTGAATTGTGAGATAGCAATGCTACTCCCTGGGGCTTCTCCAAAAAGAGAAGGGCGTGTTGAGTGGCTCTTAGCTGTTCCTACCAGAATGTACAGGTGAGCCAATAAAAACCACATGGCCAGCTTTATGGAGAGCTGCTGACAAGCCCGAGAGATCCCAAACAGACACCTGACCCATGTCTGTTGTCAGGATGTTATCTCCATGGCAACCAGGCCGGCTTCCACCACACTTGCTGGCCTGTGGCTCAACTGAAGAGGGTCAAGAAAGTCAGGGTCCTAAATATCAATAGCATCACTCTGTCAAAGCCTCTCTTGTGACCTTTCTCCAAAAAGGAAACGTAATGACAGGTTGAAAGGTAGCCAGACCATCCATATCCAGAAAAGCTGTCAGTGGTACAGCATCTGTTGGAAATACTCTGCCCTATGTGGTGGCCAGGTTGTTGGTGGACCTGGCTGTGCAATTTTCAAAGGGTACACAAGCACTTTGAAACTTATGTTAACACTGATTAAGGTGAAATGCATAAATTAGAAGGTATCTTTTTCTTTCCTAAGATCAGTAGAGAAATAGGAAAACGAAATGCATGTCAGCTAATGCCATGAGCTATCCAAACTCTATCCTGCTGTTCCCTGTCACTAAACCCTATTCAGAAATTTTTCAGCACGATGACAATTCTGATCTCTCTTTCTCCTACTGTCTTTTCCTTTTTTTTCTCCCTATTTTGTATTTCCTCATCAAGATTTTGAATACTTAGCAACTACATTTTTAAAATTTTTAATTTTTAAAATTTTGTCCTGTGTATGTATATTTTTTCTATTTTATTTTTCAGTTTTGGCTGTGCTGGGGATGGAACGCAGGTCCTCATGAATGCTAGGCAAATGCTGTCCCACTGAGCTACACTCCCAGCTCCATTTTTCCTCTCGTCCAAACTTTCTGATGGTTTAGTAATTCTGAACTTTGCACAGCTTCACAGTGAGGTGAAGGCTGAGGTTGGCTGAAGAGACCGTGGTAGCTGAGCTACAAGGCAGTCTCTGTAATTTTGTTTTCATTGGTTATTTTCAATGTATTTATTAGGTTGTTAAACTGAACCATCTTGACTGGCACCGGCCAAGTTTCTTACAGGGTCAATGGCACATTAGCTATGCAGCTATAATGAAAGAAGTCAGTGCTCCTAGGTGAGCACTTCAAGCTGAAATACAGACGGGCAAGTCAGGAGGGGGTCGAAGGTTCAATGAGATCTTTTCCAAGCCTCTCTGGTTTGGAAATCGAACTAGAAACCTCCTGGGGTCAAGGCTTCTGATGAGATTCCTAGAGCTTCTTGGTCCAGGCGTGGGTTTGGAATACTTGGGAAAGGGCCCACCACAAAGATCTCAGGGCTCCTCATTCTGGCTTGGTTTGGAAGTGCTGAGCTGCGTGAAAAGTAGGACACTGGAGGGGGTGGAGGAGACTTTTTAAAACCTCAACAAGAATTTCAATTGTTCATTTTGGGCAAGAGTTTGGTTGGTTCCTATGTAAATCCAAAGAGCTTGTTTTCAACTGACTTCAGGTTTTTGTTTTTTTTTTTAAAATTCAGCTCTTTAGTGTTCAAAGAACATCATCATGTAGGAAAAGTAGTCCATTATAGTAATTTAGGTTGAGTATAATAAGAGTGAAATTGTTGTAAATTAAAAATAAAGCCAGAGTGCCATTTAAAATGACCAGAGTGTGCTTTTAAATATCTTAAAGTATACAAAAAATTCAGTGTTTTTATAATTAAATGATTCAAGGCACAAATGAATATCTAGTAGGTTATCCAGATCATTATTTATTGATCTTTTAAAGTGAAAAAGTAGAGTACAATGATTTTTTTCTTTCAATAATATTGTAATTCATGAGATGTGATTACATCAATACTGAATATTTTGAGAAGGATGTCTGAATTTGATCATATAAGAAATGTGAAAAATATAGGTCTGAAAACCAATTGGGAGAATATTCAGAAAGATTAACAAGGGCCGGGGATTTAGCTCAGCGGCAAAAGCGCCTGCCTGGCAAGCGCAAGGTCGTGAGTTCGGTTCCCGGTACTGGAGAAAAAAAACAAAAAACAAAAACAGAAAGATTAACAAATAATCTAACTGGGTGCTAATGTCAAATTACAAATAATTTGTCCTATTACTACCCATAGCTTCTAACTCAAGGGAATTAAAATATAATGGGCTTTCTCTCCTGCTCAACTGGGATTTAAGGACTCAATCTACTTTTAATTAAACTTCCTGGGGTCACATCAAAATGTTATGCTTATCAACTGGTTTTGAGTTTTAATCAGCTATTTCTTAAAATTTATTTTAAATCATGCTTCTTTTTAGGCTTTCATTCTTTAAAATATAGTGCCTGTATTCAACTGATATCTCAATTCTTGTGAACTAAATACATACACTAAGAAAGAATTGACCAATGGGGAAATTTCTAATTTTTTGATATTTACCAGTTTAATATCCTTTGAGTTTTGGGATCTTTTGGGCTCATTTTAGCTCAGATTTGCTGTTTGACACTTTTCCTTTAAGGGTGATTCAGGTTAGGGATAGATAGGTGGGAAAAGACATATCTTACCTTTAATTCTTTAAGTAATTTATTTGTCATTTAAAAAAATTTTTTTTTGGTACTGGGAATTGAACTCATGACCTTGCACTTTCCAGGCGATGCTGTGCTGCTCAGCTATATCCCCAGCCCCCAATTCTTTAAACATTAAATTTTTATGATATTTTTATTAAGGCATTTATTTCTAAGTTATTTCTTGATGAATGAATAATTGTAATTTTTAACATAGGAACTAAAACAAAATTAAAGATAATTTTTGTATATATTATTGTATATTATGGAACTATATTTTCCAAATATTGGGACTGATTCATTTGAAAGATCTAGTTTATTTTAATTGGCTAGATATCAATTTAAAACACTTATGATAGGCAACATATTAGTTGCATTCTTGAATGCCTTCAAAGCTGTGCAGGTTCATATCACTAATTTTTTAGAAAACAATATACAAGTCTTGCATTTCTGAGGCAAGTTTAAATTGTACCCCATTTTAATGACTGGCATTAAGGAGGAAAATAACAACTCATCTTCTGAGGACCTGTTCGCTACTGATCATTTTCTAATTCCTCCACGATTTTCTCAATCTGGTCAAGCATGTCCATATTTACACACAAATGTGCAGTCATTTCGTCTTTCAAGTGGTATAGATTATTCACAGCACACTGAGGCTACTATGTTCCCTCTTATCTCTGCCTTCTCATTGCTTGCAGTTCCTCAGCCTTTAAAGTGTCATAGATTTCATGTGTTAAACTTCTTTCAAAGTAATTTTTCCTTTGCTATGCAGATTAATGGGATATGGGTAACTAATAACTAAACTGCTTTCAGGATTAAAATGTTACTTACAAATTTTCCTTTCAGATTGTGTTTCCAGTTTTGCTTCTCCAGGAGAAAATCAAGAACCAGAAATTCAGTTCCTTCTAAATTAGACAATTGTGTGCTGCCTTTCCTCTTCTTGACCTTCTCTTTTCATTGACTATGGAAGGGAAATGTTTGCCCCACTCATTTCAAAGAAATGTGCCCAATTTGGCAAGAGATTATGCAAACTTCAATTAGTGTCCACAAGGTGTTGGAAAAACAGGACCCTGACATGTGGGAAATAGTTGGTGGCTCGCTTCCAGCAACTTGAAAAACACCTTCCTTGCTTGGATGTGAACCATATCTCTATCAGCATGAATTGCGGGTAAAATCACATCTACGACAGGTGAATAAAACAATACCTAAGTACTTTAATTCTAGGTCTGCTTTGAACATAGCAGTCCTCACACAATGCTACTCAAATCTTGCTTAGAATGTGTTAGATAGTTTTAGATTTTCTAATTTAAGCACTGTTCATTTTTCATTAATTCATTTCAATAATAAATATATATGCTAGGCTCTGGGTGTTCCGGTCTTCATAAGTGGGAAGATAGAAGGCAGAGAAAAACAACAAAGGCGGTCAGAGCTGAGAAAGAAATAAACTTGGTAAGATTTGACTTAGAGTTGGGATTGTTTCATTTGGAGAAAAAATGGGTGAACTATTAATATAAAGATACCTTAAACTGACAAATTTCACATGCATACCTCATTTCATTATCCAGTACATTTCTATTTCTATGAATAAAAAGAAAGACATATTCCCATTTTGTGAAGGAATTCCTATAGAGACAAAAAGTAGCTGTTCAAAAGAATACTCAGAAAGTCCTTGACAGAGATCCAGAATTCGTAGTTCTCCAGCTTCAGATTTGCGCTCTGTCTTCTCATCTCTTCTGCTTTGGTTGCTAAGTGATGTTGTGCAACTTTTTAAAAGGAATATTTATTACATCTTTGTTTTTGTATATTATTACATCTTTTTATGTAACAAAATATATTGCATACTTGACAATTAAATCCCTTCTGACTTTAAATATCTGTTACCCTAAGTGGTTTGTATCTGCATGAGAACTGAAAGATCTATTCTTTTTTGGTTGCACAGGATGTTCCTCGCCCATTAATTTATCCAAGATGTCATATTTTTTAAGAACTCAGTATTTCTTGTAATTTATGGATGCTGTAGGAAAATGATGGCTTTCCAAATGAGCATCAACAAAGTTTCATTTCTGTTCAGAATTCATTTTGGATTTCCCACCTCTGCCAGCTAATCTGTAACCTTCTGAATGGACCAAGCTAAACCTAAACAGCCAAAAAAGGAGCCCGAGCAACACCTTTGCTCTTGGGCTCAGTCTTCCTGGGGGAGCCAAGTTTCCCTGACCTCAGAACGAATGCCCTGGTGCAGTTTCACACAGCTGTGCAATGGAGTTGGGAGGGCTTGTGTTGTTTTGCAGGTAGCAGAGTCCTTCCTCTGGATTGCTGCTAAGTCACTGACTAAAAATAAGAAAAGAATCACATGTGGATCTGCCTGGGTAAAAACCTCAGAAACAGAAAGAAAGAAAAATTTTTATGGAAACCAATGGAATGTGAGAAGCTTAGAGGAAGTCCTTGGTAGTGATGTGTGAAATTGATGACCTGACTGTAACCTCCCAGCTAGAACTCTGAACAGTATGGAGGGCAGGGAGTGGGGGCGTATTACTTTCATACTGTCATTAAGAACTGAAAAAAAAAAATAAGAACTGGTTCAAATCTAAAATACTAATTGTTCAATGATAGCTTCTATTCTAGAAAATTGATCTTTTTGAAACTTATGCCCGATTGGACATTTTTACAGAGAATAAAATACTTCGATAAAAATATCACATGACCACCGTTCAACAGAATCTGATACACTTAATTATGCAATTTAAAATTACTTAATATGCAGTTGTGCACTTTAGATTTCCTGTTTGCTGTTTGGGTTTGGTTGGGTTCTTTTGGAAAGCAGCTTGGGTGGCCTCAGGCCACGTGCAAAAAGTGGGGTGATTTTGAGCAGAATCCTGGAATGCTTTTGAAAGTGGAATTAGGGTTGCCGTGTTCTGGCTGCCCTGGTGTAAGTTAGACGCTTGTCAAAACCCCCATGCCCTGGCCACCAGAACATCACTAACTTATAAAAATAGTTAAATCTAGTACAATACCCATGAATATTAGCAGGACTTCTCATATAGGGGATGATAATTTCACTGTTTACATCAATTTACTCTTTGACTTAGCCTCAAAGTTAGTTTTGTGAAGTAATTGTTTAATTTGATAAACTTATTGGTAAGTGTATTGGACAATGGTTAATAGCATGATTACATGATAACTTCATAACCATCTGAGGACATTTTACAAGCCCAGGCTGTAGGAGCAATCACAGATAGCTATTGCCAAGTCCCTCGGATCTCAAATGAATTCAAATAATTGTTTTTTCCATGAACTTTTAGGCATACCTGAAATTATACTTTGTGGTGCTTGGACTGTGTATAGTTTGTAATCCAGTTGCACATACACAAGCACATTTTACCTTTGTAAACCTACAAATTTTTGGACTCTGAATTTATTTATTCACATTCACACAAAGTTTTGATAGAGTACCTACTATTTGGCAAGTATAAAGCGGTGATATAGCTTTTTTGGTCTTAGGGGAATTATACTGTTTTTGGGGTGAAGAAGCTAAATATCTAATCACAAATATCATGAAGAAGAATGAAGGGTGCAATAAGAGCATGTCTAAGTGTCCCAGAGCATCAGGCAAGTTCCTCCAGAGAGTGACAACTGAGTGAATGACAATGGGAACAATACTTTATGGGCCATGAAACTGACTTGCTTTTAGAAGGAAGCTGAGTCTTACCTCTATTATAAAGGTTTGGTGAAGGATGCAGATATGAAGATGGTGGTAACTATGGGAGATAGTTGAGGAAGGGGTAGCATGGGCCAAGGGACTAATTAAGACAACCGGAGACCCTGAAGCTTAAAGAGAAGAGTGGTCTCTATGAAGGGTCTACGTTTTGAGGGAACTAGGTAACTGCCTAAGTGTCCTATTGCTGATTCTTCTTTGCAGCAGCTTGTGTTCAGCATGGCATTCAATGAGCTTGCCACCAATACAGCAGCAAGTGGGTGCTTCTGCATTTATGACATAGCAAAATCAAAGGAGTTTTTCTTTTGCCTGCTGTTTGCTAATTTTTGTCTACACACAAAGAACAAGTAATGTGGTTTATTTTTCTCCTTTTAAAGCATTTGGCTGACCTGTTCATGCTTTTCTTTTACAGTTGTAATGTTGATGCAGCTACACTTGCAGAGAAAGTTTAACTACTAACAGTCTTTCACTGTACACCACACCAGATTTTGAGCAAATCCTGCTCATTTAAGAGGTTGTGACTATTTCAAGTTTTATTGCGTGTTAATAGAATCTGACACCCGATGGTATTCCACACAATGATTAAAATGAATTATATCCATCATTCAACATTATTAATTAATTAAACACATTTTATTGAGTATCTGCTTTAAACTGGGCAAGCGAGTGTTGGGGGAATTTATCATGTAGCCAAGGAGACAAGAAATATCCAAAAATGTCTATAGTACATCCAGAAGGGGAAAAGGATGATGCTATAGGTATGAGGTGAGGACTACTTATTTCTAGGACACCAGAGTAGACTTCCTACAGGGGGCGATAGAGTCAATTCTTGAAGGTTAAGGGAGTTTGGAAATTAGAGGGTTGGGTAAAAGGCAGGAATGTTCTGGGGGGACAACTTCAGCAATTGTTCAGAGGTAGGAAGTAAGAGTGAGCAGTTGAAACGAGCTATAGTGTTTAATCGGTGTGCAGGGGAAATGGGGTAGAGAAACATAAAACAAAGAGTGGGGTAGTGTCCTGGTTGTCTCAAATACCAGGTTGGTGGGGATCCCCTGGAAGATTCTGAGGAGAATGGAATAAGCAGAGTTATGTATTGGAAGGACTAATATGTATTAGGATGGTCTCCTCTTTCGGCCTTGAAGCTACAGACCTTAGTGTGCCAGGCATAAAATAAGGAGGCCCTGACCTACCAGGATGGTGGAAGAAATGGACAGGCGGATATGGATGAGAGAAATATTAGTGGGTGTATATGGTGGCTTTGATTGTGTGAGATATTTGTGGTTTCTTTTGTAATCTCAAAATTTCCAGTTGTGGTTTTTAAGTGGTATGTAACTATCACCCTTCCCAGCTCCCAAGCCAGACTCCCCATGCATTCACATGGCATTTCAAGTAAGTTCTACTTGTCTAGGCCTCCTGCAACAATTTTGTAAGTCCTTACTTTGTCTTTTGTTTTGTTTTGTTTTGTTTTTTTTCTATACTGGGAATTGAACTCATGACCTTGTGCTTGCCAGGCAGGTGCTGTGCTGCTGAGCTAAATCCTCAGCCCTGTAAATCCTTGCATAAGTATTTCCCCATCTTTTCTCGAAATCCTTTCCCCATATATGGTTATTTTGGAGGCAGGATAATTTATATTGGCCTCATTTTAAGGAAAGCCCCCTCAAGGTCATAACAAATGGTCTTTTCACTATTTCTTATTGTCTCTCAGTCTGCCTCAATTTTAAGGGTTGAAAACCATCCTAAGACCTTGAGAGTCCAGAATGGTCACAGGAAGTCTAAACTTACTCTGGTGTCACCCATCTTTCCTCTTTGCTTCCTCTTCCACCACACTGGAGTTTTAGTGCATACTGCGGACTACCTCAGCCTGCAGTTTAGTCTGAGGCCTTGCAAACTTTAGACGCAGAGGGATTTGGATTTTGAGTCTGGGCCAGAGCTTAATTGGATATTGCATGTGGCAAGAGTGAGGGAGGATCTTTCAGAACTCCAGAGCAGTTGTTCTCTTGCCTGAAGTGGTCTTCCATCTTGTTTTACTTGGCATCTTGCTGATCTTCTTTAAAATCTCCGTGAAAAGAGGGTGTGTGCCATCTTTGCTAACAGTGTGAGTCCTAGAGACCCCAAGGTAAGTTCAAATTCTACCTCTGTCACTTAGTTCTTGTGTAGCCTTAAACAAATATCCTCACCTTTCAAAGCTTTAATTTTCTTAGTCACAAGACAATAGTGTACAAGCTTTCTTATAAAATGAACAAATTCTTGTGACTGAATGTCTCCATTTGGTGTCTATATCAATATGAATGTATTGTATAGTTGGAATTTGCTAACAGAGTGGATCCTAAATATTCTCATCACCACAAAATAAAGGTATATGAGGTGACAGATCTATTAATTACTTGGACTGAGGGAATTACTTTAATATATATCATAAGGTCATGCTATATACTATAAATACATTCAATTTTTATTGGTCAATTATATCTCAGTAAAAGTGGGTATTTTTGTTTTTGGTGGTACAAAGGATGGAATCCAGGTTCTTACCTCTTTCAGGCAAGCATTCTATGCTGAGGTACATCCCTAGTCATGGAAAAATTATTTTTAAAATACTAATACTGTTTGCCTTTGGTGTGAAGATTATATGTAACACCTCAGAAAACAGTTTAGTTTGTACCTATGACATACCTCAGATGTGGTCAGGTCTCCATGCTCTGGCCTTCTCATTGACCGTTGGCCTATTATATTTCAGTAAGTGTCATGCAACATTTTTGTTTACATCTCTGTCTTTCAGTAGATTCTGAGCTCCTTGCGGGTGAGTGCACATGCTAATATCATATTCATGAATCCTAACAGTGCTGCAGAAACTGTGTTCATTTACAGCTGAGAAGACTGAGGTGTGAAATATTCCATAGTTTGCCCAGAATCACATATGCTTCAAGAGATGGACTAAGATTCAGAGCTGGGTATGCTGAGCTGCATTTTGAATCCCTGCTCTACAGGATCTTAGTCTTAGGCATCTCTGTATGCCGCCACCCAACTGCAGACCTGGTGCAGTGCCCAGCATGGGTTACATTCTCATTTGATTCTTGATGAACAGGTTTGGTGGATTTTGTAGGTGACTGAGTTTGAATGCATCTCATATAATCTGTGTGAGGAATTGCTAAGTAGTTAAAAGCATTGACAGGGATCATTCTCCAAATTTTTACATGTCTTTGACTTTCACATTTGTCAGGTAATTCTATCATTTTTGTATATGGAAGAGGGGGAGAAGAACAGTCTTTTGTTTTTGTTTTTTTTTTTTTGGTTTTTCTCCGGTACCAGGAACCAAACTCATGACCTTGCGCTTGCCAGGCAGGCGCTTTGCCGCTGAGCTAAATCTCCAGCCCCGGAGAAGAACAGTCTTTAAAGGGTAAGTTAATTGCCTAAGAATTCCTGATCTCAGACTCACCCTCCAACTTGTCATCAAAACAACTCTCCATGAATTGACACCGGATTTTCTTTTAAATTTTCAAAAATATATTTAATTTTGAAGAAACAGTTTAATTCATAAATAAGAATTCCAAGCAATGTATCTAGTGAACCAAATATGCCTACATGAATATTTTTAAAAGAATCAAAGAAGGGGCTGGGGATTTAGCTCAGCGGCAAAGCGCCTGCCTGGCAAGCACAAGGTCGTGAGTTCGGTTCCCGGTACCAGAGAAAAACAAACAAACAAAAAGAATCAAAGAAGTGAGGACAATATATCAGTCAGGTGATAAAAATTCAGCACACAGGTGAAGAATGTTTTATAATCTCTGATTAGATACCATTGCAAACATTGCCCTTGCCACTAATATTGATGTATTTGGAAATAAAGCCATTTGTTTTGCTACCAGATAATAATTCAGTTTAGTTAAAAGTAGATTAAAACAGAGGGTGGTAGTCAGCTCCCTACCATTTGTCTCATTCATTTACATTAACTTATTCAGCAAATAATTACTGAGCATCTATTACACAGCAGCCA
This sequence comes from Chinchilla lanigera, assembly GCF_000276665.1. NCBI lineage: Eukaryota > Metazoa > Chordata > Mammalia > Rodentia > Chinchillidae > Chinchilla > Chinchilla lanigera. The sequence continues at coordinate 806,985 of NW_004955439.1, forward strand.
CTCTGCCCAGCGTAATGTTCGAGGAAACAGCATGACAGTCCTCCTACTGGGGTTTGCCTTGAAAAACCAAGCAAAGCAACTCAAAGACTTTCCTTTTTTTTTTTTTTTTTTTTTTTTAAGAGATGGAATGTTTCAAAGGACATACATAATGAGAAAAGACCATCAGGCTTAGAATCAGAAGCAAACGGTAAGAATCTCAGCTCTGTTATACAGTGATAAACCTGGAACTGACTTAGCACATACACAGAAGCTAGTATCATGCAAAGCTTCCTCTTTTAATATTTTACTACGGTAGCTACGTGATCTTGGAAAAGACTGTGCCTTCCTGGCAGGGTTCCACCACGGCTTGGATCTCCAGGGCCCCCGGTTTGGCTGGCTCTGGTGCAGAGAGAAGGAGAGTTTATACTTATGTAACCCGGGCCTCAGTTTCTCACTTGTAAGGTGCAGTAAAATTTTTGTGTCTACGGTCATTATAAGACTTGAAGGAAGTAATGTAAGTGTGAAAGTTCCCCACATACTCTAAATTGCTACTTCATATAATTTACCACGATCAAACTGGCGTTTATATGACCACAATTTAGATTTTCTTATAATTTGTACTTTTTTCTCTACTTATCACATTTTTAGTCTATTGATAATATGATTTTAGTTCTCATTTGCATGCTTTTTTGGGAAAGCTAATATATAATAACTTGAGTATTTATTTATAAATGTAAATTTTAGTATATTATATTATTTTCTTAAAGTGGGCAGCAAAGAGATGGCCAACGAGGAAGATGGAGAAAAAAAACAAGAGAGAAGAAAAATGATGTGAATCTAAGGAAAGCAAAAAGAATCACTCCTTTTCTCTGTAAGGTCAAGAACAGGGTGAAGGTCTGGAATTATGACCCAGATTTAGAAATAACACTTATTCAGGAAAAAAGCTTTGCAAAGTAGTGATCACCTAAGGAAGAAGTAGGGATAAATTAGATATTAATTTTTACTGACTAGATTTACAATAATTATCTATTTTGGTTCTGATGTATGTGGTTTCTAATTTTTCAGACTAGTGTTCTATATCAGAATACATGGGTTTGAATTGCTACTAAGTATTTTATGCTTGATTCCTTTGTCCAAAAATGGATCATAAATTTTCTAAGCGAGAGGTTGTAATTTATATTTCTTTCCATCCCTTTCCAAGCATGGTAGAGCTCAAGTACATCAGGAATGACTGGCAAGTACTTTCTGTAAAGTGATGTTCAATGCCCCTACCATCATCACCACTGTTTTCTTAACTGTAGGATTATTAGTCTTTAATTTGTGGAAGCAGTCCATTCATTTCAACTGTGAGGAGGTGAGAGCTAAAACTCTGAATGTGAAATGGTTATGCAAACAGAACAGCATAATTTTGGGGGAAATTAATCAAGTGAACATTAGGATAGTAGTCAAGTAGCTACTATGTTCTCAGAGTTTGCATAATTAAGACTTAGAAATTTATGCCTACTGTCTAACCTTTTCCTGCTCAAATGCAGAGAGGCTACCCCCACCTCCCCCAACTTGCCAAAATTGTCATTCTGAGCTTAAATCAAATGCGGGCTCTGTTTCAAGTGACTGTGCCTTGCTGGCAGGGTTCCACCACGGCTTGGATCTCCAGGGCCCCTAGTTTGGCTGGCTGTGGTGCAGAGAGAAGGAAAGTTTACATCTGCATAGCAAGTAGGAAGGGTGCCTTTTAATTCAACGTCCAGGAATTTGATTAATTCTGTATAATTGCATTGAGGAACTATTGAGTGACTAGAGCCAGGGATGGAGTCTGCATTCATTCTTCCTCTTTCTGCCTCAGAAACAAATCTTTTTACCTTGCTCTGTAAGGCAACTATTGACCACCCTAGTCCAAAGACAGGACAATGTGATGTGTCAACTCTGCTCATGCTGAACAGCTATGCAGAGTGGCTCATTCATAATTCATGCATCTAAAAAGTGGACTATGTATATTTAGGTTGCTAATGTTCCAATCCTATTTTTGATATTTCCACAGAAGAACCTGTAAGCTTTATTTTCTATTAAAGCTATTCTTTATATAAATCATTTTTTCCCCTTTCAAATCAGTATCTTCAGCGGAATTCATTTTGGTCTAGTCATTGTCCAAAGAGTCACAGAAGACTATTTTTAGCCCTGAATTCTGTAAAATACCTTCCATTAAATTCACCCTTCCTCATCCCCTAATACCTACCTTCCCTAGATGCACATGTTTTACAGTATTGGAGGATACCAGTCAACACTTGTGTGATAAGAAGAGGTTTATATAAACCTCCTGAAACCCCACAGTTTAAAATAGGGATCTCCAACCTTCATGTAGGTCTGTGGCCTTTAAGAACCAGGTTGCACATCAGGAAGTGCATGGCTGGAGAGCAAGGAAGCTTCCTCTGTGTTTAGAGCTACTTCCCATCAATAGCATTACTGCCTGAGCTCTACCTCCTGTCAGATCAGCAGCAGCATTAGATTCTCATAGGAGCACAAACCCTACTGTGAATTGCACCTGTGAGGGCGCTAGGCTTTGAGCTCCTTTGGGTCATCCACAAAGCAGCCTCCTCTGTCCCTTCCCCCTTTTGGGGGAGCAAATTGTCTTTCATGAAATTGGTCCTTGGTGCCAAAAATGTTGGTGACTTCTGATGTAAAACAGTGTAATATCATACACTAGGGCTGCCAATGAGTAGTATGTCCTGAACTGGAATAATTTTTACTAGCCCTATTCCCCTAAAAGTAATTAATCAGATATTCTTAATTCCCTTTTGATTATTATTCCCACTCTGATGCTGATTTTCTGGGAAATAGACCTTGAAGGTAAGATGGAGACATAGTCTTTGTCCAGCAAACATGCTTGTCGTTCTGAATATTTTCAGGCTTCTTTGGGCATTTCTGGGTTTTCAGGGAGTCCTTTGTTTCCATTTTAAGATAATTTAAACTTTGAAGTCTCACGAAGAAATCTAATAGTTTCCCTTAAACATTGCTAGAAGACACTGACTCTTGCCAGATTCATTAGGAAATAAGCTATTGTGCTGATCTTCTTAGAAAATCTTTAGTTTTTGAGAAGTTTGTCCCGTTATGGTGCTTTGGAAAGACCTGCTACTTGCCAAGAGTGATCAATCTTAATTTCAAAACAGTTGTGCCTGGAATTCTAATGGCAAGATGTACAAATTGCCTTTTTGTATTAAGTTTTAAGTAGATATTGTCCCAACAAAATTATAATCTAGAGGCCAGATTCAAATAAAAACTCTTTGTGATTAAGTTTTTGATTTTAAGTATCCACTCAGATCATGAATAATTGGCTACTTAAAAATAAGAACACAAGTCTCTCCTATTTTAATTTATTTTGCCTGAGGATTTAGTTGACAACAAAATATTGGCAAATTCAATATGCTTTTAGAAAATAACTCTTTTATATAATTTGACACAACCAAATTGTTTACTCTTTCTCTATCCTAAGTTCTTCAGAGTATTTTGGCAATTGCATGATTAGATGTATTAATCTCTCACTGTATACACTGGTACATAGTGAGTGAAAGTTTGATGAAAAATTAGAAGTAAAAGTTATTTTCAATATTTACCACAGAATTGCAAATATAATTAAGCCACAATTCTTTTCTGTGACTTTTCTTCCCACTAGTTATGACTCAGAGTAATGAACCTTGGATGAGGGATTGTAAATTAGTTAGTGCTCTTTGCTATTCAAGGATAAGTGAAAAAGTCAACTTGATATTTCTAGGTAATTATTAGAAATTAGAATGGTGTGGGATAATAACCATTATTGGCATTGAGTGCTTATAATGTATCAGGGCCGTGTTCTTTGTGTGGATTTTATCATTTAATGCTCATAGCAGTGCCATGATGATATTCCTTTTCCTACTTACATTTTACAGATGAGAAAATGGAAGTGCAAAGAATTTGTTAAAAACGCAAGCCACTTGGGCTCCAGAGCCCATCTTTTAACTATGAAAATGAATTAAAGAGAAGATGCCCAAAGATGGAGGCAATTTTGGCGGCTAGGTGAACAAGAGGTTATTAATTTTTCACAAGAGTTTTTTAAAGGATAAGAGCACAAAGTGGAGTGAACAGCCCTATGAAAGTGCAGTCTATTTCCAAAGGAACTGAAGGCTTCCTGAATATTGCAGCTCTTTAAATCGCCCCACTCATGGCTTTGCGGGGAAGTTGCAAACAACAGCAACAGAAAGATCCCAGTAACCTCTCAGGTGGCCTGACAGGCCTTGAAGACACACGAACCCCGCTGAAAGTCATTGTGCTGTACTAAGGACGCAGCACATTAGGGTCTGGTGAATCTTAGCTGCAACTTGGTTTCCAAAGGATGGGCACCGTTATTCAAGCTGGTTAGCATTGGGAGCTAAGACAGATGATACAAATGCACAGTCACTGTTGATAGTTCAGGGCTCACCTTGACCTCCGTGAGCTTTCAGGAATAAGAGCAGCTCAGCCTGAAGAAGACACAATATATAACAAGTCTTTCTGAGGCCTTCCAGAATCTTCCTCTGCCTATACCTCCCTCTCTTTCTGTACACCTTTGGCATGCTCCATATCTGTCCTTCTTTTTCCTTTCTAAACTCCATTATTCCTTCCAGAAAGCAGGTGTTACTCTGCCCAGTCAGACTTCTTCACATTTTTTAGCCTTTCATATGATTCCTTGCTTATTTTGCATTATATTGTAAAGCGAGAGTCTTGTTTTCTTTCAGCAATTAACCTACTTCACCTAGGCCATGCTCTTTGCTTGTACCACACTGGTACCCTAGCTCAGTAAGTTGACTTGGAAGTGGCTTCAGACAATGTCTAGCCTCTAGCTCTTAATATGCTTAAGGTCCATCTACTCATCTTTTGTTCTGTACTGAATAAGTTCACATATTTTCATACTCGCTATATTTCCTTCAGAGTAATATTTGTATTTTAATCTAAACATACATTTTTTCAGCTTTTTTGAACATTTGCCAGGCATTAAAAGCATTTTTACTGGGCAGAATTTTAGGTGAAGTATGAGAAATGGGCTCAAGCAAAATAAAAAAAAAATTCAGATGTTTACTGTAAGCTTTGAACACAGCATACATTTCTGAGAGTCTGAATCTCCATGTGTTTATACACTGAGGGAAAAATCAGTGAGGCAAAGGACTTAGTGCTGCTTCTCAAGGTAAAGGGTATCAGGTAGAAAGCCAGGTAAAGACTTCAGGCTCACGTATGAGTTAATTAGAACAATGTCTTCATAATTAGAGACAAATGTCTGGCATAGACCAACATCAAAATTGCTCCATTTATCCAAAGCCAGGAAAAATGGTTTCTTTGCCAGCAAATTTTCCTCGAGGCAATGAATGTTATCATCATGTCTGTCTCCCCTTCACCCTGTCTGCTTGGAAGTTCAGATTTCAGTTTTGCTCAGTTCTTTTTCATATGTAATCCTTTTCCTTCTCTCCTATTTTATGCATGGCTTTTGTCATTGATCTTGACAGAATGGCTTTATGTCTTTGTGTAGTTAGGTTTTATTGCAAGCTTTTTATAAGCTTCCAAGTCTTTTTGGAAGTACAGTAAGTTCCCAACTTACGAACAAGTTCTGTTCTAGGAGAACTGTTCTTAAGTCAGATTTATTTGTAAGCCTACAATGTGGGTCTTATACTGTACACACAGTACACCCATGAAAGTTTGCAACTCGCATGTTTATAAGTCAGGGCCTTACTATAGGTACATATACAAATAAACCTTTGGCCTTAGTTTAAAAAATTTTACATTTACATGTAATGCAATATGTGTTTAAATCTTGATTTAGACCCCTTACTTCATTCTTTGAATAGTCCATACATAATGCCTCTGCTTCTTATACAATTGTTAAGTTTCATAGTTTTTGGTCTAAAGCTAGGAAAACTTCTCAGAGGGAAGAGTTTTCCTCATATCATTTATATCTTATCAACTTCTAAATGTTTTGTTGTGATGGGAAACAAAGGTGGTAGTGGCCCAGGAAAGTTACAAATAATGAAGGCATTGCTACATATTTTGGATATGGTAATATATCTTTTAGTATTTTGCCAAAGAAATCGCATAGCCTCAGATTAGTTGCTAAGATTGGGAAAGTTAAACTTTAGGAAGCAAACTCCTTTTGAGATGAACCAGATTTAGTTTTCTTGTGTCTTATAAACAGTTAGCTTCATCCAGGGCTTGTAAAGCATCAAACAAGATGAATTGGTCATAAGACCAATTTAGAAGCTCTGTGCAATGTCTTTGAACACCTCAATGTTGACACTAAATCCACACTTCACAATTTCAGGATGTGCTTCTTGGGGGAAAGAGAGGAGAGCAGGGGCTAAACAACAATGTGAGTTCAAAAGGGTTGAAGATGCACTCTGAGTATTTGGATTGGCACTCCAGGGCCTGCGGATGCTTGTGATTGCTTATCTGACTTATCTAAACTGCTGACGTCAAAAGAATTAGGCTAGAAATCTTATGATTACAGCTTTTCTTGTGATCTTTTCTGGTATTTCCTGTTTCCTGTCAGGCCAAATATACTTTGAGAGGGGGTTATTTTATGGCATTTCACTGTTTTTTGCCTCGGCTAGGGCCAGAGGTACAGGGAACATGAAATAAAAATAATTAAGAACAACATGGGAAAGGTCTGGCCGCCCCCACTCTCCTTGCTCACTGGTGTTTCTTTTTAAGCATCAAAAAAAGTTTCTGCAGTGCCTCAGAGTAGGGCCGCACTTTTCATGAAGCGAAGTCCATTGTTCATGAAACAGAAGCCACCTCGATTGTATTTTTAACTCTGAGCTTATTTGGGTAGTAATAAGCGAGCAGACTATGAGTGGCATGTTGCAGGCATCCCAGAAAGATTCTGAGAGGAGGGAGAGAGCATTTCAGAGGAAAGGAGGAAAACGGGCTACCAAAGGTTATATATATGTGCATTTTTCTTTGTGGCCACAAACATGTTATAGAAGCAGGAAAGAAAAAACAAGTGGCTGGGGATGACCTTGTCTAGTTTGTACAATCTTGTTGAAATGTTGCTAAATCTTCACTTTGCACCGTGCTCAACGCTGTGCTTGTAAAGAGATCCCGAGGTATCAAGAGGCTAATCCTTGGTGGTTTACGGACAAATGTACTACAGACCCACAATTCCACAGTCACCTCCCTGGCCTGCCTGGCCTATCTCCTGAAACTCTACCTCTAGGAAACGGTGCAGAAAAAAGCAGAGCTATGGGCGGCAGCAGGGGGCCATTTCATTGTGATGGCCATGGAACCAGCAGCTTCTATCTGTATCTATTTACCTTATGCAGAGCTTCCTTTCATCTCACTATCCCTGTGAAATGCTCACCTCTGTCATTCTGTTGTGGTGAATAACTACCTTTCAGTACATGGTAGGTGATCTAGATGGGAAAATTCACAAAGAGAATTTGGAATATTTCCAAAATACAGTCTAAGTTTGAAGACAAGAAAAAGCTGTGCTTACAAATGCATGCCCATATTTTATTACATATACCCAAAGTGCTTGGAACAAGAAATGCTTCAGATTTTGGAGAATCTTCAAATATTTGCATATACATAATGATATACTTTGGGGGTGAGGTCTAGGTCAAAACATGAAATTCATTTATGTTTTATATACACCTTCTACCCATAGCCTGAAGGTGTATATCACATTATTTTATATCACCTTTTTAGTCCATCTGTATTTCAACTATGACCTATCACATGAAGGTTAGGTATGGAATTTTCCACTGGGGCATGACGTCAGTGCTCAGAAAGACCCAGATTTGGGAGCATTTTTTGTGTTTCAGGTTTTCAGACTAGAGATGTGCAACCTATGCACATATAATTCTTCTCACGTGAAGACATGCACACGAGTTGATATAACACAATCATGGAGATATGAGTACTTGGAAGTGAAAAGAATAGAAAATTAGATGTAGAGAGATTAGGATGTAGAGCAGTTCTTTTGGAGTTGAAATGCTTTAGGATTTGATCACAACACAGGACAGCTTAGTCAATGTGTGGCTAGATGTCAAGGAAACCTCAGTTGACCCTTCTGCAGTCAATTGTCGGCTCTGTGACCTTGAATATGTTCTGTAACCTTTTGGGGGAGGTCTCAGCTTTCTAATTTTGAAGAAATGCCGTGGTTTAACTAGTTGATCTCAAAGGGCCAATTTCCACTGTAAAATTTTAAAAACCTAGGGCTGGGGATTTAGCTCAGCGGCAAAAGCGCCTGCCTGGCAAGCGCAAGGTCGTGAGTTCAGTTCCCGGTACCGGAGAATAAACCAAATTTTAAAAACCTCTCTATCTTGTCACTTAGTCATTTTCAATAGTCTGCAAGAATTAAGGTTAGGGGTAGAATTTGGGTTAAGGCTAAAGCACAAGACCTTTTGTGCTTCCTCGGACAGCACCATATATCTTACGTAAGTCTGTAGACATAGGTAATGCGCACTTCAGAAAACCCCAGGATCTATGTATCTACAGGGTTGGGACCACAGTTTCAAAGACGAAGGAAAATTTGCTGAAGAGGAAAGTGAAGAGAAAGGACTAGGTAGGGAAACATACAGAGCACTCAGGGGAAGGAAGAGAGATGAAATCACTACAGGAACTGTTCTCAGATGTAAAAGACAGAGTCAAAAACACAGAGAAATGAGGGGAAAACAGACATTGTTTAAATCACTTGCAACAGAGATTTCAGAATTCTAAACTCAGTTGTGTGATAGAACACAGCCAGTTTCTCTCCAACCCAACAAATCTTGCTCTTAAACCCATCCTAATGGGGTAGGAAATTTAAACACTCCACTTACCAGCATGGTGTTCAGTCTTTTCTAGATTAACTTATTTCTTTTGACTATAAGTGGTGATGAAAATATACGGTGAATATTTAATTTAAGAAAATCTGATAGTAAAAGACACTTTTTCATTAATGCCCTTTAAAATACTCCCTCTTACTCACTTGAACTTATCCCATCATTCAGGCCACTTCCTGAAGCAGTTCTCAAAGTCTTTTTTAAAAAATATTTTTATGGGGTGTGATAAAAATTTCAGCGAATGCTGATGCTACGTGCCTTTGACTAGTACCATGCAATGGAAAGGCAGGCTTGTGAAAACACTACGGTGTGTCCTAATCTATCTTTTCACCCGATCTGGCACTGTGAAACTTCTGGTTTTTCCCAATGTGAAAATGACCCAGAAAGGTAAACACTGAATCGCTGGAGGGCATTGAGACAGCCATGATAGCACAACTCAGGAAAGAGAACTTCCAGAACTGTTTCATAAATAGCAGCAGTGATGGGGTAAGCGTGTTCAAAGCGTGGGCGAGTATTTCGAGGATGATTAATGGCAATGTCTTTTACTGTAATATATTTTGTTTTAATTTAAACATTCACTTTAAGGTCACACTTCATACATACTTTTCCTCTCCTTGCTCCTCTCCAAAACGGCACCTGGGGGAATGTGCACCCTAGGCTCACACGTATGTATCTGAATGTTTCCACCACACACATCCTCAAGGTGCCAACCTGAGAGAGAGGACCATAGGCTGCTCTTCTGCCATTGCCTCAGCCTTGAAATCCTTTCACATAATTTCCCAGGGTACCAGGATTAGACTCTGTACCTCACCCCTTTGAACAAAGCCTTTCCCTTGACATATTTTCTTTCCTTGAAGAAGGGAATCTTGATGTAAAAACATGTTCAGTGGCCCACCTCTCAATATGTTAAGGAGATCTTTAATGTAGTAAAGTATAAAAGAATGAAGGGAAGCCCTTTATCTTTCCACAAAGAGCAATCCTTAAAAGTATCATTCCACAAAACAAATGAACCACAAAAACCTGTTACTCTGAAAGTCCAACTTCAACTTCCTCTTCTCATTCTGGGTACAATGTTCCTAATCATTACCAATGGATATATTGACAGAGAAGAAAGAGGAAATAAGGACAAAATTGTGCCAAAAACAAAGTAAGAAAGGAAGAAAGAAAGAAAGGAAGGAAGGAAGGAAGGAAGGAAGAAAGAAAGAGAGAAAGAAAGAAAGAAAGAAAGAAAGAAAGAAAGAAAGAAAGAAAGAAAAAAGAACAAAGAACAAACACAGATATCTTTCAATAAACTTATCTCGATTACACTGAGCTGCTACTATAGTCTGGGCCCTACACCTGAGTGTTGCATATACAACGTGACTTGTTTTGGTCACATTCCTGTGCATAAGTTAACTACTCTGACTCGTCTATTCTCTCTCTATTTTTTACTTTTATTTTTTTGAGACAGGGTCTCCCTATGCAGTTCAGGGTGGTCTTGAACTCACTTATGTAGCCCAGGCAGGCCTTGAACTCTCAGCAATCCTCCTGCCTCAGCCTCCCAAATGCTGTGATTACTGGTGTATGCCACCATGCCTGGATTCTCTCTCTTTGAAGTCTACACATGTAGCTGGATGTAGAGGCTGAGGTAGGAGGATCACTACAAGTTCAAAGCCAGCCTGGACTACATAGTGAGTTCAAGGCCAGCCTAAGCCACATAGCAAAACCTGTGTTAAAAAATAAAACCAAAATAAATAAACTATACATAAAATATACACATGCATTTCAACAGCCATCTTAGGATTTAGGGTTTGACACTGGAAAGTTCAACTGAGTAAGTATAACCCATGAAACAGGATGTATCCAAATCAGATCTTTCTGGTTTGTTTCTGCTTTGAAAGCTGAGGTCTTAAGCTGCTACTAATTGGAATTGTGGTCATAATTATACAATGCATTGTACTCTGGTTGGGTCAGATACAGTCTCATTGTCTGAATGTGCTAATGGCAATTCTCATTTCTCTGCCCTGGCCCCTAGGGATGGGAAGCACCAGGGGAAGGAAGAGTGAGCTCCGGTAAGGCCACCAGCATTGTAGCCAGGATCATTAGTGCCTCTGCTAAGATGGCTCACAGGAACAAACTCTATGCCCTCCCTGTGCCCCTCGCTATAACCCACTGCACCCCATCTCTTTTGAGTACAGAGCTTCATACTGTTTTTCTTAGACCAAGAAAGAAAGAGGAGAAAAGGAAATATTTCCTTGTAAGAGAAGAAAAGGAAATATTTCCTTGTCAATTATGTTGGCATATAAAATCAAGAAATTGAAAATCCACTAGTCTTATTAACTCTCCAGCAAATTCTTTCTACCCTCGCTATTGTTTGACTTGGGGATAAATACACTATAGACTATGACTCTGGACTTTGGACTAGAACAAATTTTGTTACATAAAATGTCTCAGATCTTCCAAAAATAATTAGAAACATTTTAAGTGGTCCCAGAATGGAGAATAGTGCTTTAATATTACATGCTTATGTTTAGCTTCTTATACTACACAATGAATATCAGTTAGATGGAGATTTAGTCCCTTTTAGAGGAAACTGGGTCTATACCTGCTGGTTACTTACTCAAGCTATTCAGAAACAGAAATTATTTTTTATAGAAAAATAGTTTTTTCTCTTTCTCTTTTAAAAAGAACTTTATTGGTATGCTTTTGATACACATAAGTTTCATAGGGAATTAGTACCTGCATATAATATATCTTGATTCTTCTTTTTTCTCCATTCCCCTCCACTACCTTCAATCCTTCTTCCTTTCCTTACATACAAAAACATTGATTCCATTTTTTTCCTTTTATTTTCTTCTTTTCCTTTTCTCTTTCTTCCCTTCCCCCTCCCCCCTCCCTTGTTCCCGTTCCCATTTGGACATTTTCTTCCCACTTCTAAACATTCATTTTGGTCTTCACTTGTGCTTTTGATTTTTCACACAAGAGAAACAATGCAGTATGTACACATATGTGTCCTATTTATTTCACTTAAAAATATGGCCTTAAATTGCATGCATTTACCTAAAAATGTCTTAAGTGTATCCTTCTTTATGACAGACTAGTACTCTACTGTATATAAAACCCACATTTATTATCAATTCATCTAATAATGGCCATGTGAGCTGTTTCCAAGATTTAGCTATTACAAATTATGCTGCTATAAACATAGGTGTGCATATATTGCTGTGGTATGACACTTTCAGAAGATACAAAGAAAGGGAATAGGTGGGTCAAATGGAACGTCTAGTTTCAGTGTTTTGAGGAAACTCCACATTGATTTCCACAGTGGTTGCACCAGTCTACACTACCGCCAGCAATGGACAAGTGTTCCTTTTCCCCAAAGCCCTGCCAGCATTTGTCATTGGTTGCTTTCTTGAAATTAGTCATTCTTTCTGGAGTGAGATGGAATCTCAGTGCTGTTTTAATTCGTAACTCTTGAATGACCAATGATGTTCAACATTTTTTCATGTATTTATTTGTTGTGATATTTTTTCATTTAAGAAATGTCTATTAATTTCAGACACCCAGTTTTGGATTGGGTCTTTAAATTTGGGGGGTCTGATTTTTTTGAGTCAGAAAGAGAAATTAAAAATTTAAATTTCTAGGTTTCGCTTTGAAAACAATTTAATTGAATCACTGTCTTTTGAGTGTCTTGTCAGTGCATAGTATTGTGCTATACACTTGAGAGGAAGATGGATGGGAAAGAGCTTGTGGCTTGTTAGAACAGACTGATATGTCTATCAAGGTAGAATGGCAAACTTTTTCTAACACAGTAGAAATAATATTCCCTGGTGTGTTGGTTACTTTTCTCTCATTGCTGGGACAAAATATCTGATGCCCAAAATTAAGGAAGGAAAGGTTTATTTCACTTACAGTTTCTGCAGGTTTTAGTCCATACTTGGCAGATTACAAGGCAGAGGGGCACATGGCAGAGGGCTACAGCTCATATCGGCAGAACACAGCAAAGCAACAAGCACACACACAAGGGAGGAAATGGCCAGAGCACCTTCTTTCTCTCCCTTACATATGCAAACTATCCACCCCAGGGAGGGTGGAGCTCTCACACCCATAATCAATCAAACTCTGAAAGCCTGCCCCATGGCCGCATGAGGCTTTGGGGGGACACCCAGACACAAACCATAACACCTGGGAATATGAGGAAAGACCAAGAGTATTTATTCAACAAAATTTATTTAGTGGCCACCATTTGCCAGACACTCTCTTTGGTTCCTTAGAAAATAAAAGTGAATCAAAAACACTGAGGTAGGTGGATGGATGGATGGATGGAAGATAGATAAGTAGATAAATAGATAGATAGGAACTATGATATACTAAATGCACATACATAGTCTCTGTAAACTGTCAACACATGAGGAAATGATTAATTCTGTCTGTATGATGGGTGGTATAAGTCAGAAAGCAGATAACTTTTTGAAATACCACATAAGATAACTTTTTGAAATACCACATTTGCAGAAATGCATAAGAAACTGCATTTCTGCAAATGAAGAAGAGATCCTCTTTCAGGCAATGAGGAAACTTCAAGTAATTTTAGTGGGAAGCGATGAGATACATTTTTTACTTCAAAAAGGTCACTCTTGCAACAGTAACTGGGAACAAGATGAACTTGGAGTGACAATACTGATGAATTCATAACTATAAGTTTGGTAGACCATATTTGAATATGTTTGGTAGATGTTGAGAATTTTGAGACAATAAAATTTTGTATTCAATTTAAAAGTCAAATTTCCCAAGGGCCGTAGTACTCCACACAAAACCACAAGAATTACTGTATAAATTGTCAAACCAAAGTCCTTTACCACCTGATACACCCTATACTGAGTGACTTCTTTTCTTGACTCATCCATCCAGAGCTGCCATTGCAAGTGTGATCATGTCTTTCTCAAATTCAAGATGCAATTCTGAATCTATGTCTCACAATCTGAAAACAGTTTTTCTTTCCTGCTTTGCCAAGTCACGTTTCTTTTTGTTTTGAGGCTGACATTTTTCTTAAGCAAACATGTCTTTCAAGGCTAGGTGCCATGGAGTAGATAAGAAATATTTAATAACAACAACACGATTCTACCGTAGCTTGCCATGTAGTTAGATAAAATGATATGAATAAACCAAGTGTGATAGGTACTCTCCGGTACTAAGCACTGACTGACCATTCTGGAGGGGATCCAGGAAGGCTTTGTTCTGAACTGAGCATAAGGCTATGTCTTTGAGATGGTTAAAGCCTCGACTAAATGTGAGAAAGTGACCCTATGGTAAAGGAATTAATATGAATGTAGACACAAAGGCAGAACAGTACAAGAAATTACTGGGAATGGAGATTAATCAGTTATCCTGATACAATGTTGAGTGAAGAACAGTGAGGATGGAGAATGATGTTAGAGCAATGCAACTGGAAAAGCTCTAGCTATTGCATTGTGTGTGTCTTATGTCCCTTGATTATTCAGTTTTCCTTTTCAGTACATGACTGAAGATTTTGTACTCATCCGCACTGTAAACCTCATTGTAACTGCATTTTAGTGTTTTGGCTCTTACACCTTTCCGCTTCTAAAAATTTGTTCTTCACTCTAAGGATTTAACTCTTCTGCAGTAAATTTGACTCTGTGGCCGTTCATGACTAAACCCTTCTTTGTCTTTTAATTGCACGCAAGGCTGGATTTTAAGTTTGATCTTGTCACTAATGATAAAGATGGATCTGCAGGTTCTAGTACTCCCTTAGCATTTGTGTGACAGCCAGTGAAGTAACCAAATGCTCAGGACAGGGACTTGGTTTATAATCTAGCAAATATATACCATGTGGAATTTTTAAGTGATAAGTGCTTTAAAGGAAGAGTATAAGTTTGTAGTATGAGGAAATTTAAGGCAAGTGCAAAGATCAAAAACTCACCTCTTGGAGTAGTCTCAGCATTTTGGGGACTGATATCAATCCCAAAGAGAAATTTATGGAAAAAAAAAAAAAAACAAAAAAAAAAAAAAAAAAAAAAAAGATCTATTAAATGGAGTGGAGAAAAAATAGAGATAAGAAAAAAATTTATGCTGTGTGGATATTTGGACTACAACATTATGTTAAATCACAAGTACTGTGAGTTTTGCTTACTATTTTTGGTATGGTGAGATGTACTTACCATGTATTATGAAGCAATACTGATAATTAATGAAAGGAAAAAATAGCACTTTTAGTTACTTCTGTGAATTAAAACAAAAATAACCCAAGCTTTTGGTCTTTTTAATAATAAAACTGCTACTGTTCTCCTTCCAAGAATCAGTCCAAAGCAAAAGTCAGGGCTTCACTGTGTATGTAAACCAACATTTTTAAAAAATGGGGTGAAGTGGAGAAAGAAAAGAAAAAAGAAACTGCTCCAAGGCAAAGAGCAGAGGACCTGGGAATAGCATCTTCAAATCAGCTTCTCTCAAATCTCCTTGGAGGGCTGGGTAAACACATACCTTCCCTACTCCATTTTTAAAATTATGTTGAAGAGTATACAGACTATTATCTGAAAAAGAAGCAGCTTTGGAAACTTTATGGAAATCATTTCAAGGTGCATGAACAGAGCAATTCCTTTAAAAGTATACAAATGTATGCATAATTTGCGTGCATTTTCTCTAAAATTTTATAATTATCAGTAAATTACAACTTTTCTATATGAAGACAGAACTGTCTTTTATTAGTTTTGAGTTCTGAAAGTCACTCTTGTGTATTCTTTTATTTTAAAAGCTATAATGACTCATCCTGATCTTCTGCTAGAGTATGTTTAAAAATGATTCCATTAAATGGAAGAAGCAGAATTCATGTTTCTTGAATAATCTGTCCTGAAAAAAAAATATTCATTCATGCACTTAATGGCAATTTTTAAATGATTTTATTCCTTCTGACAATTTTCTTTTCTTTTCCTTTTATTTTTTGCATATCAAAATGTATTGAGTGGCTGACATGGGAAAAATATTAGGGAGAATACAAAGAAAATAGAAATGTTCTTCAGACTCTCAAAAAGCAGGGAATTGAAAAGAGAAGGAAGTAAATGTACACTAAATTAAACAAAATAAAGCAATTTGCCTGTGAAATGAATACAAAGAAAGTTCTGTGAGTCTTCAGGAAAGGAAAATACATAGTCATCTCTGCTTATCCAAGGAGGAGGGTTAGTCACCAGACTTCACATGGATACCAGTCCACTAACATGCAAGCCCCTTATCTACAATGGTGTGATATTTGTATACAACTAGTGCACATACTCTGTGTACTTTTTTCATTTCTATATTATTTAGAATACCTAGTACAATGTAAATTCTATATAGATATTTGTTGAAATGGCAAGGAAAAAAGTCTACATCTTCAGTACAGACACATTTTACTTATTACTATAATTTTTGACCCACAATGGTTTGAATGCTTGGATGCAGAACCCTTAGCTATGAAGGGCCAACCAACTGTATTTTTCTTTATTCATCTCAGGAAGTCTTTGTGAAGGGACTGGCAAGCCCGTGTGACTTTAAGGAATGGGAAAAACCAGGGACATGGAGGAAAGTCATTTTAAGCATTGGGAACAATGCATAGAGAGCAGATAGGAAGCTGTGTGTTGTTTGTCTGGTCTGGGTAGAAGGTAAGTACTCAGAGGGCAGTAACGATAAATAAGAAAAGTGAGTTTGTTCCAAAGAGTGGAGAACTTTGAATGCAGGATGAAAGAATTTAGATTTTTTTTTTTCTGCAGACATTGGAAAATCATTGAAGGACTTTGAAGAAGAATGAGAAAATTCTTTTTTTTTTTCTTTTTTAACATTGTTGATCTAAATCACAGAGTAAAAGAGGGCTAGAGAGCATATTGTGATTGGAGGCTACCATAAGATTATAGAAAAAATAACATGAGGTTTTAGCAAGAGCCATACAACTTAATAGAGAGAGGGAAAAGGTATGTGAGAATAAAACCTATAATTATATGTTCTGCTTACCATTTAATTGAGAAGGTAGTAAGGCTTGGCTCTTTCTAGGCATTTTTTTGGGGGGGGTATTATCCCCTTCAACCCTCACAGCAGCCTTATGTGAAGGTGCTATTATTATTTCCTTTTCATAGAAGGAAAATAAAGGCACCATGAGGCAGAGTAACTTGTCCAAGGTCACACAGTTCAGTATGGAATAGAGGACATAAAAACTTTTAAATCTCAACATTGCAACTACAGGCTGGCACTCAGAACCTCTTCTGGATTCAGACCAACTAGAAAAAAACCACAACGTTTTAATCCTGGGTTTCTGTCATTCAAATCAAATGAAAGAAAATTTTGGGTCAAGGTGAGATGGTATGCCCCAGTGTTAATTCAGTTTTGCTTCCCATTTAGAAGATGGAATGCACTGTCAATGATTATTATCCAGTTTAGATACATATTGAATACAGCCTAATATCTACAAGCAGTGGGTTTTTTGTTTTGTTTTGTTTTGTTTTAGTTTTTATTTGTTGGTATCTGGAATCAAACTCAGGACTTTGCACTTGCCAGGCAGGAACTGTGCTGCTGAGCTATATCCCCAGCAACAGTAGTTTTACAAAAATATGAATTAATATCAGATTACCTGCCATTGAGACTAATTGATTTATTTCTCAAAGTAATTTGTTCTGCATTAGATGAAATCACTAGTCTCAGATAAGTATTCAAAAGTATATGCGGATTTTTACAACTGGTTTTGAATTTTTATCAGTTTTACAGTCAATATTTGAATGGACAGCAAAGTTTTTTGGTTTATTTGAGACAGGTCCTCACTATGTAGTCCAGGCTGGCCTTGCACTCATGGTGCTACTTCTGCCTCAGCTTCCTGAACCTAGGGATTACAGGAGTGCCCCACCATGCCCAGCCAAAGGCAGAGAAGTTAATACAAACAAGTGCTTGATTTTGCACTGAAGCTGTAGATTGAACTCTGAATTATAAATGCATAATTGCTTTCTCATCAAAGTTTTGATGTCTCTCTAAGCCTATGTTTCCTAGCATAGTATACACTAAGCATCTGATAAACACTCTTTGAATTATACTGATTGAAGTGTTCAGTCTTCAACATATTACATTTATATCATATCTGACATGAGACATTTTAAAATTGTCAATTTGGATTATAAAGTTCTGGAATCAGAATTCTTTCTGAGACTTTCTTGTCTGACATTGTTTGATAGGGCTACATATAAAGCAAATTTCAGATATTTGTGTTCTCCTTAAAATGTGGGACAAGTTACAATGGCTATGGGGAAATGGGCTGTGTGATTATTTTTGGAGAGATGTGTGTGTTTTTATATTTTTTCTGGAACCAAAGGCTATTGAAGTGGGAACAAGCTTAATAAATAAGTAAACTATAATGTAAAATTCAGACCAGAGACACCAAAAGAAAGTCAGATTCCACAGCTCTAGAGTCTGCAGTGATTTGGTTGAATTTCAAAAACAAATTATTTATTTAACTAGGAACAAGTCCTGCTAGGGATGTCTAGTCTTAAACTAGTTGCTGACTAGAATCGTAATGAGGATAATATTTGCACTCACAGCTTCTGAGAAGCCACCTGTGCGTCTTTCGTTCCCCTTCCCTTTCCGCACCCCCACTCTGGGGCATTCTCTCATCACTGCACCACAGGCCTGCTCGCTATGGAGAACAGATGAGGATTTTTCTCCTGGACCTTTCCGCCACTTAAAGTTGAGCCTGAGACCAACGGCCACAGATAAATAGAAAAATGTAAAGGAGGCCTGGTCCTTTGACTTACTGTGCATGATACTATTATTTTTTCTGGTTTCACTGAGGTTTGCCTCATGAATTCTCATGTTTATCCCATTAATTTATAGTCAATAAAGCCATGTCTTATGGGGGGCAGTACTGAACCCAGGGCTTTGTGCATGCTAAGCAAACACTGTACCACTGAGCTATGCCCTCAGCCCCCATGTCTTGTTTTAAACATACATTTAAATGATCCAGCTCATGCCCCGACTATGTGAGTTTTGAGAAGCAGATTTAGACAGTGGAGCTCCTGGTCTGATGCTGATACATTCTCAATGTGTGATATTATACCAATTGTTGAATCTCTCTGAACTATTTGCCTCTTTTCTAAAATACAGAGGTAACTAGATAACTAGATGGTCCTTTGATTTAAAAGGAGAATAGGGGCTGGGGATTTAGCTCAGTGGCACAGCGCTTGCCTGGCAAGCACAAGGTCGTGAGTTCGATTCCTGGTACCGGAAAAAAAAAAAAAAAACAAAACACCACAAAAGGAGAATAAAATGTATTCATTTAATTAATAGGGCACAATTCCTTGAACTGAGCTGATATTCTAACTTCAACTATGCCAACGACTTCCAGCATGGGGGCATTCTGCGGTCTCGTGCACTCCAATACGTATAAGTGACCAACCCCTTTCCTTCTGCTGTCTCCCATTCCTACCTCCAGCCCATTGCTTGAAATGACCACCCAGCACTCTGGTGCATGCTCATCTGAAGATGGTGAGAAATACCCACATGTACCATCTTTTTCCTAGCACTTCCTTGTTTCTTCAGAGGATTGCCCTCATGGCCCTCAGGCACTTACAATTCATATTTGTATATTTACTTTCCCATAAATTCTTTTTTTTTTTTCCGGTACCGGGAACCGAACTCATGACCTTGCGCTTGCCAGGCAGGCGCTTTGCCACTGAGCTAAATCCCCAGCCCTTTCCCATAAATTCTTTTACTCTCTCTTTATTAACGAAATAAAATCTCAAAACATTTTTCCATTTCACTTGTGAAGAACAAATTTCCGATGTTGTCTACAAAGGATAGATGAAAATATTGATGACCTTCAAGAAGGAAGAGGCAAGCTGGAACTTTTAAGGTTATATTAAACTTTCTAAAAACCAATGACACTTGTGTCTAGAGTCCACTGAAGTGGCCATTGGTTCTGTTCAGAGCTTCTGCAGTTTCATGGTTTTTGTACCTCTTCATCTATTATCAAAAGTAAAATATACACAGAATTGATAATATTTAGTTTTCCTGTTTTCAGTTACTGGCATGAGAAAAATGCTATGTGCTATGCAAGCAACATAGCAAAAGCCTATTGGTAAAAAGAACAAAGAGAAGGGAACAAGTAACTGTTAGTAAGGTGGGGGCCAGGTGCTTGAATGGATTTTGGAGACTGAATAGAACAGTTTCAGTTGGCTGAGCCGAGGAAAGACATCCAAGCATGGGGCATGGCTTAGAGGCAGGGCACCATTAATGTACGGTGAGTTGCTTACGAATATCAGAGGCACTTTCTACCATAAACCCCCACAGGTTAGTGAAAACAGCTTAAACCATCACTTTATACATTTGGGAAAGTCCCAGATATTTTGGAAATATTCTCCATGTGTTCCTAAGGCCCCCCACCATCGTGCTCCAGTGAACATGGCACAGTTGAAGAGCACGGGATGCTGGGAGGAAACGCAACATCCGGGACAGGGAGAGCACGGAAGAAGCAGGAGAGAATTTGCAAAGTGAAGCCACTCCTCTCTGGGACTCAGAATGTGGCCTTGTGCTACTCAGATGGGTGAGAAGGTTTGAGGCCTGCTCCAGAAAAGAGGGCCCCTCCTCTCTTTAGAATGGAAGCAGGAAAAGAGGCAAGCTGACATCCTCTGGGGAGGTGTTGAAATACAGCCTCCTTCCTCGCAGGCAGGGTGACTGGGACAGTAGGCTGGTGTAGCTTTCTTTCCAAGTGGCTGCTGAAACACCCCCCATGGCAAGTGGGGCAGTGGTAGGGAGGTGTGCTGAGATTCAACTAGTTCTCCTTTGTAACATCTAAAAAAATGTAACTTGTTAGGTAATACAGTTATAGGAGCCCTGTTTTTTCCATTTATTGCTTCTTCATGAATTAGATGTCCACTAGCTATGATAATAATCACATCCATCCACACAGAACTGCTAACATCTGTTGAATCAAGTAGTTTTTTCAAAGGGTGCCATTTGAAATATGAATTTTAATCATTTAATTTAATAAAACAAACGAAGGGTGGTAACAGCTGAAATGTCATAGTTAAATTTTCTGCCCAGGTGGCTTTTTCCTTTTTTTTTTTTTTTTTTTTCCCTATTCACATGAAATATGGGATGGTTTTTACATTACCTCATTTCTTCTGACCAAGATCCATTTCCCTGGGCTTCCACCTCCCGAACGCCACATAAACCTCAGGCTGATTGGTTTCCTTCTCTTTTCTGAGTACTCAAATACTCATTGTTTACTAGAGACCAACACTGAGGTTTTTTCTTTCCTTCCAACGCTTTTTCTTGCCCAGATCATTACTTTTCAGTAATATGCATAGATTGTTAGACAACTTTGCGAAAGTTCATGTCAGAAAACAAAATGAGGTGAGTTTTTATTTTCTAGTCTTCAGAAGACAGAGAAAGGTAATTTTTGGCTTGTCTTTTCTTCCTACCCCATTTCTCCCCTCCAATGGCACGTCAGAATACTGCTGCACAAGGCTAGCCAAGACTTCAAATGCATAAACACACACTCATATTCTTTCTTCTCAAGTGGACGCAACAAATGTTCCAAACGTTTCCCAACATATTCCCCGAAAGGGGAGCATACCCCACACTCAGTTGTGGCATTTGTCATCTGTGGACCCCCATGGGGTCCTTCACAGGGACCCTAGGCATCTTCATGTTCTCACGTCCACTGTTAGAAACACAGCAAAGTTCCCCCATGCCTGTCCCCAACACAGCACATTCTTATGACATGACAAAACCTCCATGAATCATCCTTTCCACATTGGTTGATTTTTCAACAAGTTGCATTTTCCTCATATCAAAGGGGGTGTTTTTTAGTACTGTCACTTGGTAAAGGAGCAAACGAGACAAGAAAGTATACCAGGATATAAAAACACACAGGCCAAACTCACGCCAGGGAACATCATACGTGGTGTAGTTGCAGATGCATAATCAAAACTCACAGATCAATTTTACTTTATATGAAATATTACAGAAAGCAACTCAAAGAGAAATCTTCTCTTGGAGACATCTCTAACTTGTCTACAAGACATGTTAGAGGCAAGATCAACAGTAAAGAGCATCCAACTCTACACTCTCCTCTTGTGGACTGAAACTCAGGAAATTTGATTCAAACCCATAGGACAAGCCTGTGGCACACTGAGCCCTGAAGCCAAGTTTGATTTCCACTCTAATGTTCCTCCTACTGTACTACTCTTAATTTTACGATGCATTTCTACAACAGGGCAGATATCTCTACAACAGAGCAGAGCAGCCCTCAGACCCTACACTACACATCTCTTCCTCTTCTCATCTTTATGGCTCCTCTAAGGAGGAGAGTACTTAGAAGTGGCCCCTGCTACCTTCTGCACCCCACAGTCAATTTACCTGGAAAGCTGTGGAGAGCATCTTCATTTTCCAGAATGCCTCTCTGTTTGGTTGCCTGTAGCTCACTTTTGGATTTCCAAACCAGCTTTACCATCCTGATCATCTCTGGCAAATCCCAGGGCAGCGGCCCCTGCTGGTACCCCGGCCGGCTGCCCAGGGAGGAGGGCAGCACACCTTCTGGGGCCGGCCACCTCCTGCCTAGCTCTGCCGAGTGGAAATACCGCTCTAGCACAGGCATTCTGCCCTGTTCCCCAGCAGAGGAGGTAGGGCTGCTGCCGCGGCTGCTGCTGCTGCTGCTGCTGCTGCTGCTGCGGCTGCTGCTGCTGTGGCGGCGGCTGCTGCTACCAGAGGGGAAATTCTTCCCAGGCAGGAGTAGGCGAACCCCCGTGAAATCCTCTCCAGCTTTGGAAAGACAAGCCTCCTCCAGCCTGGCACAGCCCCCTTGACTCTCCAGTCCCTGTACACACACTGGCGCGAGAGCGATGCACTTCCCAAGGTTTCTCACTGGTGAGAAACTGTTACTGTACTCCTCCTTCCTTAGAGAGAATGCAGTTTTTTCCTTCTCTCTCAGGCACCGAGTTCACGACACTTAATTAATCCCAGGCTACAGCTGGAACGACAGCGGGAGGGGAAAAAAGCCATCGAGGTTTCAGCATTTGCTTTTCCTCTTCTTCCTCCCGGTTTATTTGTTTTCAATTCGCCTTTGGTGTTTGTCAAAGTTTGTCAAAGGGTTTAGCTGTAAAGGACTTCAGGCAAAGAAACGGGGCTTCCTCTTTGCCAGACTCTCTTAGAGGGGTCCCCAGAGGCTACATATCTGGGGGTGGCAAGTGAGAAGTCACCCACCCCGGGGTGCAGGAAGCCTAGAAGTTTCCCGAGGTTCTGGTCCTGCAAACTCCAAGGAGCTTCCAGAAAAGCGGGGGAAGCTGAGCACCCGCTTCTGTCTGGAAGGCTGGTGTGTGTGTGTGTGTGTGTGTGTGTGTGTGTGTGTGTGTGACGACAGGGACATTGCCAGTCCTCAGTGGCTGTGTACTGGGATGGGGAAACTCTCAGGACCTCAGTTCAAGCACTCTGTCTCCTCCTCCACACCCTCTCCCTCTGCTGTCACTTGGTTCTCAGCAAACCTGAGTTCTGGCCTTTTAGTCAAATCCCTTTGTAACCTCAGCTGCCCTTCAGCTGGAAGGGAAATAACACTGCATTACATTCCAAAGCTAACTCTGAAAGATGTGAATTCGGGAGGCGGCAAGGTCCCCTTGTGCACGTGCAGAGGGTTTGTACTCTGTGGGCACATGGCTAGCAGTGGTTAAAAGCCATTTTCAAAGCAAAGTAATCATTTTAAAGGATGTCATGGGGAGGGGGAGATAAATAGCAAGGAAAATAAAGGAAAGGAAGTGTGGAAGCCTCACTTTCTGGAGAGAGAGCAGTGTGGGCTTAATATCTGGGCCACTCACTACTCTGTCTCCACCTGAGAGCAGTTGAATTGAGGACAACCGTGCCAGGCCTCTTGTTTCCTGAGGCTCGGAGATGAAGGCGCTCACCCTGGAAGTCAGAATTGACACAGCGGCAAGAGATGCCCCCTGTTGCTTATGTGAAAGGCCGTGGACGTAAATGAAAGTGGGCTGGTGTTATGCTTGGCAATTGTGCCAGCAAATTGGGTCTGTAGGAACAATTCAAATTTGAACATTCACACGGAGAGCCCCTGTTTTTCTGGAGGACACTGCAGCAGTCCCTGCTTCCTCTTCTCTTCACAGCTCTGCATTGCAAAGGGCTCTGTTTTGCTTGGCTCTTTATTTTGCTGATGTACAATCTGTTGCTCCTGCTCTACATTCCTTTCAGGGCTGGTTGATCACACAATCATTTGATGTTTCTTTAGGGGAACACAGGAGGGGCTTGGGGAGTGGAGAAAGACCGTTGTAGAGTGAGTTTTATTTGCATTGCTTTCACCTCACTTTGGGAAAGTTGAAAGCAGCAAAGCATACCGTAATTTTGCTGTTATTATTATTCCTCTAAATCCATAGTTAATAAGTGTGGTTTTCCCCACTGATTTAAGTGATTTATGTTTTTGTGTTCTGGACGGAAAAGTAGACCAGGAAACCTATTTTCTTTCCTCATAGGTGAAAAGGGGCTAAGCGCCTTTGAGAGTATGAAAGAACAATGTAAGACATTGAAGACATTGCTTTTTTGTGAATTCATTATTAAACCATTGATCAAACAGCTTTTTCTATAACAATCAGATATTCACAAACCAAGCGAGGGAATAATTAGTTGTCTGTTTTATCAGAAAGATAGGCTTTTCTTTATTTTCCTTTCTTAAGAGACTAAAGGATTTGTGTACCAGGTTGCTGTACTTGCCACTCTGACAGCCCTTCTGTTCTTATTTCACCTTTCCTTTCCGTAGACTGGGGATATCAGGGCGCTGTAGAATTGAGATGATTTTATTTAATAAGGACACGTAGACTCCTGCACTCTATTATCATATTTCCTGAATAATGTCTTAAACTCACTCCTCAGTCACAAACTTCCTTGACAGAACAACTGAAGAGTTTCCTAAGGGTTTGACTGTTTTTATTTTTGTTCAGTTATTTTGCAGTAGTACTTAGCATCAGGATATCCTGACCCTTGGAACAAAGGGGTTAAGAACAAAGAAAACAAATATATAATAATATAGTATATACACTAAGATATTAAGAACACAACTCTGCAGTATACGTTTCTTCAGTAATGACGTTTTAAAAATCTAAGAATATAAGCTTCCATTGTATACTGTTTTACATATTTCCTCACAAAAATATTTTAGAGAAGTTAAAAAAATGTTAGAGTATCAAACATGAATACTTCCTACGGGAGATAAATTAGAGCCAAGCAAACACAATTTCAAATTTTCATTCCTGAGGGAGAATTTATTTCATTTGATGGTTTGAAAATTGAAAATGTTTGCACAATTTAAAACATTTTCCCCAATATGGGATTATCTTCATCCCAGAGTAGAAGTGCAAAAATACCACAAGAAAGGTCGTTCTCATGGTATTTCTGGCTCATATAGAAACAGGAAGGACAGGAAATCTTGCGAGAAACCTTGGCACAAGAGGTTTTTGGCTGAAATGCAGGCTCCAAGAGACTGGGAGAAGCTGAGGCGATGCTAGCACTCTCTGGACTGAAATCTCTTGAACACACTATTTCTCTGAAAGATGTTTTTGTTACTTTTTGCAGTGAGCATTTCACAGGCTGTGATCTCTTTGGTCTTTCAGACAGTTGTATTAAAGGAGCATGCCCCGAAAGCTCTGATTTCTTACCCAATGAGCATCATTCACCTGGAGGTAGTATCCATAACCAGAAGTCTGAATCCTGGGTATGGAGAAAAGGTACGAATGTTCTGTGCTCAGAGGAGGCATGGAGCACAGTCTCATCTGTCTGACTTGTTAGAATTCTTACGATTGCTAACACCAGTTATTAATGTGTTACAGACAGGACATTTTAAAATAGACCTCCAAAATAACCAAGATCTGTTTTTCAGGCATTGTGAGTCAACCTAATATTTCATTAAGAGAAAAACAGAGGCATTCTCTTCTTGGGTGAAAGAAATGTAATGAGAACTATCAAAATCAAAACAGCTTGTTCCGATGGAAATCTAATTTGCTCAAAAAGACTCGCTGTGTGGTTGCAGCTATAAAGGAAAGAAATTGACAACCCAAATACGAAAGTATATGGCAAAGGAAAGTGTTAAAGATATGGTCAATTCGGTTCCTGAATTACTTTGAAGAATTTTTAAGGTTCTGGTGGTTACATAAATCTTGTAGAATGTGTGTACTCTAGTTAGTAGGCAGGTAAATCTTTATTCTGTACAATTTTAAAAGTAAAATATTGACAGTTAAGTATTTCTAATCATGCTAGAGGATTTATCTTTAAAATGCAAATGTAAACCTATATTCATTGCTATTTTCTTTTGAGTATCCGATTCTCACAATTTTTCTTAATAAAAATCTCACTTGGATATTTTATAAGTACTTTATATCCCTACTGATATATCTGTCTTTTAGAAAAAATCTCAAGCTATTGAGAGAGTTTATTAATTTTGTTCTGGACTTTTCTCTTTATCAGTTCAGCTTAAATATGAATCTGTAAACATACACACACAAATTGTATGACTACCATGATTTCAGAAATGCAATTCTAGTGCAATTCAAAATGAGCAGGGGAGGGAAAACAGGTCTTTCAACTTTGTTTATTGTAGTTTAAGTAGAAGAAGCTCAAACAATTTACAGTGCCCTTCAGGAGAAATAGAAATATAATAGCTTTGGCCTTAGCTAATCTGAAGGATCCAGGCCAGCAAGTAGAGAAAAGGACTTGTTCGACCATACAAGGCAGCACATATTTCCATCATTACGTGGGAAAGGAGGAGAGTGGGCAAGATGAAGAGAGATGGATGAGGTTGGGAAGGAAGAAGGGACTGAGCGGATAGATTCGTAGACTGATTTCACAGCAAGTGTCTAAACTGTACCCATTCTGTTATTCACTCTGCAAATATGTATTAGCTGGGACAACAACAGCAGAAGGAGAAATCCCTATAGGGCCCCTGGGTGCTTTTTCAGGTACCTGTCTGACTCTACTGCTGAAATCTTAATTTTCAGCCTCTTGTTCCAGTATTATTATTTTTTTTTATACATCTATAGCCAGAAACCAGGATTGCAGCTAGCATCCCATCCTTAGCCTGGCTCTTAGATATCTTAAATGATGTTACGTCTCTGAGAGCTTTCTAACAGCCAATGTGTTAAAAAACAAAAGGGTTGAGGCCATAGAGGCAAAAAGACTTGTTTTTTCCCCCCGGCATCTCCCTGCTGGCGAACATGCTGCCTGTTTTTGTCCACTGCTGAAGACCTGATGCTCTGGTGTATGACCCAGCCCTCCACATTTTCAGAGCTTTCTGATTGGGAGAGATTATAAGTGGTGGTAGAAGACACTTTCATAATTTCAGATTTGAGTATGTTTACTTCTTTAAAAAACAGCTACACAACAATGAAATCTCTAAAGTAACCCTCCAAGACTACTTATCTTCGGTTTATAAAAACCGGGTTTCCGTCTGTCCTCTCCACTAAGTGCTGCCCCGAACTTAGTGCCTTATCTATAAATGGGTATGAGAGCAGTAAGAACTTTATCCATCGCACTCAGATCTTATAGGAATCAAAGAAAACTAAAATATGAGCTATGTTAAACCATAATGTGCCAGAAGATCTAGTCTGATTATTTTTAAACTATAAAAAATCGTACTTGACAGTTTATGTAAACTCGAATTTTAGCTATACTTTTTTGGGATCTACAGTATCAGAAAACTGGAAATCCAAACCAGCCACCACTAAAGTTAGTCCCACTTTGGAATTTCATAATTTATGCTTCCTGTGAAAATGTAGGAATGGAGGAAATCAAAGATAGAGGTAGTGGGTAGGGGGAGAGAAAGTGAGGGATTTAATAGTGGAAAGACAGGGTAAGATAGGCAAAATCATTGACATGTGAATGAGTGTAGTTACATAAAGGTCAGTGTATGTGTTTATAGAGCGATCACTAGGATAAATATTCCTTGTTGGTGCACTTTGGAGGTATAAGAGCCGATGAATCATGTCCAGGGTTAAATCTGCATGATCTTCACCACGGGTTATTTAGTGCCGTAGTTAATATTGTATAAGATCTCTCAATGGGGAATTGTGTTTCTGTTTTCAATGACTAATGGGTGTGTTTGATGTTCACAAGCTGTGCAGATTTGTGTCAGATGCTCTGGTAGTGAGCATGTGTCTTCAGGCTGCCTGCTGACCTCATTTCCCTGGGCAAACGTATGGGAGCCTCATCTTTTTTTTGGCCTGGGGTCTTTATTTCTTAAACATTTTTAGAATTTTGATTGATCTTTACTGATCTCCACTTAACTTACTAGTGTGTGAAAAAAAGTGTGGTGTGCAAAATCATATATAGTTTAAAAAGTGACCTAAACAAAGCCTGAAATATGTTTCTGTTCTTCTTTTTGCGTGAGTCAGATGCATGACTTCTGAAAGTTCTCGAGCATTGGGCTAGGCTCAGGAGACCTGAAGGAGAGCAGAGAAGTGACTATCTTCAAAGAACTGCTGGAAAATGCCAGGATGTGGGATTTTCCTCTTAATATAATAAAAATAAACCAGAATACCAATAAGACATAGAAAGATTACTGAAACAAACAACATCACAAAAGGAAAACAAGAAAATGGTGAGGAAAAAAGCCTTCTAAACAGGACATATGTTTGCCTTGATGTTCATTATGTTCGTGATTACAGAGTTCAAAGTCAATTTGGACATTTCAACTGTTCCATGTGTTTGAAGTGAATCCTACTGCTTTAAATGATTCTTTATTTTTCCCTCTTTCATTTATTACCTCAGTGGTTTTGAATAACATAAAATACTTATGTCAAAAGGTGTCTCTCAGATGCTATTTTGGAATACTGTTTCTCTGGATAACCAGAAATCTCATTAAAATTCATATTCCAATTTGGCAGTTCTGGGTAGGGACCCAAGCCTCTGCATTTCTAACAAATTCCCTGAGGATGACAAGGCTGTTGGTCTGTGACCACATCCTGCGTGACAAGGCTAAAGGGCTATCATGTGACAGTTATTTTCTGCCTGTTTCCTATTAGTTATTTATGACAGCAAATGTAGCAGAAGCCCACTCTTTACAGATACACCTATTAGGACTTTTGAAAACAATCACGTTGGCCTGGGTCAAGAACTCCTCAGAGAAAGAAGCAACCAGAAATACCACATAAGGTCCAGGGCTATGTCCAGGAAATTTCATGACATTGAATCATGGCTTGACTTTTTAACTTTGTTTGATTTATTGCTCATGGGTTAAATTTAAGGATAAAGTTGATTATTAAGTATAAGTCACTGTGAGGAATGTATATGATGGAGCCTTAATAACTCCATAACCAAATGCTACTTTTGAAAGTCTATTCTCATCAAATGTCAAAGAAAACTTTGACCAATTTTGCTATCCCTCATTCTCTCCAGCATTCCCTTGCACGTCTATCTCTATTCTCAGCACAGTTGGGACATAAGCAAGGCTCTGAGTCTTTGATCTCCACCACTGGGGGTACTCTCACCAAGACCGGCTCCTCCATTTGATTTATTAAGGATTTATGCAAAGTGATCTTTGGATTAAGCCTGGTAATCTTTCTCAGTGTAATATTCCAGGCATGAATGAATGGCGACCAGATGATTCCACAAAGAAATAAAGATGGAAAAAAAAAGGAAAACAGGCATTCATGGCATCATAGCCAATGGCCAATGGTGCTGCTGACTCAGAGAAATGTATCACAGTGCCATTTCTAATTGTTGCCCTAGCAACACACACACACACACACACACACACACACACACACACACACGAGATAAATAAAAAGTTCTACAACAGGCTATATTTCTTAACAGGTATCTCCCGGAATTCATATCGCTCCAGACATAGTGTTTGTGAGAAAGCAATGCCAGAAGCCAGAGACATGTGAAGTCAACTGGAAGACAAGGGTAATCAAGAGCATGAGGCTGCAATACCACCACATTTATATGATTAAAAATTTGTACAGTTAACTAAACAAGAACGCTTAGAATAAATGGAAGCATCTGTTGCTAATTGGAAGCACATTTTGCTGTGTTTTTTTCATTGTCTTTCTTGGTTCTTTCTAAGGCTAAGTGCTTTGTTGTAGTTATGAACACCTGTATTTCCTGCCATCCAGGGAAATAACTAAAAAACAAAAAAGAGAGAGCTGGAAGATGCTATATTAACCACTAATGTGTATTATGGTTATTGTCTTAGGTAACTTTAGAAGTTGTCCACTGTAACGGCAGAAGAATTGAGGGTGAAAATAAAGGGAAAGCCGTTTAACATGTAGTATGTGCAACAGTCTACAAAGTATGCTGCAGACATTCCTAATGAATCATGTTTTTTTTTTCATATGTAGCTAGAAGAGTAACAGCAGCAAACTTAGGGAAAGAAAGCCTACTGCACTAGAATATTTCCCAGCGTTTTTATAAGATACTATCATCAAAATATTCTCTAAGAGATTTCTTTTGGTAATTTTCTTTTCCATCCCCATCTAAACTCTAGGTGTTAGGGGGCTGGGGATTTAGCTCAGCGGCAAAAGCGCCTGCCTGGCAAGCGCAAGGTCGTGAGTTCGGTTCCCGGTACCAGAGAAAAAAACAAAAACAAAAACAAAAAAACCCAAAAAACTCTAGGTGTATTTTACTTCTTTTAGTCTGTAAATTCCCTAAAATGATTTTGTATCCTTCTGTCTCTAAGATATGGATACTAGTTGGTTCTTCTCTGTTTTATTTAGTTCTCAGGATATGTCTAATTGGTGTTCTCCACGATCTTCTCCCTGAATCCATCTTGTTTTTGCACTCTTTCTTTTCTTTTTTTTTTTTAATTTTAAAGAGAATAAAAAATAAGAAAGAAACATTAGAAACAATACAGAATTTCACTAAACAGGATGATAGGAATTCAACAGTGGTTGTTATATTGCATATTTTTGTCTTTGAATTAGTTGTTTAGATTACCAGATAGGACCATGCAAAATTGGTCAAAAAAATTAAAAAGAAGAAAAAAAAATTACAGCATTGACTGTTCCTTTCAGTAGTACAGTTTGATTTGACATTAACATCCTGTTGCCCAGTTAAGTGCAAGATAAAACAGACCTGGCTTTGATTTGCATGCATCCATACACTTTGGTTCTTATCTTTGTGTATCTCAGTTAAGGTATCAGGCCTCAACTTCGGAACCAAGTGACTAACTGTTAATCAAAGCTTTTTCAATACTGTTATTATTATTTTTTTCCTGCTTTCAAATTCCAAGGAGGCAGTTGACTGAACAGAACTATCATTAAGTTATGTTCTTCAAGTCTTTCATCGACCATGTCCTTTAAAACTTCAGTTAAGTTTTTGTATCTTCAAAAGTTGTTGTAGTGTGGGTTGGAAATAATTCATAATAATGTCTTATTAAAAAATGTAACATATGCAAAGTGATGGCAACTACTAGTATTAATTTAACACAAAGAGAATTAATTATTAATTGCAAAAGAGTCCATACCTCCATATCCCTCTGTGGGGTATTCCATGCTTCAAAACTAGCTCCTATTTACCTAGCCCTATAAACTTCTCAAATGTACACTGAACACACAATTTCTATGGAAATTATATTGCTACCCAAACATGCTATGTTCATTCTGTATTATGTGCAGTAGGTAGAAAAATGATCTTTCAAGATGCTCACATCCTAATACCAGGGATCTGTAATATGTTACGTTTGTTCTTCTCAATTGTCTCCCCGAATCCATTCTATTATTGAATTCATTGTTTTCTGATACAGTGTGTGGTTGACATTAACATTCAGTTGCCTGTTTAAGTATGAGGAAGTGAGGCAGCAGATGGAATTTAGCTTGCTATTCAGCTGCCACTGGAATAGGGAAAATACCCTAAGTTATCTTGTGGGCCCCAGTGCAATCACCAGGGTTGTTCCTTGTGAAAGAGGGTGCCAGGAGGGTCAGTGTGAGAGAGACGGGGCAGGAGAGGACTCCACCAGCCATGGCTGGCTTTGGAGATGGAACAGTACTGACACTCAAGGGACACAGGCCTCCGCTAAAAGACGGAAGGACAAGACAATGAATTCCTCCTTAGAGCCTCCTGAGAGGGACACAGATCTGTGAAACCTTGATTTTAGCCCAGAGGAATCTATTTCAGACCTCTGTCCTCTAGAACTATGGGATAATAAATTTGTCATGATTTATTACAGCAGCAATTGAAACCAATTATATCTTTGCTCACATTGTTCCCCTTGTTGGGAATAGTTTTCAAGTAATCTAATTCAAAAAAGGTCCTATTTCCTTCATAAAGTATTGATGCCCCACCTTAAAACTGACTCTTCTATTAAAGAGGCACATCTTACCCATTTTATTGATCTGTAATATAACTTCATTTACATCACTACTTGTCTTTGTTACTCTGGCCTGTCTTTCAGATTAGAGCGTAAAGACTATTGTTTTATACTTTGCAACTTAAATCCCAGTGATGTATTGTTCATTTGTTCATT
Source organism: Chinchilla lanigera (assembly GCF_000276665.1). Taxonomy (NCBI): domain Eukaryota; kingdom Metazoa; phylum Chordata; class Mammalia; order Rodentia; family Chinchillidae; genus Chinchilla; species Chinchilla lanigera. Next base: position 839,235 of record NW_004955439.1, read on the forward strand.
CATGCATTTGTTTAACATTCATTTAGTTAATGAATGCATTATTGATGAATGAATTATTTAATGAATGTATTATTATTGTGCCTGCTTCATGTAAAGCATTTGGTATATAAAAACATGGTTCTTGATCTTAAAACTGTTTACAAATTTAATGGAAAGCCAGACACATGTATAGCAAACTATAAGGCACAGTGAATTGCAGCGCTATAAAATAAATGTGGGCACAATAAGTCTCAGCTAGTGTTGTTATTAATAATGATAATAACCAACCTTTTTCATCAAATTTTTTCCCATAATTTGACAAATAAGACAATATTTTAGAAATTTCCAGTTGAAACTTTTAAAAATGATGAACCATATGATATGGAGTTCTGTCCATACTAAGGAAAATATGCATGGTTCATTATATTTTTTGCTGATTTTATTTTATAGAATTTCAAAAAGTTTAACTTGCTTTAGAACTTCAAGATCATTTTTCCTACATTTCTTAGGTGAGATGAAACTGTGTTCCTAGCAAAATAATAGCTTAGGAAAAGTTTTTATTCCAACAGAGCAAAGGAAGAAGAATCATACAATGTGTGAGTTTTAAGAGACTTTAGAGATAAAACCATTACTTCCATAGGGTTGTAGCTTAGTCATCTTGCTCTATCAAAACATCATAGACTAAGTGGCTTAAGTAACAGAAAGAAAAATTTTTTTTTTGAGATGAGGTCTAGGTGTGTAGTTCAGGCTGGCCTTGAGTTCACTATGTAGCCCAGGCTGGCCTTGAACTCAAAGTGATCTTCCTGCCTCAGCCTCCTGAGTGCCGGGATTACAGGAGTGTGCCACCATGCCTGGTCAGAAATTTATTTTTTACACGTCTGGAGGTTGAAAAGTCTAAGATCAGAGAGTCAGTATTGTCTGGTTCTGGGAAGGGCTCTCTCTTCTGGCTAGCTCTAGTCTCACAAGGCAGGTAAAGAGAAGAAACCAGTCCTCTGTTGTTTCTTCTTATAAGGGCACTAATTCTGTTAACAAGGACTCCACCCTCCTACTCTAATTACTTCCCAAAGACCCCATCTATTAATATCACCACATCAAGGATGAAGGCTTCAACATATGAATTTTGGGAGGACACAAACATTCAGTTAACAGTAGATCATTTTTTAATTTTGCCAATAACAAAGCATGATACAGAATGTGTAACCTTTGGAATCCCACAGACATGAGCTCACATGCTTTCTTTGAATGCTTATTTACCAGATATAGTAACATTGCCTATGCAATTCTTTATGTAATCCTTACAAAAGCTCAAGAGGTAGGTGCCGACACGACCCTGTATTTATTCCTCAAAATTCAGATGCTATGAAGTTTTGGAAAGGTGTTAATCACACACTCCCAACACTATGCTATTCTGTCTGTTTTGCTGGGATACTGTATAAAGCAGTGGGAATACCACTTGATTTATAACTTTTAAATTTGCCTAGCCATACCAAACATTTAGAGGAAATGAGTCAGAAGAAAAGAAAGAATCATTATGATGCCACAGCATGGCATGTTTCCTGTAGATGGACTTTATGCTCCTCAAGCCAGTGTAAAAGACTCATGATCATGACTGCTACCATTCGAATGGGCTTCAGATCGCTGTCACAACTTTCACCAAGAAAGTGCAGAAGGAAGTAAATGCTCCGCATGGCCAGAGGAGAACAGTAAGTGGCACATGGTTCACATGAACATTTAAAAAATCAGGTGAACGTCAGGTCTCTCTCCAACAGTGGGACAGTTTCTTTAAATGAAGCCCTGAGCTATCTATGACGTCATCTCTTATGATTGCCCCTGCTGTATTGCTGGAACTTTTGGGGTTAGTGATGGAGGATCATCAGAGCAGTTTTTATGTCATGTAGATAAAATTGCAGCAGCAACTCCTCTGTCTCTGACCTTCATTCTTGGGTCTGAAGAGGCAAGGAATGATGACGTGGAATTAGTAAACCGAGTCCACAGAGCTACCCGAGATACTGAACAGACCCTTTCCTTTTGGAGGCATTTGCTAAGGCAGCTCACCATACCACAATGCCAGCTGCATCTGTGCTTTCTAAACAGCTTGGCCAGAGATGGAAAGAAAAGAGCCTTAATTGTTTCCAGGTGTTAAGGAAATGACTTGGGTCACTTTTTGCATGGACAACAGTTCATGCGGGCAGTTCAGATCTGGCCCCCAGCTGATGTCTGGCCTAGCGCGGTAGATGCAGAGATGAAGCTGAGGACAGTCCTGCGTCCAGAGGGTCAGATATCTGTTTTCTGCCTCAGGTACTTTCTTTGGTTTTACTGTCACATGATAAATCTAGTTATCCAGTCATTTATACTTACAGTCCTTTCCCTAGACAAATAAAATCTGTAGATTCTCCACCAGCCTTAGATAGCGTCTTCTTTTTACAGGTGTTACAGAACAATCAAAGGGCTTAGCTCTTAAGAAACTTCCCCAAGGAAAGGAAAGAATACACCCCAGGCAAGTCATTCTGACATTCGTTCTGACTCAATTCCTTTTTGTATTCTCACTTCCTGTCCTCAGTGATAACTTATTAATCAATTCATTCAATTATTTGAAGTAATAAAGACTTCAACTCTACCCAACTAAACTTAATTAAGCCTAATTATTCTCTCTCTACACTTATTAAACACATCAGTGTTTGTGGCTTGTTGCACTTATCATTTGTTTCTATTTTGTCAATTTTGCACTTAATTTTTATGAAATTTCATTTTAAGAGTGCAGATATTGGTTTCTCTGCTATCTTCTTTAGAGCTCCTCCCCCCCGGCCGGTCTAGATTACAGTGTGTGCTGAATTAGCACTATTGTTCCTGCGGTGAAAGTATGGAGCGAGTTCCGTGTGTGAGAGCCACAGCATTTTTGAGAAACCTCAGAAGGGATATTTGGTGTTGCAAAATCAAGTACTCCCTTTGACCTAAACCATATTCTGGTTTTCTTGAAATTACTGAAGGGTTAGAACTTTTCCCCCATTAACATGATGGGTAAAGTCACGTTTTCCCCCAAGACTACAAACGTGCAAATAAAAAAGACCAGTGACAGAAATCTACTTGAGGTTTTACCCAAGGTTTACCTCGTTGTTGCGTCTTCCTTACTTCTGACCTGCTGGCTAAACTTGTCACTTCCATCTGTGTTCTTTAAATTGGCATTGTTGGGGATTTTTTTCCTCTGGATTTTTTGGAGACAGTTTTCAGAACCAAAGTGTAATAAAATAAAACAGAACTAGGGCATCAGATGAACTGAGTACTTAGGACAATAAAGAAGATTAATGGAGAGCACACATAGTCAGGCCAGGTGCAGAGTAGGCACTCAATAAAATCCAGCTAGTCTCATCTGAAAATCACCCCCTCAGACCCAGGCACCATCAGCAGAGCCAGCAGCTCAAAGTGCAGGTGATATATTAAAGGAAAAAAGAGATGGGAGGGAACATTAAGAAAAAGTAAAGGATAAACATTTAGGGTGGAGCGATCAAGCGGCTGAAAGAAAAAGAAGATAATGGGGAAAAAGTATTGATTTTCACTAGCCATGATTTTGAAGGTTACTCCAGGATCCTGGAGGCCATGGATGGCTGGAGCCTTTACCTTAATGCCAGTCTACACAACTCTCTTTTCCTCCTCCTGTAAAGTTTAACGTATGTTTCAGATCATCTGGAAGCCTCTCAGATCCAGGTTCATAAAATGTGAGTAAAAATTATTACTTTTGCTTTTTCTAGTGTGATCTAAGGAGCCATCAACACTGAACAGTGAACTAATTTCTCCCCAAATCTCTCAAACTCTGTCCTAATAGAATTATTCCTTGAGAAGAATTTTTTTAAAATGCCCTTCTTGACTAGTCCTCCATCAAAGGAGGCAGTTACTGAATTACTGAAAGCTTTCACGGTGCAGCCTGGGCAGAGCCAGACCCGTAAAGACATGGCAAGAAACCTGCTCCTATCTGGAAAGGAAGGTGTTCCGGGAAATTTCTTACCTTTTTAAGCCTGAAAACATTGCTTAGGGCATTGAGGGAGCAATTTTCTAAATGATGTCTTTGTGGCCTGAAAAAAGTAAGGTGATTCCAAAAAGTACAGTATTCCGTTATTTTTGCCAACGGATGGCTCTGTAATGAGAGAATTCAGGAGTTTCTTCTAAGAGTGGTATCTGATTTGGATGCTAGACGAGATTATAAAAGCTGAAAGGGTCAAAAAAGAAGTGAAAAATGCCTTTCTTCCCCATGGTCAGGAGAGCAGCAAGGGAAAGAAAGTCCTTGGTTTAAGAGACAGAGGGGAGTTGCCATTCTCTGCTGAACAGTGGTGAAAAGTTATGAGGTGAGTGTGGTGTGGTCTAAGTGACTATCCGATTTGCTGCCCTGTGTCTTACCTGAAGAGTTTACATAGAATAGTCTGAAGCACTGCCTTCTCTTTAGGGTTCTGCCCAATTAGTAAAGGCAAGATTCCAGTTAGGAGGTCTTAGGATGGCTTGTCACCACTAGCAGTGTCCTGCTTTCCGGACAGACTTGGATCTTTTGCACCAAGAGATGAGTGTGAGCAAAGAGTGATACTGCTGTCAGAGCAGGTTACTCATTCGATGTAGAGGGCAGCTGTTCAATGTCTCAATGGCCATGCACCCTGAGAGGCATCTTAAAAGCAGACCTATCATTTAGGAAACCAGTACGAGTCTCACTGTGGCTTGAAGGAAACTCAGCCAGTGTGGAACTGCATTCACAAATAACTAGTTGGAAGAAAAGAGAGAGCTCTCAGAGTCCTCTGACAGAGGGGTGAAATGACAAGGTGGGAGCAACCCTCAGGGAGAACTAGATTGCTGTGTCTGCATAACGAAGAGAGGCAGAATGAGAGAGGGAGAAGATGACATAAGTTAAAGTTCCAGACCCGATTATGTTTGGTTCTGAGGAGTAGAAAATGATTTTGTATGTCATTTGAGTGTGGGGACAAGCCGCTAAAAGATTTCAGAAGAAGAATGACAATGGTTTTCATAGGACCACACTGGTAGCTCTGTTGAAATGAGATTATATAGGAGCAAGAGAAGAAGCAGAAATTAATCAAGAGGCTAATAACATTCAAGAAAGGAAGAGTGATGGTTTGACTAGAGACCAGTGGAAAAATAAACAGCTTCAGAAAATATTTTGGATGTTGGGTATCTAGATCATGCCCATGGATGGGTGCATTAGGGGTAAAGAAGAGTGAGGTCCTAGTGCTCTTTTCTGGAACGAGAAGTATATTTAGATATACTGAATCAAGCATTTGGTTGGATATTTTAGGTCTGGGGTGGCTTTTAGAAATCCAAGCAGATGACAAGTAGGCAGTGTGAGTATGAACTGTAGAGTCCTTAGATATTAATTTGGAACTTATCGACATACAGAGGTTTTTTTTTTTAATAAAAGAAAATAAGGCATTGTGACAGCTCAGTTCAATTTCACCTACCCCAGATAAACACATTAGAACTAGGTACTATAAGTGTTAAGGATAGAAGGATAGGAAAGGCTAGCTCTTCTACTGTTAGGAACTATTCCTAGAGGGCAAGGGAGACTGTTACTATTGTTATCATGCAGTGGTAAAATAGAAGTGAGTACGTAGATAAAGGAAGCTGTGACAAATAGTTACGTAGGGGTTTGTCAGGGACAACAGAGACAAGAGGTGACCTGAGATGTAGTTATTTGATAGGAAGAATTTTCTTGTGAGCCTTTTGCTCTTAATGTGGGTGAGAGTACGGCAAGCAGATTGGGTTGACTGCAGAAGTATCACATGGATGAGAAAATTTCAGGTTTTAGAAACTCTATGATCTTAGCCAAGGGAATAATCAATCTGAAACTCAGTGCTGTCCTCTGTGAACTGAGGGGCTTGGATTTAACCAGCAGTCTCCTATCTCAGACGGTAAGGATAAGAGATCAAAGCCCATGAAAATAATTTTTCAATATATTTACAGGCTATGTTATATTATCATACACATTTCCTTATATTAAGTGGTTTAATATGTACATATGCACATGTTTTAAAATATATATGTAAGTATGTACATCTAAAAGTCTAGTAGAAATAAAACAGCTTTGATAAGCCTGCATGGGTTGTAAAAAATGTCATATTCTTTGTTTTATTTTTAATTATATCAACTCAGCTGGAAGGTGAAGCAAGATAGTGGAACGGGACTCTCCAGCAATCATCCCCCTGCAGACATATCAATTTCACCAACTAGCCACAAAAATACCTTCATGGGAAATAAGGAAACTAGGTAAGAGATCGCAGTACCTGCTTATAGCACAATAGTAGGAAAAGACACATTCAAGTGGCTGATTATATCAACTCGACGAAGTAATATTGCTAATTCTTTGTTGAACAAAAGCTCCAGTTAATTATGGTTAAGAAAGAAGAAAAAGGAAAAACAAAATAATTATTGCCAAATTCATGCAGTTTATAGATAGACAAAATATTTCAAACCATGAGGTACACTGGAAAATAAAAATGGTAAAAAGAATATTTGGTGGTACCTGGATATTTATAGGGTCAAACAGATCAGCTTCAATACCATGATGATTTCTCTTTGTTTTTTTCTCTGTTTTCAGATGTACTAGCTGTTCAGTTCCTTATTGCTTCTTTTCACTACTTATAAAATTAAAAAGAAATTTGTTTTCAGGGAATCAATTTCTTACTCACATGAAAGAATGCAACTCTTACCAATCACCCTGTAATTTGCTAGAAGAAAATTGGCTATCTTTACTTTTGTTCATCTTAATTGGTTGAACAATTTATTCCTAGAGAATCATTCATTAACCTTAGAAGCAGATCAATGTTAAAAACAATACTTTACATGTCTGTAGTATTTACTTCCAGAATTATACTTTACTGAATCCACGTAACAATATACATTTTGACTCTATGAAGTGGATAAAAGCAGAAATTAATTTTTGCTCTTTTAGGAAAATAAGTGAAGTGGGTAGACAAAAGACATTTCTAGGCTTGGAGGTAGGGAGAGGAAGTCCAGGCATACATTGTTGGAAGTGAGAGATACATGACCACAAAAATCAGTTAATACACAGGCTAAGTTCATATTTAGAGGGCCAGTGAAACATGGTCACCCAAATTTTTACAATAAGGATTTGGCTTTGGAGATATTTATCTTCACATACCTGGAAATAATTATCTTAAGAAATATCAGAACTTTGTTGGAATTTCACAGTACTGTAAGATTTCATATTGTTTTGTTTTGAATTACCTACAGTGAGGATGCACCGTGTTCTTGTTATTGCTTGAATTTTTAAAGGTTCTCCTTTGACTTTGAATGCCATGATGGCAAGACACAGTTAAATGTTGGCCTTCTTTACCTTGACTGAGCTGGATTCAGGATAGTTTGCAATGTTGAGGAGCCAATCTCGTTTCCTCAAGGTTAACACTAAGGTCTATGTGATAAGCCCACTGAATGATATCCTTGTCTATCCGAAACCATCTAGGAGAAGAACTAAAACATCAAATCAAAAAGAGAAATCAGTACATCTCTCAGGTGCAATTTCATCTAGGTCTTTTTTAATGAGTGGTCCAAAGACTGGACAGGTCCCTGGAGGTTAAGGTATGTCTTCCTGACTTGTACTGGACTCAGTAATCTGCAACTGGGACAGAATGTCTCATCGTTCTGTCCTCAAATCTCACTGAGATGGGATTCCCATGGGATTCAGATGATTGCAGCAAAATGCATGAAAAACTAGAAAGAGAAGTCAGAGGACAACTATGACTTTTAAAATCCCTAGTTACTATTTAGTACTGTTGAAAATTTCCTTAGCTACTTTACCTATTGCCATCATATTCTCTAATTTCTTATGGCTGTGAAACTGACATTTTGACGTTCTGCTGAAATATCATACATTCAGCAAGCAATGTTTGAGGTAAGAATATTTAAGGGTATGTGTATGTTTGTGTGCTTCCAGAAAAATGTGTTGATTTTCTTCTTGGCTATATGTAGGTGAAAATTTTTGTGATAAAAGGAAAAGTTGTTAACTCCTTCTTAAATCAAGGAAGAGAACATTTCCCATGCTAATCAGAGATGTTTGAATGCTTAGCTGTATGTCTAATGTAACACTTGTCATTGGTATAATTTGATTGCCTAATTCAAAATATTATATATGACAGAAAAAAAAGTCTAGCAAAGCCAAAGTTTAAAGTTTGTATAGTTACATTTTCAGGGTTAATGATAAAGACATTCATTTTATCATAACCCTTTAGCTATAGGAAACAACTTAAATGATTTTACTTTTTCACAGATATGTCCTGGTTGTTATTGAACTCGGAAAAGAATATGCCAGTGAAATTTGTTTTGTATGTGCAATGTACAGTATATTTCTGATATAGGGGAAATGAAATATAACTTCCAATCTGGTAGATGTCAGGTACACTGAGTTCATATCCCCCCAAATCAAAGAATGATTCTAAGGAACAATGGAGGGAAGTTGTGAGATAGCTCCTGAGAGACAGGAGGGGACCCCAAAATGGGCTGCCATGGAAGCCACTTCTCTGAGAGTGTCTTATAGAGCAAAATCACAAAGTGGATACAAAATTGTGAGGTGAGTACATTGTGGGTCAAACTTTAACTCAACCAATAAGATTACAAGTATAGTGGCTTCACTCATATTGTACCAATAGGAAACCCCGTAGGTAGCAAGAGTGCATGGAAGGAACAAAGGCAGTTTTGGAAGGGATGGGTCCTGATGCTCTGGTCACCCACCCGAGTGATGGATGTCTATCAGGACTTTACTGGTGATACAGTTGATACAGTTACAACTGACACAGTTGTAATATAGTCTCAAGTTATAGCTTATCCTCAGAGAGGCATGTAGGCCTGGACAACCCATCTTTATCTTGAGACCTGGCCTTTGACAGATGCACCTCCAGTCACAGTTGTGATGTGTCTTCAGCTTCTGTACTGACTCCCTCAAGACCTAACTCTGTCTGACTGCCTGTAACATTTCTACCTAATCTAGCTGCCTATGATAATTCTGTTTTAACAATTTAAATAACTTTATAATAATTGTCCTAAACTTTAGATATAAAAATGGGTATTTCAGGCTGTTTGCGCCTCTGCTCAATGATTTCAGACTACTATGGCTTTTAAAGTTTTATGTCAGCTTTTGACGTTTTCAGGTCACTTTTATTGTTTTCCATGTAACTGGCTGTAGCAACCTGTCCCCGCCTTCAATTCTACTGGTTTGAATCTTCTAGAGGCTTTGAAAGCAGATAGCCAGCTAGTTAATAATATCTTTGAAGCACACTGTTCTTGTAAATAAGTAGGCTTAGAGCTACTAGGCAACATCTAGCTTAGAAACCGCATTAGCTATCTATGAGAGAATTTATTGCATAGTGCACAGAAGAGATTAGAGCTATTTTCTTTTTTTCTCTCTCTTTCTCTTTTTTTCTCTTTCTCTTTCTCTTCCTCTTTCTCAGAAGTCTTTTTTTTTTTTTTTTTTTTTAGCTTACTTCTGACTCCTCTATTCTGTTCCAGATGCTTGGACTTGCCTGAGGCCTGATTGCCTTCTCGTCTGTACAAATGTGGTCTGCCATAGTAGAGAGGCCAGGAGCTCTGGAGCTGATCTGGCTCAGGAGACAATTCTGGCTCTGTCACCATCCTGCTGTGGGACACTGGGTAAGTTACTTTACCTCCTAAGTCTTGGTTTCATCAGCTGGAAGGTGAAAAGGAGAAGAAACTCTTGGATTATTTTGAGGATAAAATGAAGTGTGTGGTATAGTATCTAGTATTTATTGAGTACTTGTTATGTGCTGTGTATTTAGTTAGGATTCATAAATAGCAGGTCCTGAAGACATAGCTGGCTTTGCTCCTACTACTTGGACTTCATATAATTCATTGATGAAATCCTCACACATTTTTCAAATGCTATGGAGAATGATCATAAGATAGAAGGGAATGAATCAGGAAGCATCTACCAGGTACATATACCGGGTTGGGGATTTTACTTATATCGTATTATCCAATCATTTTAGCAACTTTTTGAAATAGAATCTATTTTACTTATTGTATAGGTGAGAAAAATAAAGCCCACATAGATTGCTATACATGTTTTTCCATATCAGAGAAAGCTGCAAGATGGATCGACCAAATTTAGTACAATTGAAAACAATTTTAAAAGAGTAAATTATAGCATAGACATTAATAATGTACTCAATTGCTTCTTATTTACTAACAATCATCAATTATGTTTTTCTTTGATTGAGTTAAATTATAAAGCAAAACTATCTTTTTACGCGTTAAAAATAGAAATATCAAATTCATTTTATTCAGCTTAACGTGAATGTTCTCACAGATCCTTGCATGAGTTAAAGGCTAAATTACTTTGTTTCAATCATAATACATACTGAGGCTTGTTTCTGCTGCCAAAACTGTTCTTTGGTTTAGAAAATTTCCCCTAGGTCATTTAGAAGTATTCCCAGAAAAGATGGAAATGCCAAAAACCTGGTCAAAATTTTTTTTCAAGTATTGCACCAAGAATGGAAGGAATCCGGGAATCAGGAATGTATATTTATCTGGTCACAGGAGAACAGGGGTTATCTGCATGCCAGGGCCTCGGTGTGTGTCACTTTCTTTCGTAGCTGATAATTTCGCCTCATTTTCTTGCTAACCTCGTGCATTGTGCGGTCAACCTTCCTATTTTTCTCTTACTTTCAGGGCCATTGCTTATTCTCCTGAGGAAAAGGCACTTGAGAAAAATTTCATTTTGGGCTACACCTTTTCAAAGGAAGGTGCAAATTAGATGTCGCAAATTTGTAAGTCTATTTCATTGTTAAAAAGAAATACCACTCAGGCATCAGTCTGCTCTGTCACCTTGAATCAGAAAACGGTTCTGTCTGGTTTGTTTAGTTTTTGATAGCTCACACTTCAAAGAAAGGCAAGGGTTACATCCGCTGGCAATTGTGTAAGACTGTACAAGCGAAAATAAAATTCTCCCCGACCCCTGCAGGGATCAGTATATATATCCTGAAGCAGGAGAGGTCTGATGACGTCTGTTGTGGTTTGCTGCCTCCCAGCAGGCTTGCTTCTGCAAGCTTGACTCAGGAAAAAGAATCCCATCGGCTTCTAGCAAACTTGTAACCAGGCAAAGATTACAAACACAAATATTGTAAAACTGGCTCCAGTGTTACTGTTGGTCTTTTACAATTCTGTTTTTGCACACATGCACATATGTGTATATTTTAACTTCAATGTCCATATTCATTGTCAATTTAAAAAATTGCTTGTAGCTCTAATTTGATGTTTAAGCTTTTAGGCAAAATTCTGGCAGCAACTTGTCACATGCAACTGGCTTAACTTTCCACGGGTAACTGTGTGCACTAGCCAAGGTCAGATTGGGTTCTTAATTCATGAAAAAAATAACAGAGGACCAATGTATTTTATGCATTATCATTTCAAATAGATGAGGCTTTGAATAGAGATACAAATCACTAATATTTAATTTTAACTGTAGCTCTTCCAGTTCTGTCTCAGTTATACAACACTGTCTGGTTTGGATGCCCCATCTGCAGTACAGGGGTAATAACCCTGGTCACCTATGTCATGTCACAGTGGTATTTTAATACTAATGAATAAAGGACTGCATGAGCCCCAAGCTCTTTGAATATAACTGACAAATGATTTTCAACAGTGATAAAAACTACACACTAGCTAGAGTTCTATGAAAACTTGCAAACCAAAAGTGTGTTCATAAACCAGGTAAATAAAATTATTTTTTAAGTGACTGGAGTACATATCATATTTATGTATGTATATACAAAAATAAAAAATACACCCAGATTATTTAAATATTTATTATGAAGTATTTCCATGGGAAATTTTAGAAAAGCATTTGCCTGCTTCAAACGAGTTAATATTGACAATCATTGTAACCAATGATGGTGTGGTAAACAATTTTATTTTTTCCTATATAATCCAAGTTTCCTAAAATGAAGATGCAGTTTTCCAAAGATCAAGAAAATAATCTTAATAAGTATCTTTACAAAAAGTAACCATATAAGTGAGAAATTACTTAGATAGAATATAAATGTCAGGATTTTGAAGGAAAAAAATCTTCAGAACCATGAAAAGACAAGCATGGGTGAGACATATATGAGGTAAATGAGTTGGTCCAAGTTAGTGCCAATCTTAACTAGGTTTGAGCTCACTTCTTACCAGGAAGAACAGCTCAGAGAGAACACATCATTAAAGAATATTTAGAGTCTTTATTTTTACCCACAAGTCTGTTCGGCATGTAACAGTAAGAGCTAGCCTTGTCTTTTTGACCTAACACATCACTGATGTGTTAGGTTTCAACAAATTCAATGAATCTGAAATGTCCAAAAGGAAGATTCTAATAGGTAAGTAACTCTCTATTCTCCATTACTTCTCTCTCACCCTGGGTTTCTTTGAATTCTAACTTGCTGCAGGCTTTTACCTCATTACCTCATCACCAAATTTTCCAATGTTTGGTTCCACCATTCTGGAACATTCTTTAACCAAGCTAATTCCTCAAACATATTTTAGAGGTGAATTTTGCTCTCACCTCTTTCATAAATCATATGATGGCCTCACTGTGGCTGTACATATTCACTCCTGATAGCAGAGTACCTTGTCTATTACTCTGAGTCTGAAAGTCACCTGAGGAAAGAGACCTTTGTTTCTGGCACACAGCAAGAGGGATTTCTGTAGGAGTCCAGAAATCTGTGATGCCTCAAAACCCAACAACTATCCAGGCGACAGGGTTTGGGAAGAAAGAGGAAGACCTTGGTCTGGCCATTGTCATTATGCATGTGTTTTTCTCCCATCAAAGAACTGACGAAAAGAGGAAGAAACTTTTAAGATTTATTATGAGGAAATTTTAATTTAACTTATTGCATAAGTTATTTAGTCAAATTTGTTATTCATAAAAAAATACCTTGGCCTGCCTTAGAGAAGTGACTACATGCACATTGGAATTTTAAAATAAAAAAGATGAAAAAGATTTTTTTTCCCCACTGACTATTGTAGTTTTCAACAGCAAACGTTTGTGTGAGTTCTACACATGTTACATCAAAGATAACATGATTTGTGCTTCTTCTTTGAAAATGTTCCTACAGCTGTAAGCTATTAGCTTTTTTCTTGCTCTTTTGTTATATTGGAAGAGATCCTTGAATACTTTATGTCTCCATTTTTCTAACTGTAGAATGGGGCTACTTGTGTTTCCCAAAGGATACTGTTAGAAAAAAGTTAATCCTAGAATCTAGATGTTAGCTTGCTATTAATTAAAGTGAGGAAAAATGCTTTCACATTATAGTTTATTGTCAGAGCACTCTCTTTAACCAAGGGAATTATATCCTTTTTACTTACGTGTTTAATTGCCTACTTCTAGATTTTAACACTTTCCTTTTTCAATTTTTGGATAAAATGATTCAACTGCTGAAATCTTTAGTAGTGTTGAAAGGTAATTCTGCAAGTACTTCCAAGAAAATGGAAATTACATTAAACACATCATTCTTAAACTTTCTATACCACAATTCTCAAACTATATTTTGCCTCTGGATCTGCTAGTTCTGCACCTGTAGATTCAACCAACTATGGATGGAAAACATGTAAAATACTTGAGTTATTTGTAGAAAAATGGACAAGACCATAATTTTAAGTGAAATAAATCAAGCACATAAACTTAAATATTGTATATTTTTGCATATAGGAAAGACTCAAAATATAAAAAAAGAAAAAGAAGAAAGATAGATAATAGGAAACAGGAAGATAGATCTTTCTCAAATGGGAAGGGAACCAAGAGATAGAGGAAGTGGGGAAGGAAAGGGGATAGATAATACAAGGAATTACAATGTGATGTATACACACCCACTCCACAAAAGGTTTGTAAACATTATGAACTACAAACATGTACTAATAGAAAATAAATTGTAAAAATTTGAGGAAAAGATTATGTGTTTACTGAACATATACATACTTTTTTCTTGTAATTTTTCTCTAAACAATATGGAATAACAACTATCTATACATCATTTGCATTAGGTTCAGTGTTCCAAGTAACCTAGAGATGATTTGAAGTGTATGGGAGGATTTCTGTAGGTTGCATGGAAAGCACCATGCTGTTTTATACAGTGGAGTTGAGCATTTGTGGATTTTACTATCTGTGGGTGGTCCTGGAGCTCATTCCCATGGGTTGTATTTGTGAGCAGACGTAAGAATCAATGAGTAACTTAGGGCAAAGGGAGCAGTTACTCAATCTAGTCTGGTCTCCTCCCTAGACTAAGTCAACAAGGAGTAAGATCTGAAATCAAATCAAGACAGAACAAATAAGCAGGGATACCTCTATGAGGGGAGCCCTAGGAAGAAAGTGGTCCTGAGGCTAGTTTTGCTAACTGTGATTCCTCTGGAGCAATCTGGCAGTGGGATAGTGGCCTCTGGGCAGTAGGCTGGAAGGAAAGCAGACACTATCAAGGACAGGGTGGATGGGGAAGACCAAAGTGGCACCATTTAAGTCAGTGTAGATGAAACAAAGAAGCCAAAGGCGTGGGTGAAGTACTTTTACAGGAACATATTTTTCTTTTATTAAATTGTCACAACTTTATTCTTGACTTGGAATTGGATCTTGTAACTCATAAGTTGGACCTACACAAAATAAACACCCTAAAGTTTCATCTAAGGGAGGTGGATAAGAGCATTGCCTTAAAATAAAATAAAGTACAATAAAAGATAAACACATTTATTAAGTGTATAGGTATTTAATTTTTAAACATTTATTCTAAAACTTTTATTTTGTGGTGCTAAGGATCAAAGACCATCAGCAATGCTAGGCAAGTATGCTACCATTGAAATGTAACCTCAGCCCTAGGGAGCCATATTCTAAATCAACCATTTCCTCTAAACTCCAATTCCCTAACTTTAATGAAACTTATACTCCTAAAGTGTTAAAGTGAAAATCTGACAACAAATGCCTACATATCTTATGACTCTAAGCTAGTCACTGTGGATAAGGCCTGAGATGAGGACTAAGTGAGGCTGTTTCACCAGATGGGGAACTACACCTGGTGCCTATCCCACTGTGATGCTCTACACTGATCAGGAAGCCTCTGCTGAGTCAAGCTAGATAAGTTTGGGTAAGATACAGGAACATGATTACAAAGACCAAAAATCCACATTTGGGTACAGATACTGTGGTCCTGAGAAAGACAGCCTAAGCTCAGGCAGCATGAGCAACTGTTAATAGAAAAGATTTATTGTGAAATGAAAACTATATTTTCCATAAATTTGGTGATATAACTTAATTGATCCTGTAATGTTTCAAGTAAAGAGTGATAAATGGGCCCATAGTGACTCAGGTCAGTCCTACTCTGAGGAGAAAGATCCTCCATGTTTCACATTCACTTGAGTAGGAAGGTGACTTACTTCTGGCAGACACTGACTATTACTGTCTGGATACTAGAGCAGCCTGATACTACAGGCAAATTCTATCTGCATCTTTACAAGCAGGGCAGGGTGGGACAGGCAGAGCAGAGCAGAGCATTTTCAAAAGCTTTTTTGAAGAGGGGACTGTAAGAAGTGAAAAATCACTATTAGGACGAATCTCTCCATCAACCATCTGAGAAAGCAAAACAAAGAAATGAATGCTGCCCTGTGATTAGGTCTGGGTTGTACACCTCCCGGGGAAGGGTTTTGGTAATACCAACCTTTGGAAGGTAGGCTGTCTTACATGTGGCATGGCCTTTAATCACCCTGGGTGAACGAACCCTCTGCACAGTAAATCCGGAACACTACATGCAGCCTTCGTGTGGGACTCACCTCTTACTTGTTTCTCTATCCTGACCTTGTTCCAGCCCTGGAACCAGGACAGCAATCATTTCTCCTTAACTTCCTAACAATGGCCTCTTCTGTCTCTCTGATCTCAGCAAATGCAGTTCTCATCCTTGTACTTCTGACCTTCTTTTCCATTTGCAGCTTCTTGTTTTCTTTGATTCGGCTTACAAATGAGAAGCTGACTTCAACTCTTATTCACTTTGTCAGAGTCTTTGCTAACTCTGGCATGCTTCTGCCAGAAGACAGAAAAAAGCTAGAGTGTAAATTGCCAGAGGGTCTAATCATGGCAGTGGGTCCAATGCCTAGCCAATGTCCCTATGTGTTAGAAGTTCCTAAACCATGGTACAGGTTGTTTAAAGGGTTGACTTCCAAAGGCAAACTGAGATTCTACAGTTTTTAGAGCCTATTTTTCTTTTATCACTTTGTTGTGAAAGTTTCCAGAAATATCTCTCAAGATACATAATTTTTATGCCCTTCTCAAAATAGACTGAGCCACAGACAAATTATTGGCCAAAATCTTCTGTTCCTCTAGAGCTAAGGGAACGTTGCGTTTCTCTTTACCTATGGTCTATGGCAGAGAAAAGGTGATATAGTCACCACTCTGTTTCTTCTTCTTCAGCCTATAGAAAAATTGTATTTCCCAGTCTCCCCTGCAGAGATTTTGAAAGCTTATTTCCTCCCCTCTCCCTCTGTTCCTTCCTTCCTTCCTTCCTTCCTTCCTTCCTTCCTTCCTTCCTTCCTTCTTTCTTTCCTTGCTTCCTTTCTTCCTTCCTACAGTTGAAATCAGTGAGTGAAAAGAAAGTATAAGTATAATGTCCTAGTTTCACTTTATGAATCAAGGCTGTCAATTTAAAGGCAAGATTGAAAAATAATGCAAGATACTTAATCTGAAACACATTGACTAAAATAATTTGCTACACACACACACACACACACACACACATATATACTATATACACACCATAAATCTATATACTATATATATTTACTTAGTATCTAGGAACAGAGAAGCATAATGCATTACATCAAAGTCTACAGATTTCCTTCATTTCATGGTGGTCAGAACTCCAATCAGTGGCAGAAAGAATGACAACAAATTTTCATCTTTATTGTGTAGGCAGACCTGGAAAAAACTGAGTATCCTCCTCTTCTGAATGATTATACAGGATTTTTCCTGTTCAAAAGCTACCCTATATCAGCTAATTCCAGCAGCCTGATGTGATAATATTGCCATATTCTGTCAGTGTACTTGCCTAATATCATAGCACTTAGAATAGAATTCAAGTATATTTAAAATAGCTTGGAAAATAAATTTTTTTGACTCTATTTCTAGTGGACTGTGTGTGTTCTGTTTGTGTGTGTGTGTGTGTGTGTGTGTGTGCGTGTATGTACTGAGTATGTAAAATACAATAACTACTCCTAGTAAGTGAAAAAAAGAAGAGTATTAGGAAGAAAATAATCATGTGTATCCCACTGACAATTGTTAACATTCTCTGTGGTTTTCCCTATGTTATTCCTAAGTACATGTTACATAGATGATGTTGTATCATTTAGGCTATTTTGTATTCTTGTTTTACTCAAGAGGGTAAGAGAAACAGTTCTATTTTTCCATTAAAACTTGTTGCACACATAGTTAATGGCTACACAATGTTTTAAAATATGCTTGCATGATAATTAAATTAATCTCTTCTTTTTTTCTTAGCCAGGTAGACTGTTATTAAATTTGTAGCTTATGTAAATAATGTTGTCAAAACATCTCTGTAGAAATAACTTTATTTTTTAATTTGATGGTCTTATTTTTTAATTTAATGGTCTTTTTACTGTAAGAACTGCTTTTCATAGTTATTTGCTTTGTGAAATTATCATATGGCCAGTAAAATACCACCAACCTCAAACATCCAAAATCAGACCATCTCAGAAATAGAGTTACAAGTCTGATGTCAATCGTGGCCTCTAGCTCTTTTCGAGACTGAATATGCAACTGTTGCTGGATATTCAAGAGTTGCTCAGGATGAGTGGGTGATGGTCTTTGCATTTCTTATTAGATTTAACATGTTTCCAATGCACTGTAATCCAAACTTAATGTAACTAATTTTCTCAGCATCCCTGTGCTCTAGGTGGAGATTGCTATTTCCTGGAGAGGGGAAAACCACAAATGGTGTATTTACTGTAATCTGCCCTGGACACTTCACAGTCACTCACATGAGTGCTGAGCACCTGAGAAGAAATTAGGATCACTAGATGGATTTTTCCCCTCAGTATTGGACCAAACAACCATGGGAAGATAAAGACTACATTTTGAATCAGATGAGCATAATTCTGCTGTTTAATTTTGTCCCATGTGACAGAAAAAAAGAGTTAAAAAGGAGAGAGGTCATTCTCCTCTGAGCACAAAGCTAAATTGTTCAAGTGGCTTCATCGACAGAAGACAAACTTACAAAATACTCGTCCTTGTCCTAGACTGATAAAAATCTGCACTTTTTTCTCCATCACTTTCCTGTCTTTTGTAGTGATAGAAAACTAACATGATACCACTGTCTTTTTCTATTACTTTGGAGTCCATGTCATATGTAACTTGAACAGGATCTATATGTATAAAGTGGCTGGTTGCTGAATTACTTGATAAATCAGTAGGTTTCTTAGTAAGGTTCAATGCTGCTCAGAAATAATTGTGTCTCAAATAAGGATGAGTATCACTGCTTAATTTATTTGAATGAAGAAACTTAGAAATCTAGACAAGTCAGTTTGAAAGACATCCTGCTTTATAAGTGGGCCAATAATTATGCTGAAATGTAGCCATGATTTTGAAATTAGAAAATTCTACACTATTATTCTCAGTATATTTATATAGATTGACCTACCTGACATGAAGCACTTTATGTCCACATGGTAAGAGACTTTTCTCTAAGCATGTATCACCAGCAAGTAAATGTTTTGTCTCACCCAAGGGTAAACTTTATATGAGATTTGATCTGTTTTGGAGAAACAGTGTTTTAAAACATCCCTTTTTCTTAATGGAGGTATAATAAACACAGACATAACTAGTGTTTATTAATAATTAATTAAAAAATAGCTCTCGGGGCAAGAGATATAGTTTAGTGATAAAGCATTTGCCTAGCATGTATAAGCCCTGGGTTAAATCCCTAGCACCACAAACAAACAAACAAACAAACAAATCCCAACCATTCCTACATTATAGACTCTTAATGAAAACCAAATTCTAGGTTTATTTTAGTTCCTTTTTCACTAATTTTTAATATGTTCCCAGTTATTTCCCTGACAAATAAATTTAGATTACTTCTTTGGGACTCACTCAAATTGTCTTTTGGAAAAAAACTTTTACAGATCACAGATGTTGGTCAAGCTTTGAGCTAGTGTCAATCAACTAATCAGGACAGAAGGTAACTTGTGTTGTACATAGCTGAGATTACAGGGATGTTTTAAGAACTTCGCTGTGGTTGTCTTTTTCTAACAAGAAGGAATAATTTTCTAGTCTCCTCAGAAAAGACCAAATTTCCATTTGTACTTACTGGTTTTCCTTTTCTGCTGTTGTTGATCCTTAGAGCTGATTAAACAAGAGTTAGAGACTTGTACAGACACAACAAAGAAACAAAGCCAACTCACAAACAAAGAACAAAAACAAAACAGTAGAAAAGTAGTGTATCTCTCTTAGGATTGGACCTTTAAAATAAGGCTTTTTCAGAATAACATTTCTAAGGTAGTGGAATTCAGATACATTCTTATTGTTGTAAACTGTGTTTCTTTCTTAGGCTTCATCCCAGGAAGGTGCCTGGCTCTGGCTGGATTTGGATGGGGAAGTAGAAACTGCTCAGGACTGTATGTGGGTACAGGCTGGTGAGTTTGGGAAGCACACTGAGGTGGCCTGAAGACCTGAGGGCCTTAAGGACTCATATGGTCTCTGGTGGGGCCAGAGGGTTACAAAGCAGCATGAAAGGGTGGGCTGACCACAGAACACACAGCTGGGAGGCAACGTGAAACATGAGGGTCTGATTCGCAATCATCTTTGATTCTAGGGAATACTGTAGTTACTACTGGTGGAAGCGCTGCTTGAGGATAATTTGTTAGAATGAATAAAGATTGAAATGGTTCCAGCCAACTTTGTTGTGCACCCTTCTTGCTGCTGTTAGCATTATTTCTATTCCATTGGAGTGTGTGTGTGTGTGTGTGTGTGTGTGCATGTAGTAGTACTAGTACTAGTACTAGTAATAGTGGATTAGACTTAAGTGAGACTTTTAATGTATGCAATCTAACATAACAATTTTTAGCACTCTGTAGCTTTTAATGTCTCATAGTTATTATGAGAAGATAATATATTATTTTTTTACTTTCAACTTTTCTAAACCCATACTAGATCTCAACAAGTGCTAGTTGAATATAATTGACTAAATGAAATTCTTGATCTTTCTAATATAGTAAAAGCAAGTTTTGAGTTGAAATATTCTCCACCAACAGGCTTTCTGAGTGTATTGTGGAGATATTTGTATTCATGGCTTCTATAAGTGATAGAGCCATTTCAGTTGGCTTTGAGTACTTCAATAGTTTTCTGATTATATGTTCATTTGTGCACATGTTTAACTACAAAAGATTAAATAACAATTAGATATGCTCTTAATCCAGGTGGGATGAAGTCAAAGGTGTCTTTCTGGAAATAGGAACTTTAGATTAAATTTGTGTATCTCAACCCTGTTGAGGAGCACCATACTGTTTTTTCTCATCTAGAAATGTCACATTGAATGATATCTTCATCTCCTCCATTTTATAAGTGTAAAATAACTCACTCACTTCAACAAATGTGTTTATTCTTAATTGTTTCTTCAGTGGGACTCACAGGACAGGATCTCAGTGGGAATGAGGCAAATATCCTCCCCTTTTACACACTCTCTCTCTTCTCTCTTTCTCTCTTTCCCTCATTCTCTCTCTCTTTCTCTCTCTCTCTCACACACACATACAAATATACAAGGAGAAACTTTGGCCATTGATGTAATTTCTAGGGTGTCCTTGTGTGGAGATTATCCAAGAAAGGGGTAGTTTAAGGACAGAATTCAATCCCTCTTAGATTTCTAGAAGCTGTTTTTCAGGCTGCTGTTTACTTCTTTGCTTACTCAAGTTAATTATACCTCTCCTCCTATGTCTGTCTGGATAGACCCACGTTTTTATAAGGGTTGGTCCATTCACTCCTCACCAGTAAAGGAAGAAAGCATCTTTTTCATTACCACCAGTCCTTGTCTTGTTAAAGATAGGAAACTTGCAGTTGAACTTGAAATCTGTACCTCCACATTGGTCACTTTGTTAATCTGCCCGATTTCTGAGGTTGAATCTGCCTTAATACTCACTATTAATTCAGTCCATCAGTTAACCATAAACCCTTTAATAATATCCCACAGGAATTTTCTGGTAGACACAACTTTTTGGCTTGCTTTGAAATTAAACAAGGCCTCCACATAGAAATGATTAGGACTTTCAACAGACATGCTCTTTTTACTTTATTTTGCGGGGGGAAAAGGCTGTTTCTATGCCAGGTAATAGCAAACTTGCTCCCATTCCAGCTGTATCAGTGGAGCTCAGCCATAGCTCCATATTAGAGCCACCAGGGGAGTTTTCAGAATGCTTGTGCTCCATGCTAGACTTCGGGAAGGCAGAGACTGGAACATCTGACATTTTAAAAATCTTTCCAAGTGATTCTAAGGGTTAGCCAAGATTGAAAGCCACTGAGTTTAGGACCAAGAAGATAGCCTCCATAAAAGATGACATAGTCGATAACTTCAACTCTGTGTATTGTGCTGACACTTATGCTAAGGTGATGATGATCATGTTAATGATTTTGTGGTACTGGAAATTGAATCCAGAGCCTTCAGCATCGTAGGCAAGTGCTCTACCTTAAGCTACTCTCCTGGACTGAGATTAGACTTTTAATGCCCGCCTTTAAAGTCAGAAACACAACAACTCTCTCCAACAATACAAGTATCAAAGAGTTCTCTCCTTTTTTAAATACCACCTAAAAAAGTGTGATGTGGTTCAATGTTGACTAGACTTTAAAATTAGTGTGATGTGGAGGTTGACGACTTTAAAATCAGGGGAGCTCAGTTCATGTTAAGAATGGGTGAGATAGCTAAATATGGTCACAGGAGTGTTCAGACCAATAATTGATTTCACAGCTTACTGTGACATTGTGTAAGTCACTGAATATTCCTGGACTGTTTTCTGCAGCCCAGGAAATAAGAGGTAACAACCCTATCCTTACTTCACCAGGCTATGGGGAAGATCACATTAAATTGTTCACCTGAAAGCACTTCATGAATTGTAAAGTTTCACACTTCATAGAAGCTACTATTTTCATTTGTGTAACAACAGTTATTTTGAAGTTTCTTAACTATGTTCTTTCTAAGAGCCAAACACTGGAAAAATAATATTATAATATCGATGGATAAAACATGAAGAGAGATGTAGCACATATTTTGAGTCATATTTTCCTTCATTTGTTTTCATTTACCCTGATTATAAACCAACCGCAAACTCTAGCTACAGGGAAAAATTAAGTGAAAAGGAAAACTGATCCATTTATTCTAGTATTTCATAGTTTGAACAGAGAAAATGTCTAGTATCATCACAAATGTTATTAAATGTTTATTGCCCATGACTATGGGGTAGGTATTATGCAGTTCAGGCTTGATTTGAACTGTAAGAGATCATAAACTAAAAATAATCTGAAATGTAAGTCAATGATACATATTTGAAACCCAAAATGAACCGGAATCACTGCTGTTGAGTATGGAGTTGAATGATCCTAAGAGACTATCATAGTTAAGGGTTCTAGACTAATTAATATTTGTGGGAAGAAATAGGGATACGGGCACCTTCAACCTTGGCTTTGATTTATTGTAGTGATGACAAAGATGGAAAGACTCTGGATTGCAGTGACATTTTGGCAAGGAAGCTCTTTTGTGGATTAAACACCAAGTAAAACAAACTAAAAATCTTCAAGAATCACACAAAAAAGAACAACTTAATGTTGTAGTTATGGGAAATAAATCTCTCTTCAAAAATGTCTCCTCAGTCAATATTTATGTTGAAGTAACTTAAAGCCAGACTGAAAAGTCTTGAATGTTTACAGTGTCTTTGCTCCTTATCCTCAACTTTGGGACTCCTTTCTTCCTGCCTTTAGCTGGTATTCTCTTGTCTGTCATTACACTTACAAAGCAATTTGTTTTGCATGACTACAAAACATTCACAGGAAATGGTACCTCATTAGCAGTATATTGTAAATATATTAACATATTCATATATAACAAGATTAGTGTAATTGTGGATCCAAAGGCTTTTCTCCTAGCTGAAGGAATTTCAGGCATCAGCAAGCAGGAAGTAGTCCCTTGAGGATAATTTTCTTGTATTGGTAGATGTGAAAGTAGGGAGTAGAGTAGGGAGAAGGCACAGGATAAATGGAAGAATAATCTTTCTCCTTTCTTTGAGACACCATGTAATTCAAGCTAGCTCGAACTCCTCCCAAGTGCAGGGATCACATGTATGCACCACCATGGATTGAAGGCTTAGTCTTGTTAGAATTTGTATGCGGCTTCCAGGTGACACAACACAATCACAGATGACTGCATGCTCATGACTGCAGAACTTGGATTTCATAGTAATTGTACAGGGGAGTCTCCTAGTCATCAAATCTAGGTGCCATGCTATTCATCTCACAAGTCACAGGCCTGCAGCCAGGTGAGCATCACACTCAATACAGAATCTTGAGGGCTTTTGTCCCAAATTCATCTGAAATAGCATCGCCTTATTTTGCCATTATCCCAAAGAAACTTCGTGAAATTCTGGCTGGTTTTCATCTGGGTTGAAAATACAAGATCCTGAATGATTTAAAAAGGGCTAAATTGTGATGTCATTATTGTTACCCATTCATTATTAGCAAGATCTGTCATAAAGTTAAGACTCACTTTGCTGTTTGGAGAGAAAGTTTTAGTTATTTGTGAAGACAATTTATCTTGGATAAGAATATTACTTTAGGGGCTGGGGATTTAGCTCAGCGGCAAAGCGCCTGCCTGGCAAGCGCAAGGTCATGAGTTCGGTTCCCGGCGCCGGAGAAAAACCAAAAAAAAAAAACCAAAAAAAAAAAAACAACAAAGAATATTACTTTAAAGACAGTAGGTCTATATGTACTTTCCTTCAATAACAGAGAGCAGAACATTGGCCAGAGCAGCGTAGTTCTCTTCTAGGACAGGGCTCAAGACTATCTGGGAAGAAATGTACAAACAACAATCCAGTGTTTTCTTGCTCTTTCTGCTCCACAAGGAGCAAGTCTGTATCTAGGATGCAACTGGCTCCATGATGGGAATACCCGAAACTGTGGTCAGTGTCATCTTATTCTTGGTCTGGGTTAGACTGAAGCTTAGAAAGGAGAATAATTGACTATCACAGTCAGATCATTTTTCTTTCATACTGGCCCTTTCTGAAAGCACATATAATGTATACATATATATTTTTGTGGGATACCATGTGATATTTAAATGCATATGTATATTGTAAAGTGTTCGCATCAGGGTGAGTGTATCTTTCTCTTCAAATGCTTATCATTTGAAAGAAAACCTGAAGACAGTGTCACTAATATGGGTTCATCACATAAAAGAGATTCAGAAAAAGTAAGCAGGTAAAATTTTGGGATTACTTCTTTCTCTTTTTTCTTTCACCTGTGCTTTTCAGACCTGGCCTACGAGCCTGTCCATCACAATTTAGTGTCAGTGTGTGAACAAAGGACCTGGGTCATCTTGCTGTGGGCTCTTAAGTTAGGATACCCACATAGAAAACATAGCCATATTTCAACTTCCGAATCATCAGACTGTTTCATTTCTGTAAGCAAAACTAGATTGAGTTCTTGTAGGGTTTATTTTGCAAAAAACTTGCTTAATTGGGTGCCTATTATGGTTTTCTACATGTTTTCCTTTCAGTAAAACTGTATTAATAGGTTGCGTAAAGGCCACCATTTTGCAGTATTCAAAAAGAACATTTTTGTTTGTTTCGATATTCCCACACAAAGATTTGGGAGGAGCAGAAGTATAAAAGGATAATGTCATGACTTCAATTTACTGAAATTACTCTGATTTCAAAGATGTTTTGGTAAACAAATCAAGACAGTTCATACCTATCATTAATGAGCCTTACATATATATACTCCAAAAAGGTGAGGTGTGTTTTCTACCTATTCAGTAATTTGAAAGCTCCAGTGAATATGAGCAGACACTGAACACAGCTTTAACTGCAGGGTCTCTGGCACAGAATGGATACTTTCTATAAAATGCAGGGCTGAAATCTCTGCTAGAGAAGTAACTGCACCATAATTGGATCCCAGGAGTTTTATTAGCAGTGGGAGGGAAGTGAAGAGCATCACCAGGTGTCTGAGCAACCAGTGTCACAAACACCTTGCTATTAGGGATCTGGAGATGGAAAAAATGTCCTCAAGGGCTTGGTGACCATTATATACTGACACCCTGGATGAAACTATCAAAGCCTGTGCTCCTCTAAGCTGCAGACTTGCCAGTGAGTCAAGGAAGGTTCCAGTTGTCTGAAATGATTAAAATTAAGCCCAGCATGAGCCAGCTGAAAGATAACCTACTCTGTTTTTCCTATACTTGAGGTTCTCCCAAAGGATAGAAAATCTTTTGAGTAATCTCACCTGTGGATGTTTGTCAACTTATCTATTTTTGCAAGACATGTGGGGAGACGAAGGAAAGTTTTTCACAGTGTAGGATTCTGATGCAGCAACTTGGCCAAAGTGAAGTCTGTTTCCAAAGAAATTGCTTCCTTTAAAGATGAGAAAGGTAATTTTTGGGCTGACTAACCTTCCTGCTTTTTCTCAGTTCCCTTTCCCCATACCCATTTTAATTTTCTACTTGTGTAGAAAACATGGTAGAAAGCTTGTGCAGAAAAATGGGTCCCTGGAGAAGCAGCATTCCTGGGACAGTCCAGAGACCTGTAGTCACCTGTCTTACCCAACTTCACAAGGCTGTCTTGGAGGGCCTCTGGAGCTCCCAACAGCTCTGCTCAGCTGAGCTGTAAGGACAGATGGCATACAAGACAGTTTTGGCTGAATGGGGGAATCAGAACAATCTAGAGGGCTTTGTTTTTTCCCAGTTAGATTTTCCTCTGAATTTGTGGAAAATACCGTAACATGACACTCCCTTTCCTTTGGAGAACAGTCACAGTATAGTTTTGGAGAGAGAAACCCAAACACAATCAGAGTAAAGTCCAGTGCTTAACCACTGTTAGCCTGGTAATAAAAGGGCAGGTGAAAGAAAGACGTTAATTTCATACCATTCCATCTAAAGGGATGACGTGTTTCTAGAAAGTTCTCCAAAAGTTCCTTTCTCTTCCCTCTCATGTAACTTTTGCATTACTTTTTTCTGTTCTCTTTTTTAAGATAGCTGAAGATTAAATGAAGAGGGTGGGTGTGGTCAGAGAAGGGCAGACACAGCCTTAGGGGTTCCAAGGCCTCTCTGTGTATAGACTCTGTGTACAGAAATCACACACTGCGTCTCAGTTCACCCTCATGGTCACTATTTCCATATGGCAGGTAAGGATCCCAGTACAATGCACCCAAGGACTTTTTTTTTTTTTTTTTTAATAGCAGTTTGAGCTTATGTGTGATTCCAGAATCCACTGTGTATAATCACCACAATAAGGAATCGTCTTTACTCTTCTCATTGTGTTTACATTAAATCCCAGTTTAAATGTTACTTTCTACATGAAAATCTAATATATATCTATTTTTGCCTGGACTTGCCCTAGAATGAATCTGTGTAAGAACTACCTTTTTTTTTTTTTTTTTTTGGTTTTTCTCCGGTACCGGGAACCGAACTCACGACCTTGCGCTTGCCAGGCAGGCTTTTTGCCGCTGAGCTAAATCCCCAGCCCCAAGAACTACCTTTTAACTGGCCCTGTTAATTGGAAAATTAATACAAGTATTAAACAATCAATTTTCGTAACTAAGGATATGTATTAACTGTGCAACTTAAAAATGCCTATATTCTTCAGATAAGATGAAAATCCTTTGGAAGGTTAACACAAATATTATCTGGAAGTTCAAAGTTAGCAGGATCCTGAATGTGCACTATTGCCTGAATGACATTGGCTTTCAAAAAAATTGGGAGACTGCAATATACTTCCAGGTCCTGTGATGAATAACTTTGATGTCTTAGGCAGGGGCTCCAATATGCGTCACTCCAAACTCAAGCGGACTGTTTTATCAACAGCCGTGGCTGATGAAAAATCTTCCTGTAATTGTTGTATTCTTATTCAAAGCATTCTTCTTTTCCCCGTTTTGGCTGATCTAATAGGTGGATGAAAGAATTGCCAAATACACATTATAGGCCAAGCTGATTTACTTCATCCTTGTTTCTTCAGAATTTGAAGCAAATAGAGGAAGTCTATTTTGTCAGACTTTACTAGTGATGGGAGAAAATGCTCCTGGCTTGGCATGCGAGCACACACATGTGGGAAATGAAGAAACCTGAGTAAACACTGAGCTTTGCTGGCAGCAACTAACATCTTCCAAGATTTTCACGCCAGTGGGTACAAGAGGCAACACGATCCCATAGCACTTTGAAGTGAATTCTGGGTGTTATATAGAAGATCAATACATCTTTATCTTTAGGAATCGATGAGACCTTACAAAGTCTGCAGAGAATCACTTGCTTGGGAAGGCTTAGAGAAATGCCTGTAGGATGTTTGGGAAATATTTTCATCAAAATGCTCATATAGGAAACAGGAAAATGCAGTTACTTAGAAAACTTTAGTGTTCTAATCAATTTAGATTGGATGAAAACAATGTTTTTTAAAAGATTAAGTTTATTGGTACATTTTAGTTATACATAATGATCACATTCATCATAGGGAATTTGTACTTATACACGATGTATCTTGAGTCTTCTTTGTTTTTCCCATTCCCCTACCCTCCTTTTCAACCCCCTTTCCCCTCCTTATTTACAAAACCTTTATTTTCATTTTTTTCCTTCTTCTCTCATTTTTTCCTGCCTTCCTTCCCTTTTCCTAGTTCCCCTTCCCATTTAAGCATTTTCATCTATTTCACAATATCTATTACACATTTTGGTCCTATTTACACTTTCAGTTTCTCATACCAGAGAAATAATGCAGTATTTACAGATGTATGGCCTCAAAGTGCATCCATTTACCTAGAAATGTCTCAAGTTTATCATTATGACACAGTAGTGCTCTATTGAATAAAAAAAAAAACACATGCTCTTTATCTATTCTGAAATTATAATACAAAGCTATGATGATAAAAAAGCATGGTACTGGCAAAAAACAAAAAACAAAAAAACTAGACCCAAAGATCAATGGAACCCATTAGAAGATGCGGAAACAACTCCAGACATACTCAGCCACCTTATCTTTGACAAAGGAGCCAAACACCTTCACTGGAAAAAATATAGCCTCTTTAATAAATGGTGCCTCAAAAATTGGCTTTCTATATGCTGAAAACTAGACCCATATCTTTCACCATGCACTAAAATAAAATTGAGATGGATCAATGATCTAAATATTAAAACATAAATATCAAATCTGCTGGAAGATAGAATAAGTAGAACTCTTGAAAATATTGGTGTAGGCAAAAACATTTTCACATGCTTTAAAAAACTTTAATAGTTAGGAAACTTCCTAAACCCTGCATCAACACTAAGAATTCAGATGTTCCAACATTGCTTCTGTTCCTCTGCTGGCTAGGTGTTTATATAATGTAGGTAGTTTTCTTGCTGAAAATGATCAATTGATATTGCACACACTAAAATTTAATTTTAAATGCAGAAGATTAATTTCCCAAGATTACCTGGATAAGTTTAGCTAGGATCTGTTTGGTCATTGCCCTTGGTTCTGAAGCCTATTCAGCCCTCAGTAGGTATTGCTGAGCCAGCAATGATTCTGTGTTGCAGCCAGAATTCATGGCTTTTCCAGACCCCAACTGAAGCTTGGGCAATTTTTGTTGCAATATTTCAAAACAATACAATACAATACAATGCATTATCTACTTGATTGAAACTTCCCCATTAGATATTGATTTTTTTAAGATGTCCCCATTAGATATAACATACTTTCTTAAAGAAAAAGGCAAATACACAGATACTTCATAACTATTTTTTGATTAATACTTGCTGATTAAACTGCCATTAATGGTGTGTATTTGCTCATAAGATCAGTTTTCTCCATGAGAATTAGATGAGAACAAAAACACTTAGGGATTGGGAGTTCTGATGAAGTTAGTAGTTAGAGGAACGTGAGAAAAATATATAGAGGACACAAAGATCCCCTCCATTGGGACAAGCACATCTGAAAAAATCGCACTGCATGACAAGGGATGATGAGGGACAGAAAAAGGGCATGATATGGCATGTGCTCCATTTGGCACAGAAATTTTAAAAGATATCCTTACCAGTGGCACAGTCCACTTTCTATAATTTTGTCACATGTGATTCACAGGCCAGTGTATGGTTTGTTATCTTTCAGATTTCATCCAAAGCTCAATAAGATTCTACATTTAATCAAGATGACCAGGTGACTTGTATGCACATTGCACTTTGAGAAGCACAGGTCTGAGACTAGCTTCCACTGAGTCTTGTTCTAATGCATGAGCTGCCTCCTAGCTGTGCCTGATTGGACACTGGATGTACACTGGGTCCAAGACGGGCCAAAGAGATTCTTTCCCTGCATTTGTAAGTTGTGGCTGGGTGTAGGAGGGTTGGGGACCTCTCTCAGTGCAGACAGAAAAAAACTGAAGCAAAGTTCAGAAATCAGAGACAGGCTCTCTAGTTCTTACTGGCAGCTCTTTCCCAAGCCTTGGCTGGAGATGTGCTAAACCTGAGTTCCGCGAAGCATCCTTTGGTCCTTACAATAAATTCCTCCTTTGTACTTAAAGCCAGCTGGACAGTACGCTTGATACTTGGAATCAAATATGACATGAGTTGGAGTCCTAACAAATATGACATGAGTTGGAGCTAGAAAGGGGAGCCAGGTAAGGGCCACAGTACAAGTGCAGCTTTAACTGATTTAGCCCAAGAAGGCACATGTGCTAATACACTAGTTATGTGTGAATGCTTCACAGACCTTCTTAACCAATGAAGTATTGTTCTCAATCTGCTGGAGTGCACTTCTATGCTAATGTCACACAATCCCACTTCAAATCTGGGGGCATTTGGAGGTGATTACTGGAGTTGGCCAGTGTTTTTTATACTAACCCATTTTTCCTCTTCTCTTTCTCCCCTTTCCAGCTATGTCCTAGTCACTGCTGTGATCAATTCCTAGTGATAATGTGTTGGTCTCTTTCCTCAACTTGGCCCAATGGCAGTTGGGTCTGTCAGACTAGAAGACTCACCTTCATCTTTCACTGTAGCTCTGACACAGCCTTCTGGTTTGGTGAGTCAGGGAAGACCCCAGTCCCCAGAGCTGGGCAAGGGGGAGATAGTATCTTTACTGCCAAGAGAAGCCAGCCTGTTTGGCTAGGCTTTTTTTCTTTTTAATTTTCATGACTGCCATTTTCTGGAGCTGGATACTGTGTGTCTACTTTCACATGATCAAAACTGAATCCCTAGATCCATGATCCTGTGCACATCACAGATGCTCTGAACTTCTCAGATATCCCTTTCCCATATTCCAGCCTGCAAATCCGCCCCAAAGTGTGGCCATAGCTGTTGTCTTAACAAGAAACAGGATGATTTGACCTCCTTGTACCAGATAATGTAGATTGCTGGCAATTAAGGAGCCAGTCCCTCTGCCCTGGCTAACCTCGGCACCCCATCCTCCAGCTTGCCCGTAATATTGGTAATTACCACAAATGGACAGTACTTTCTCACAGAATGCAAAGAATTCAGATATTTACCCCCATTTCTGGACATCTTTGTAGAGGTCTAGTGCTAGGGTAAAGCTATCAATGCTCACTCTCTGCTGCTTCTATGTGGGGACCTCTGTGTAAGGAATGTGAAGACATTGCATGATTTCAAGGCCTGAAATACTGTGGGTGAACCAGCAAGAAGCCCCAACCAATGCAATATCAAGGCTGATACCTCCAAAGTCATTACCATACAATTTGAAATCATAGAGTTTTAGGGGATCACAAGGAATTTGGCTGTCAAGGGCAAGGAGAAAAAGAAAGAAAAGAAAATTAGGGGAAAAAAAAGCCAAAAAGCCCTAGGAAAAAGAATTACACAGGACCTCTGAAATCTTCCTTGGCAATGCTGCTCTTTAAAAGATGGGTTAAGTGATCTTCTCTGTTTTACTAGTGAAGCTCTATGGGTCCCTTTTCACAGAATGTTCTAGAGGAAAGTATAAGAGAAAAATTCTAGAAAACCTGAAATAAAAAAAAGGAATGAAAAACTATTCTTCAACTTCCTTGAGGTTGTTTCCTCTTTGCTGGGATAATAGGAATCTCATCAGTGTTTCCCCAGGGCCAGATGTAGAACTGAGCTCCCAGCATCAGTCATGGAGAGTAAAATTGGCCCCTGAGGGCCATTATACCTCCTCTGATGTCCAGAGGACCTTCATAGCTCTCTCTGATCCTACTTCTTCTCTAAGTGGCTCAGAAAAGCAGAAGTTGTCTTGTGAGGAATGTTACTTGAGGGATAAGAAAAGTCCAGAAGGAATTTATCTTAAATGTTTAATCATTCTTGATTAAAAAAAATCCTTCTAAGATAGTTGCCTGTCTTCTAAGGGCATGCAAACTCATTTTAACTAGTTTGATAATCTGAGAGCTAAGAAACGGGATGTTTTCAAAGGCCCACTATAAACAGCTCTCTCTGGCATCTGCTGTAGGTCTGACAAGTGGGACATCACCATTTATGAGTTTCCTGAGGTTAGTCTTTGTTTTTCCATAGTCTTCATCTACAACGGGGCGACAGACTGTTATCCTTAAAAGCTCTACAATCCCACTTTCTGTGCTATCTACTCCCTACCTGGTTGGTGTCATCACTTCCAGTTTACTGTCACATCTCCCCATGGGCATGGGTCTAGGTAAAGTCTTTTTCTCAGCTCTCCCAGTACATAGTACCAAATATGCCACCCAAGGAACCCCCATTGGCAGTTGTGTCAGTGCTCATGATTTTAGTTTTCCTTTTGTTCTCATAGCAGCCATATCTACAATTCATAGTTTTGAATCTCATTTAAATTTCCTAGGTTGTTTTAATTTGAAGGCTGAATGTGTCCTTTAGCCTCCTGTCAGCTTTTCCTACTTTGTAATCTCAGAGAGAGGGCCCACATACTGTAATAGGGAGTAGAGTCAGGTTCCTCTTCCTTGGAGAAATTCACATGTGCACACAATTCTGTGATGACTCTGTCCAAAGATAGCAAAGAACTGGCAGGATCTGGGAGTTTAAGATTTTTGGTGGAGGATCTAGTCACTCTTCACTTTCTCCAAAGCTCAAACTCCTCTAAGTAGAAAGGAGGTAGAGTTTACGACATTCTTCTGGGTATGGGAGGACAGCTGAGTGGCTAAGGGAAGGGAAAGAGAATCCATAGAGCAGAGACTGCACAGTGCTGGCCTTGTGGACTTGGCTGCATTGTATTTAAAAGAAAGAAAAAAACCGACATTAGCTGCCAACACTTACAAATCAGCATGTTTTACACAGACATCTGAATTTCCAGATTTTCTTGAAAAACATTAGTGGTCATGAGCCACATGGAACCTGTCTCCCCTCATGCCATTCTGTGACAACAGCTGAGTAGCAGCTGCTTGTGTAGGTGGGGCATGTGCTCTCCAGGTGGTCCTAGTGCCACCACCGTCCTATGCAACAAGCCCAGTCTGGTGTACCTTGTGCAGCACCTTTCTGGCTCCTGGAGACAGTGAATTGCCTGATGTCTAGGAGAAGCCCCTGAGTAAGAGAAACATTTGGAGATCTGCAAATCCAAACTCGTAGAATCACCAGCAGCACCTTTGAAATAATAAATGCCTAGCATAGCACATGTTTACTGAATTGATGCTATTTTGAATCTATCCAAGGAAAGGTTAGAGGAGGACCAAGAGGGCTTCAGACTTGCAAGATAATGGTGATTGTATAGCTGCAAAAAAAAAGCTATAAACCTGATTGAGTTCAAGGGTGAGCAGTGCCTTCTCATATATTCCTGATGTTCAGAGTACACTTTCTGAGAATAAAGTGCCTATTTATTTGATAAAAAAATGACACATGTTTAAAAATGACCCATGCTTTGCAATCACCCAGCCTATAGAAGAGTCAGAGAAATGCATGAGCAATGTTGGGTATTCCTAAGTTTTTGTATATGAATCACTTGGGGAGAAATAGTTTATTTTCTTTTGTTTCACTTGAATAGGCTACATATAGTAACATTTCAGTCTTCGAATATAAATCATCTAAATTTTCTGATGCAATTGGTTGGTTGTTAGAATCAGTGTCTGAGGACATACATCACATACCAATGAAATGAAAACAAGAAAAGCCTAGCATTTTGAAGCCAAGTAGAATGAATTTTATACATATACATATTTGGTTAATTGAAATGAGGTAAAATTGATAACATTTAGAGTGTTACAGGGCTATTTTGAGGACTAATGAAATAATGTATGGTAAGCACATAGCACTGTCTGAGAATTACACGTTCGTAGCAACTCTTATTGTTACAGATTATCAGTTACTGGCGTGTATAGCAGGTTATTCACCTTGCTCTAGGCCTCTGAAATGTATTTGGAACACTGAATTATCAAGATGTAAGAAATGGTTAGTCTTGTGCATTAATTAGTGTCATTCACTAGCATATAATTTCTGAATCTCAACAGAGAGAAAGAGGATCCTTTGTCCATGGAAGATGAATTATCTCCCTACTTTTATGAGTGGGGGCACAAATAGATAAGGCAGCATACACAGCTGGTGGGGCCTCAGCTTGGTCACTACTCTCTACTAGGAAACTAAACTATCTAACGGGTATCTTCCAAAACATAATTTGTTACAGAGACAGGGATAACATTTAATATATAAAAGAAGCTTCAAGACATATACAAATAGCCGGTGGGTAAATGTTTCACTAATGAATAGGAAAGCATAAGTCAAAGTCACAAGGAGATATCACCTTATACCTGTCAGTAGATGTCAGTGAGGATATACAGAAACTGGAGCTCTATATATTTGTGAGAATGCAAAATGGTGCATGTGCTATAAAAGCAGTATAGACATTCCTCGAATGTCAAAAATATAATTACCATATGATCCAGCAATCTCACTCTTGAATATTTATCCAAAAGAACTAGAATCAGGACCTCAAAGATGTATTAGCATTTATGTTCACTGCAGTGCTATTCACAATAGCCATGATGTGGGAATGGCCTACATGTCAATTGGCAGATGAATGAATGGAGAAAATGTGGCAGATACGTATAATGGACTGCTTGCTGTTCTGTCTTTAAAAGGAAAGAAATTCTGCAAAATGTAACAATACAGATGAAACTTGAGGACTTTATGCTAAGTGCATAATATCACAGAAAATCAAACATTGCATGATTTCACTTATATGAGGTATTTAATTTTTTTTTTTGTCTTTTAAGACAGGGTCTCACTATGCAGTTCCGGCTGGCCTTAAACTCACTTTGTAGCCCAGGCTGGTCTTGAACTCACAACGATCCTCCTGCCTCAGCCTCCCAAGTGCTGGGATTACAGGCATGTGCCACTATGCCCAGAATGAGGTACTTAAAACAGTCAGAATTTTAAAAATCAAAGAAAAGAATGTTGGCTGCTAAGGCCGAGGAAAGAAAAAGTGGGGAGTCACTAACCATTGAGCCTCAAATTTCAGCCGAAAAGGTGATGAATGAGCTTAACAATATTCTATGGCAACACAAATTTTTTCAAAGGATAAAATATCTCTGAAGTGTTCTTACCATAATGAAATAACATTAAATTAGAATATGCTACAAAAATTATATATACAAAATTTATATATATATGTATATATATATATCCCAAACTTTTGTGAGTTGGACAATTTTAAAGGCAATATTCCCCCTTCTTCTTCTATACACATTCCCACACCACCTTAGCTATTTCAAGAACATCGTAGCTGTCATCTGTTTGCCTTAGTTTTCCTTTCTTTTTAGTCCATCATCAAAGATTAGGAGTATCACTTGGTTAGTTCAATAAGCTGCATAATTTGATGTAACAGTGGTATCTAAGATAGCTTTCTTTTGGCCAACTGCATACTGATTTATAGTTAGATGCTAAATTTATTATTTTTTTAAATAAAAGTCCTGGAAAAAGTATAATTCTTTCTGTCCAAACAGTTCTAAGAAACATAATGTGATGTGTATGTGGGGGGGGGGGGAGGTGGATTAGCAAATAAACACACCAACTTCAAAGGCTTCCATCTTGTTTTCATATAACTTAAATAAGATTAGATGACTTGTGATTTATGCTACCACAATCTTCCGTTGCTTCCCACTTTAAATAAAAGTATGATTATAATTAAGATCACATGAACTTGAACTTTTTAGCTTGTAAAAAATAAGATGGATGGCTTGACGACTGCCAAACCCAGCTTTCAAGCATATTCATAACATCAAGCATCTCCGCACTTCAGTCGCACATCTGGTTAGTACTATGAGCATTTACTGCATTGTAGCATCTTACCTATTGTGGCTGAAATAACAGCAGCAGCATCGAGAACAACAAAACAACTGTCCCAACTAACATTTGCCCAAGATTTTATACTTTGAAAAGTACTTTGACTTGGAGTTTTATTTTATTTGGACCTTCCAGCAGCCTGCCTGGTGGGGTAGGTGCTATGGGAACACTTATTTCCATTTATGATGAGGGAGCTAAGGCTCAGAGATTGAAGGGACTTTTTCTACGTATGCAACTAAAAATGGCAGAGCTAGAACTAACACCAATGATTTTCAAATTCTAGCCCAGTGGTCTTTCGACTCCAACACTCCAACTCAATATTGCCACTACTTTCTGGGCCCAAAATAAGAATTTGATTCTATGCCATCTGTTCCAAAGAGCTTCTACACATGTTTAGGTGTTGTTCTTTCTCCTTGGGAGGCTCTTTCCCCAGATTACTGACATCCACTACTCCTTGGGGAGAATCTGCCCAACAGAGCAGCTCTCTTCCTCCCTCTGTACAACCAGTCCTCTGCTTCCTTGGACTCAACTAACTGCAGATCCAGAGTATTAGGGAAAAATTACACCTGTCTTGGCCACCTACAGGATTTCTTTTCTTTGTCATTACTTCTTAAACAATACAGTAGAAAAATTATTTCCATAACCTTTTCATTGTATGAGGTGTTATAAATAATGTAGAGATAATTTAAAGTGTATGAGAAGATGTGTGTAGGATGTATACCAATACCATGGAATTCTATATAAGGGACTTGAGCATCCAAAGATTTTGGTGTCCTTGGGGGTGGTCCTGGACCAATCCCCAAAGGATACTGAGAGACAATTGTATATGTTCATGTGTTTAAACTTCCCTCTAAAATATAAAGACAGTAATCATATTGTATTTGGCTTTGCTCTAATGGTTCACTTCAACTTGATGACTTCTGTGGAGATATTGTCTCCAAATAAGATCGCATTCTGAGGTACTGGGTCTTGGAATTTGAATGTGTTATTCTCAAGGGGACGTGATTCAATCCACAGCTGCCCAGCCTGTTGCTGCTTTACCCAGTGCACCTATCCTCCTGCTCCCATCTCAATTAATGGCATCAGCATCATCTATTCAGTCACAAAGGCCAAAAATTGATGGTTCTCCTTTGTGTTCTGTTTAGTACATCCAATTCAGCAATAAGTGCTATCAATTCTACCTTCAAAACATTGCCTGATTCCTAACATCTCACTTCCCTCTTTTTAATTTAATGGAAAAAGTAAAATTTCAAAACAAAATAATAGAATAACAATAGTTAACATATGGTGTGTTGTTATCTTCAAAGGACTTACAGTCCAAAATATGGGCATAAAAATTTCTGCAAACAATATTGGTACAAGCGTTTCTTTTCAATGAATTAAGAGAAAGTAGTAGCATAACTATAGAGTATTTTTTCTTTTTCCCTTCCTTCCTTTTCCCTTCCCCCCTCTTTCCTTTTGAACAATTTCTTCCCATTTCACAGTATATATTATACATTGGACTTCATTTACTCTTTTAGTTTCTCACACCAGGGAGATAATACAATATTTACACATGTGAGTTTGATTTATTTCACTTATGAATATGGTTTCAAGTTGCATCTATTTGACTATAAAAGTCTCAAATTTACCCTTCTTTATGGCTGAGTAGTACTCTATTGTATAAAAAGACCACTTGTTTTTTATCCATCCCTCTGTTGATGGGCATTTGGGTTGTGTCCAACATTTAGCTATGACAAATTGTGTTGCTCTGCATCTGAAATGAATACACACTTCTCAGATGAAAAAGTATAAACAGCAAATAAATATATGAAAAAATGTTCAACATCATTGGTCATTCGAGATGCAAATGAAAACAACACTGAGATTTCATCTCACTCCAGAAACAATGACTATTGTCAAGAAATCAACTAATAACAAAATGCTTGAGGGGCTCTGGGAAGAAAGGAACCCTTCTCCACCGCTGATGGAAGTGTAGACTGGTGCAACCAGTTTGGAAATTGGTAGGGCGATTCTTAAAAAATGTAGGATTAGAGGTTCCATTCCACTCAGCTATTCCCCTTCTGGGTATATTCCTGGAAGAATTAAAGACATTCCACAGCGATACATGTGCACTCACTGCCCTCTTACAGATTTTCTACTCCAAATCATTAATTTCCTGCTCAGACTAATGTCATTGTTCCTTCCCAGTGCTCACATGCAGAATCTACTTGCCACCCAGAAGTATGATCTCTTTACAAGGTAAACACAACACTCCCTCTTCAAAGCACTGCATTTAGAACAGAATCTGAACTGTAGATCACGCATTAGGAACTTGCAAGGACCAACAGTGCCAGGTCAAACAGGAGCTTGTTAGAGGTGCAGAATCTTGGGGGTCCATTTTAGACTCTCTAAATCAAAATCAGCAAATGATCAACATCCCCAGGTGATTTGTGAGCTTGTTAGCGCTTGAGAAGCACTTTGCTTAGAGGACCCTGCATGATCTCATCCCACCTGCACCTTTGAACTCATTTCCTTCCAACCGTGCTTCCTCTTGTTCATCTGTTTCCTGCTCCAGCCCCCTTGCTATTCCTACCATTCTCATCCCTGGCTGTTCTTTCTGCCTGGAAAGGCTTTTTAGACACTGTCCTCTTTACAAGAGCTACCCCCTCATTGTGTCATTCTCTACACCCTTAACCCATTTTGTTCTTCTGCATAGTCTTATTACCTGAATTTTTAATTTGTCTTTTTATTTATCTCTACCAGCAAAATTTAAACTTCATAAGGTTCAAGAAATCTTAATTCATTCACTATGTCCTCCCATGCAGCAAAAAATGGATGGCACGTAGTAGGGTCTCATAAATATTCATTGAAACAATAGCTAGTCTTTTGGCACAAGGTAGGCCTCTTTTTTCCTGTTAAAGCAATTGTTTTCTCTAGCAAAACGCTCTTAGCCTACTGTTCATGATAGCATGGCATTTTACTAATTCAACACTGTCTTTGTAATTTCCCTCCTGAGACTTTTTTCCTTCCCTTTTTACCCAATCTCAGTCTCTCTGCCCAGGAACAGTCGCGGGATTCTTTTCTGTTGTATAGCACATTGCAAATGGCTCAGAATGAGGCAATGGGAAGCTCCCACTCAACTTTCCAAAGGAGTATGAAATCACAAAGGCCTATTAATAACTTCATTGTATGGCAGGTAACCTCTGGAGCATCTGGACTTGAATTCTTCATATCAAAGAAAATTGAAAAACTCCAACTTTACTATAAAAGAGTGGCAGTCAACTCTACCCAGATGGTGACAGCATTTCAAACTTTGCTTAGGAGCTAGTGACCTTATTTCTTCATCTATGAGGCCTTTGCTCTCTAAGATGCCAAGGAAGATTCTGAAATCTGATTACATGCCAGTGAGCTCAGACTAGTTCCTCACTGAAGAAAATTTCTTTTCAAAAGATCTCCTTAGAAATACACACATACATGCTATACAGTATATGACAAAGCTATTTCAAAATGAGATGTTCAAATCATTTATTTTAATATGAAATTAAATCAGATTACATGTTGCCAAAAATAAGCCTTTCTTCACCAGGCAAAATGTCATTGCTAAGACTTCTGAAGAGCTGAGGAGAATACTTGTACAGGGATCATTGGCTTTCTCCATTCTCAGGATCCTCGATTTGGAAATTTACAGCCTTGGTGGAAATCCAGGACTGGCCCAAATGGCACTGGCTCTTTTATGCCTTTTCTCCCAGGACCTATTGATTGACTGATTGATTGACTGATTGATTGCAGTACTGGAAGACTGAACCCAGGTCGGTTTCAATAACCTACTTCCTCAGCCCTTTATTTTTTATTTTAAGACAAGGTCTTTCTAAGTTGCTAAGTTTTCAAGGTGTGCAGGGACTTGTGATCCTCTTGCCTCAGTTTCCCAGAGTGCTGGAATGTGTGCTACCATACTTGGTTCCCTGGCCTTTTCAGTTCCTTCTTTGTTCTAGTTTTAATTCTGGTGTGAGCTTTCCTACACTGTCAGTGTACTGGGGACAGCAGATAAACCAAACTATTCAGGCTCATATAAAATTAAGCATCACTAATAAGGGACAATTATGGGCATAGAAGTTCTGATCAAAAATACAGTGATTGTTTAAAAATTTTAATATATAATAAAAGACACACTCCTATTAATCTCCCTCAAAATACTCACCCTGTCTTGAGCATACTTATCCAATCCTTTTTGCCACTTTCTGAAGCAGTTCTGGAAGTCTTCTTTCAGGAGCATCATTATGAGACATGATAAAAAAATATAGTGACTGCTGCTGCTGAGTGCCATCTAACAGAAAGGTAGGCCCATCAAAACAATTGGGGTGTCCTCATGCATCTTATTCACCCATCTGGCACTGTGCAACTTGTGCCTCTTCCCCAAAGTCAAAACATTCATGAAAGGCAAACATTTTGAACTGATTCAGAATGTAGAGGCAGCCACGACAAAACAACGATAGACAATCCAGAAAGAGGACTTCCAGAACTGTTTCAGAAAGTGGAAAAAACAATGAGAAAAGCAAATTTTGAAGCAAAGAAAAACATGTTGAGAGGGTGAATGGTAATGTGTCTTTTACTGTAAAAATTTTTTTTTAAACAGACGTTCACCATATTTCGAGATAATACCATGTAGGCTCCAAAAGGGTATCAGAAATTAATCGCAGGAATATTTGCTGGTCGTGTTGGTTCTTAGTGCTCAGGATCAGAAAGGTCACAGATTTGTAGGTTATCTCTTTTGCAACAATATCTTAGCAATGTAAAAGCCAAATACTAGCAATTCTGTCCAATTATCTTTTCTCCTTCTGGCAAACTAAAGAAAAAGCTAATTCACTCAACTATCATGAGCTCTGGGTAGAAAGTGATGGCACTTTTTGTATACCTGGCATTGGCCTCAACAATCCTTTTTGCCTTTTCACGTCACTCGTAACTTATTTCATTCAAACCTATAAGCAATGTAGTTGAAATTGGACCTATCTAGGGAACCGTTGGGCCTGTTTGAAGGATTATTAATTGAAACAAGTAGAGACTGCAGCATACAATCTAGGTGAAGAATCAGGACACGAAATCAGGCCTCTGGACTCTCAACTGAATTCACCTGATAGAGTTTTTTCTGGCCTTATCAGAGCTTTCACCAGTACAGGCAAGAAATAGCTCAGCATGGAGGACCAGGTCCCAGGCTGATGTATGTCCTGAAATAGCTGTGTTTAAGAAAAAGGCCACTAAGGGGAAAGAAGCAGTCATATCTCAATGTCTGCTATCACTTGAGCCTGCAAGCGTCCGGGGCTGGCTGTATTAATGGTAGCAAATGAAAACACTGTAGGGTGGACATCACCAATTTCTTCCTAGCTCTACAATGAAGCACACTTCTAGGATTACAGCAGACACTCGATAATGGTTGGCTAAACTCGGTGGACAATTATAGGCTATGTTTTGGGACTCTTCCCACTAGTTACTTTATGAATTCTATATAGATTTGCCTTAGAAAATGTTCTCACAGTTTTTCTCAGAGGTAAAATTAAGGGGGATGAAAGCAGAGAAATGCTAGCGTTTTCCCTTTCTAACTGAATAAATCTGAGGAAGAACATTTGGGTCAGTCCATAACTTTCAGAAAAAAATGGGCTTTCAGCAGGCCAAAGGCTCCAGTCTGACACTGGTCAATTTCTCGTTCCTAGTGCTAACATGGTGCAACTCCATGCGGCACACCTCGTGTTTTCATCTAGGTTAACACAACCCGGGGAGCTGTGGGTGCATAACTTTCCAAAATTCCAGAGACCCTGCTCTGACATAATGAGCCTCTCCAGTCTGCTTCACTGCTAGCATCTACAGACATGTACTTTAAAGACAACAGAGAAAGGGGAATTTTCTCTGCCCTCTCTGGTTTTTAGTGAAACTGGTTTCTGTAGTAGGCCATTAACTATGTTCCAAGCTACTGTTTAAGAAAGGTAGAGAATCAAAGCGGGAAAAACAGAAATAGAGAGAGCTTTCTCTTCCCCATTTAAAAAAAAAGCCAGGCTAAAGACAAATCGAATAAGGACAAACTCTCCAAAGAGGGAGGATTTCTAGAGATGAGATTGCCAATCGCTTCTTTTGAGTCCTACTCCTTGTAAAGTGATCTGTCCTCCAGTGAGCTTTCTATGATGACCATTAACTGTCTTATTTACCTGGAACATACATAACCCATGGCATTCAATCTGTTTATTGTTACTTTCTTGAACATGTCCTTTTAGGGTTCATTTCAGGACAATGGGAATGTACTACAAGTGTTACTCTGCCCTTACTTTGTCAAGTTTAAAAATCAGCATATCTAGTCTTCTAAAATGGAAGCCCTATCACAGAACATCCAACCTCAGGTATGTCCTCTGGCTCCTACAGTGACACTCCCCAACACCATTCTGGCTCTCCTGCTTTCTCTTCTCCTTTTCCTCATTCTCCCGCTTTAGGCACACTTGTCTCCCTCTATTGAGCCTCTCAGGCTTTGAGACATGTGGTTTCTTTGGCACTCATAGGACAGCCTGCTATACACACCTTCTCAGGGAAAGATTGGCTGTTTTGTTGAAAATTGGCAACACCATCTGTGTCTCTACCACCATGGCTCCATCCTCAGTGACACCCCTGAATTATTTCTTCCATATTATAGCAGTCCTTCCCCATCTGTGGTTTCACTTTCTGCATTTTCAGTTATTCACAACCAACTCTGGTCTAAAAATATTAAAAGAAAATTCTTAAAACAAGCAACTTATAATTTTTAAATTGAGTGCAATTCTCAGGAGTGTGATGAAATCTCTATTAGTTCACTCCATCTCACCCAGGACGTGAGTTATCCCTTTGTCCAATGTATCCATGCTATACACACTACTCATCCGTTAGTCACGTGGAAGCCATCTGGTTGTCAGATTGACTGTAGCAGTACCACAGTGCTTGTGTTCAAGTAGCTTTTATTTATTTATTTATTTATTGGTAGCTTTTGTTTTGTAATGGCCCAAAGGGCAAGAATAGTGATGTTGTAGATTTAATACTTTATATAGTGATATTATTTTATTACTAAGTAC
This sequence comes from Chinchilla lanigera, assembly GCF_000276665.1. Taxonomy (NCBI): domain Eukaryota; kingdom Metazoa; phylum Chordata; class Mammalia; order Rodentia; family Chinchillidae; genus Chinchilla; species Chinchilla lanigera. The sequence goes on from NW_004955439.1 coordinate 881,743, forward strand.
TGAGGATCGAACCCAGTGTCTCCCCACTGAATTACATCATGAGTTTATTTTGCTTTATTGTTTTATTTTGAGACAAGGTCTTGCTGAATTGCCTAGGTTTCCCTGGAATTTGTGATCCTCCTGCCTCAGCCTAAAGGAGTGTTGGGATTGTATTCATATACCACTGTGTCAAGCTCTAGTTATTGTTAATCTTTCACTGTGCCTTATTTACAAGTTAAACTTTATCATAGGTATGTATGTGTAGGACAAAATGGTGTATAAATAGGGTTTAATGTTATTCTCAGTTTCAGGTACCCACTGGAGGTCTTGGAATGTATCCCCCACAGATAAAGGGGAACTACTGTGCATATCAGCTTCTAAAACAGTACAGTGTCTCATTTACTTATTGACACTCTTGATGGTCCATTCATCCCACCTTCACATGCTCGTAGCATCTAACCTTCAATGGTGGAATTTTTGTCTAACTTATTCACTGCTATTTTTCTGGTGCCTAGACAAGTGCACACACTTGGAAGATACCCAGAACCAATTTCTCTTGGATAAATCCATCATTACCAGTTCAAGTAGCCACAGAATACTACACCATAAGATCCGGAGTAAACAAGCTCAGACTATAACTATCATATAAAATAAATTTTCCTACCTTTATTCATTTATAGTGGTACATTTGAAATCTTAATATATTACAGTTTTTTGACACTGCTCTTTGGAATCACAGTGATTATAGGTGCAACACTATCTATTTTTGGGAAGCCACTGAATTTCCTTCCAGTGTGCTAGTTTCCTTTAAAATTGGACCTAGAAAAAAATTGTTATTTGAAAAATAAATGAATTGCTAAAAGGGGTCACAACACATTTCAATTTTTCCATGAGAAAACAATAAACCAGATGATACAGCCTGAACAAAGACTTGCCTGTCTCTTAGTTCTGAAGAAAGTTATATGCCAGGGTCCTGTCCCTGATCAACCTTTCAGAGCCTCTTCAGAGCTTACCAGACCTCAACTGCACACAGCTCTGAGCTCTTTTCTCCACTTCATTTATGCCCTTTTATGTTTTTAAAAGACATACACAGGCCTTTTTTATGTTTGTTTTTTCTATTATAAATATAATACACGTGGAAGAAAAGTTGTAAAGTACAGAAAAATTATGATGAATCAAATACAATTACATGTTTTTTCCAACCACTCAAAATTATATGCACACATACATACATGTATAACATTTTGCATTTGGAAAAACATTGGATTTGAAGTTCTTTATATAGTTTTGTGTCAGCAGGACTTTCCTCTACTTGGGACAGACTCTAGGACATCCAGAAACATTAAACTCTTGTCCTTGCTTCTCTGAATAGTGATAATCAATTGGTTGCCCAAATAGCTGCATACGTACTTTTATTCCTTCATGCAAAACTCTGTTACCTTTTGGACTCCAGTTGCATGAAAGGAACAGAATAGAGATCTAAAATCTGCCATTATACAAATTATCTATTGTTTGCTAAACTAAGGTAAGCTGTAAACGATCCTGGTGTAATTGAAACGTCTCAGTAACACCTCAAAGAGGGTCTTTAAGGCACATATACATACATGTGCATATGTGTGCATGCTTGTGTGTGCATATGCATGTAACAAGGAGAATATAAGGAAGTCATACAGCACTTTACAGCTTTGAGAACCTAAGGAAATTCTACCATGTCCCATTCCATATTGTGTGATATCACTTGTGCCTTGGCCCCTTACCCATTCTTAATGAAATAGACTCCTAGTGTGTATTTCGGCAGGCTCTCATCTGCCGTGGAGCCACAAACTTCAGTTACTTGACTTTCAATTTGTTTTGCATCTTCTATGATATGTCAAGGGCTGGCAGTTAAGAGACGGCACTTTGACTTATAATACAAGGCACAGGATTTGTAAGATCACATGCCCTCTACAAGGAAATAGTTGAGCTCTGAAAAAAAATTTTTTGTGTTAAGTGACTTTGTGAGAGGATATTTAATAAAAGTTCTGACCCATCTCTAAAGTATAGCAACTGGCAAGTGATTACCTCAAATCATAGTTATCATAATAATCACCCTTCATTTGTGTACATCGCACTATAGGATAGAGTTATCAAAGCTTGGGCATTTGCCAAGCGTAGGTTTTACTAGAGCAGACAAACAATCCAAAGCAATCTTTGTACTCTTGGAAATCAGAGAAAGAACCTAAAATCTCTTTTATTATAAAATAACTATTCTTCCTTGAACATTTGGAAAATATAGAGACAAAAAAAGGAAATAACAATCATGTTTGATTCTACCACCTGGGAAGCCAAAAACATTTCTTGAAATTTTTCTATTGGAAAACTATAATCCATTCATTTTATTCAGTGCTGATGTTGGCTCTGTGTAACCCTCCTGTTCCCAGCGGTGCATGCCAAATACTGAAAGAAACTGATAGAGAGGCCAAGTGCAAATACTTTTCTGCCTCATTCCTGCAGTAAGTATATAAACAGTTCATGAGAACCACCTGAGAGGGTTAAGGTGGGAAATGCTACGCCATGTGATTTCATAGTGAGAGAATAGACGATTTTTTTCCTTAGAATGAGATGTCTTAACTACAACTTTCAAGTTAATTTTTACGATGGCTTCACTATAATTTTTTTTTAAAATGTCTTTGCTTTTTTTAGAGTACAACTGAGAGGAAAATACAAACATTTCCCATATGCTGGTTACCCCAAAACATACATTGTCTTTTCCATTGTGAAGATCCCTGACTAGAGTAGTGTGTTTGTGACAATTAATGAACCTACATCAATGCCTCAGAATTATGCAGAGCCTGTAATTTACATTAGGGCTCACTACTGTTCTATAGATTCTGTTTGGACAAACATATAATAACAATTATTCATTATTATGGTACCATACAGATATTCACTGCCCTAAAACTCCTCTATGCTCTGTTTTTCCCCTTCACTATAGTTTTTATCTTATAATTTCAGATATGTAAAAACTTAATTATATACTTTATTATAAAGAAGAATGGAAATCAATTAGCACAGCAGAAAAGAGATTTTAATTATGAACCAGAGTTTTGTTTATAGTTCCACTGTGGGTGGGCACGCACTTACTAGGATCATTTGTGGGACATTTATTTCCAAGTGTTCACCAAAGACAAACCTTTAATTTAGTTTATTCAGTAAACTACATCAATGCTTTAATTTTGATTGATAATCAACAAATACCATTTATCTGTTTTATTGCTACTGTCATCAACTTGATGATTTGTTTACATGAATGTTAATCATGATCATTAGAGGCCCTTACATAAAATGAGGTGAATAATGAATTATACATCCTAACCTTCTAAGATAATTGTTGATCGTTAAGTCATTTATGGGACTTTTATGTGCTCCTGGGAGAAGGGGTAGGTACACTGGTATCACCACTTTGGAAAATTATTTAGCAGAATCATTTAAAGTTGACCTAATAGTTGTAGTTCTGTGTAGATACTCAAGAAAATGTATAATTTTGTGCACAAAGAGACATATACAAAATTTTAATAGCAGCATCATTTGTAGCAGTCTGAAATTAGAGATGCCAAGTGCTTATTATCACTTGAATTAATGAATAATCATACAAACAAGTGCACACACACACACACACACACACACACATATTGGAATACTGGATTACTTATAGCATTGGTCAGCAATGCTTTTCCACGAAAGGACACATAGTAAATGTACTAAGCCTTGGGGATCAGATGATCCCTACCATGACTATGCTCTCACTACAGGGCATGTCTATGTTCTAACAAAATGTATGACAGGTCAGATTTAGCCCACGAGCTACAATTTGCTGATCTTTGCTCTGCAGCAAAACATGTAAATAAACAAAGAGAATGAACTACGTCTATGTGTGAGCGCATGGATGAGTCTCATAGGCCATGCTAAGTGAAAGAATGAAAATAAGAAAAAGAATATAGAAGAGACCTGAAATGTGTTATGTACATGTACCAATTCCCTACAATGAATGCAATCATTATGTACTGCAGACATGTACTAATAAAAAAAAGAATATACTTTTAAAATGTCATTTATATAAATGTCAAAATTAGGACGTAGAAGTCAGTGAGTCAGAAGGGATCTTCAGGAGTTAATGTCTGGGAGGAGCATAAGGATCTATGTCCATTAGTATTATGGCTTAAACATGAACTCTCTCCTAGATTCACGTATTGAGAGCTTGATCCCCAAAGCAGCAATGATCAACAATGGGGCCCAGAGAAGTAATTCAATCATGAGGGTGGTAACTTCGTCAATAGATTAATCCATTGAGAAGTTCACAGATGAATGGGTTATTTAGTAGTCAATGAAGCCTAGCTGGAGGAAGTAGGTAACTGGGGGTGTCTTGTCCCTGGCCCCTTCCCTTCCAGCTCTCTTGTTCTTTCTCTGCTTCCCGACTGCCATGAAATGAGTCCTTTCCTTTGCCATGTCCTTCTGCCATGGTGTTCCTGCATTACAACAGACCCCAGAGCAATGCATCTAAGTGATCATGGACTGAAATCATGGGCCCAAATAAACCTTTCCCCCTTTAAGTTATATAAAGTATTTTGTGACAGTGACAAAAAGTTGACCGATGCAATCAGCCTGTCTGGTTTTATGTGGATACCTTCACTTTCTAAAAATTCATTGACCTGCACTGTATAAAATTGGTTATTTCAGTATTTCAATTAAAAGAAAAATATTCTTTAATCAAAATAAACTAACAGCTAAAGAAATTAATTGAATTAGAAATGCTAATAAATGCAGATGTTATAACTTCAATTGTTGAGGAACATCAGGCTAGCTTGGACACATGTATGTACGTTGTTAGATCTTGTTTTCTCATGTTATATACATGAATACTTCATCTCTTAAAGATGCTAACATTTGAAACTGATCTTCTAAGATGCTTTCTGTATAGGAAAGTAAATAAAATAAACATTCACAGTCACGTTTACTTTAACAGACATATCTCCATTTCCAACAGTACAACCATTACTGGGGGAAAATACTTTATTTACTGTTATGACCTAGGTATTTACACAACCCTCTGTGGCCCATCTGAGGTCTGTCCCCTGAACTTCTACACTCCTGGTGGGTGGACCAGGCTGGGAGAAGTTAAGGACTACTTGGTGAGAGGATGAAGGAGGAGGGTGGATCCGGAGAGGTTAGATAACAGGTACCAAAACACAGCTAGAAGGAATAAGTTCTGGTGTTCCATGGACGGTGGGATGATAAGTGTTCACATCTATTTATCAATTTCTTGAAGATTTGGAAGGGAGGAACATAAAGTCTCCTAACATCAAGAAATGATAGGGAGAAGAAAATGTTAGTTACCCTGATTTGATCAGTGCACACTGCATGCATGTGTTGAAATACCACACTGATCCCAATTAATATGTATAATTAATATGTGTTAATGAGAAAAGATTCACTTCTGTCTTACCAAACTTTCAGACTTAAAGTCCTGTGAAAGCAACATCTGAAAGATTAGGACCTTTTAATGTTGAGATATTTGCTTAAGCCTCTATGATGACCAAGTCGCAAATGTTTGTGAAATTATCCCAAACGTGATCATAGTCATTTATACCCTGTCACCCAGAGTCATCCTGACATTTCATTAGTCACTCATCTTGTAAGTATGATGTGTGAAGGAAGACTTTTTCTGATACAAAAAGTGAAATAGCAGACAGAATAAGTGCCTTGCACACAATTGCCTGGTGGGATTAATTATTAACAACTCCATTCTATAAATAATGCAGTAATTCAGGAAAAAGATGTGAAATGTTTCCTTCAAAACATGGAAAATATATTTTTGAATTCAATATATACTTTCAAAAGGTTCAATTACTTATCCAAATACTCAATATTCTAGAGGAAGGAAAAATATTGCAATGCATTTTCTTGGCATTATGTTAAAACTTTTAGAAAGCATTTGACATGGTAACTCTTCAAATGTATTTACTATACATATTCCAAATCTCTGATTTATAGCATATGATTATCACAATAAAGGTATTTCTGTTCATCAACCTCATGGAATTCTGTACCCCATTAATTCTTCTGGCATTATTACACAGTTATTCTCTGCATAAAGATGTTTCAGTCAGTGATGGACAACATATATGGGCATGGTTCCATATCATTATAATGGAGCTGAGAAATTCCTATTGCGTAGTATTTTTTCTGTGCCATTTCTAAGTGTAGGTGTGTTTAGATGCATAAATGTCATTGTGTGATGATTGACTGCAGTACTCAGTACATAACATGCTGTGCTAGTGTGTAGCCATAGAACAACAGGCTGCAGCACATTACCTAAGTGTGTAGATGGCTGTCTTGTCTGGGCTTATGTAAGTACACGCTATGATGTTGCTCAATGGCAAAATAAGCTAATGATGCATTTCTCAGAATGTGTCTTTGTTTTGAAGCAATACATGGCTACACTCAGAAATGTGAGGGCATCTTTTGGAATGAAACCTTCCATTTTCTATTGTGCCACTTAGAAATAGAATCCCCAGCATCTAGAATTTGGTTGAAGATAAAATGACATTTTGCAATGTTTCCCAATGTTGATTATTTTATTAAATTACAAGTCATAAAATTTTTAAATGCTGCCTAAAACTTAAAAGTATTAAGCTACCATGTGGTTGACTACCTGAAATTTGACCAAAGAAATCCATGCATCATTGTATACGAATATACTTTCAGACTTACCTTCAAGATTTTTGCAGTAAAAATGATCAGTAATTGAAAGTTAAGTGAATCAGTGAAAGTTTTGGTATCTGAGCTTCTATATCACTTGTTAGCTACTTCTTTGGAATAGACCTTGTAATTTAATAAACTACCTTTTGGCATTGTGGGACTGACAAAGAAATGTTTAGATTATCTCTTGTTAGAGACATATGCTGAAAATGTTTAATGTTCTGGCATTTAAACATAGCAAAGATGGCAACTGATATAATGGCAACAAGTATTCATTTTCTTAATACTTTAAAATTTTATTCTTGTATATTTTTATAATATGCCTATTTTTCTCTGAAAATTTCTATGTTTTGTGAATATTTATAATCTATAAATATTAGAAAACTATATATTTACAGCTGATAAAGCAGATGGTTTGATAATCACAGGATAGGACCTTTTAAGCCACCCTGAGTAGTCAGCCTACATGAAGAATCTAAGAGGTAGAAATCTACAATGAAATACATTCTATGCTCCCTCAATAAAAAGTCCTAATGTTTTGGGGTCAAAAATAAAAATGAAATTGTGAGACATTAAGAACAGTGATATAGGCAAGCTTCCTAGGAGGCCTCATCTTGTGAGCATAAAGTCTCAGAATAAAGCTGCTACATGGGGAAAGAGAACCAGGATTGGTGGCTGAAGAGGAAGAGAAAGTTTTGCTGTGAGTGACCAAGGTCAGCGAGGTTCTGGAGAAGGTAGTATTTCCTGAGTAGCTTCACGCAAGTTGGCAAGTTAATGCAGAAGTAAGAGAGGTCAGAAAAGTCTCCCAAAAGGCATTGTTGAACAATGGGAGAAGGGAAAGGGTGAATATATAACCTTACACGTTCCTTCAGCCTTGATTAGGAGTTGTTTTTCGGCTTCACTTGGACTAATGCGAAGTGCTAGGATTAGAAAGATAAATAAAATGGAGATTCCCCTGAAATCTGCAGGCTGGATGGAGAAATGGAGAGGTAAGCCAGTGTTTACAGTACGGAGGAGAGGAGTTTGTGAATTAGGATTAAGGAGCACCCTTATGCAGGTAACCTGGGCTGGCCCCTGGAGGAGGAGGAGGAGAGAAAGAGGAGCAGGAGGAGCGAAAGAGGAGCAGGAGGAGCAGGAGGAGGAAAAGGAAGAAGAAGCATCACTTAAGGAGCAAAGAGAAGGGGAGGGTTTTCATAACACAGAGCAGTTACGCCTCTGAAATGTGTGTTGAGAAGTATACATAGCTTAGATTTTCTGCATTTTTATTTTAAAGAATGGGCCTTGATATTTTGGTTCATAGTTGCTAACGTCAGCGAGGTTCTCTCTCTCTCCCTCTCTCTCTGGGATACTGCTCTAGTGAGTTCTTTTACATTTTATATAACTTTAGTTTCAAATTAGCCTGTTACTTTATGCCTTCACCCACTCCTCCTCTCCTTACTCTCCTCTGAGTATCACGCTTTCTTCTCAAAAGGAAGTACAAGAACGTGATTAGATGGAACATCTGTGTCTCCCACCAGTCATTGCCCACCCCCGCCCTCGAAGATGCCTCTGCCACTGCGCTTCCTCCTCCATCTTGAACCCACCTTATCTCAGTCACAGGCAGCTTGAAGGCTCACCAGCACTCCTTTCTCTTTTGAAAACTTTAGCTACTTCCTCCACTCTCTGCTCTCCCCATCAACACATACACCATCCCAAGAAAGCCTTCCTCACCCCAGACTGACAGGTGCTGTTCTATCCCGTCTTCCTTTCTCAGACAAGTTCCTTGACAGAAGAGGGCCCTCCTCAACCCTCTTTGCCACTTAGTTTTGAGCCTTGTCCCCTTGTCCCCTCTCTGCCCTTGTGCTAATTATACTCCTGCTGATATTACTTTCAGGTTGCTCAGTCCAATGGACACCTTTTGGCCTTAATTACCTTTGACCTCACAGTACCTCACTGTTACCATGCCTTTCCTTTTGAAACTCTCTCCTCTCGGATAAGATGGCTACTACACCATTCTTTACTGATTTCCCATCTCTCTGTCCACTCACTCTGAGCCTCCTACCTGTTTAGGCTTCTATAGATTTCCTTTTAACCTGCTCAAATTTTTGGGGTGATACTTTCCAGCAATCTAAGATGCACCCTGTGTCACTGTCTTCACTGTGCCCTGGGTGAACTCATCACCAATATGTTGCCAATGGCACTTGGTTGCTGATCTCTCATCTCAGCTCTTGAGCTCCCCTACTCCTGAGACTTTCCTGAACACTGCAAATTTACTGCCTCAAATTCACCACCTCATTTCTCCCAGATGGAAATCTAATTCTCCTGTATTCTCCATTGGTGGTGACGGGGGGGTGGGCAGCACCTCTATTTCATAACATTACCTATGCTTAGTCCACACGAAGTTCTATCATTCTCTTGCAAAATCTGTATCTTGTGCTTTCTGTCCTTTCTGATACTGTGTCAGTTCAGGCAGAACTCATCATTTCTCATCTGATAATTGCTGTTATTTCCTAAATTGGTCTCTCTCCCATCCTGTCCGCCTAGGCATTCTCTACTCTAGACAGCCTGTACATCTCACATGATAGCTCTTCTGCTCAATCACCCTGAAACAGTGATTTCGTCCCGTTAGAGGGCCCTTCAGAACTGTTCCTACCTCCTCTCCACACTGTTAACTTACAACTTCTTTTATTCTATTCTCCAAGCATAGTGGCCTTCTTATAGTTTCTCTCATTGCTCGCAGTAGTTTGCCTGTACCAGTTGCACTTCCTGTCTAGAAATGCTGACGCCTTTCCCACTAGGCTCCCTAGCCCGGTGTCCTGAGGCCGTCTGCTGCTCTCTCCGGTGCTCAGGTTCTTATCACTTCTTGCACAGAGACCTGTCCAGACACCATTCCAACTTCCTCTTCCGTAAGACCCAGGCCCATTCTTATTACGGCTTCTCATGCAGGGATGCTGCTATTTGTGGAGTTGTCCATGGCCCACTAGACTGGGAGCTTCCTGAGGGCAGAAGGTAGAAGAGTAGTGTCTTTGCATTCCTGTGCTGCTGCCCTGTGTGTTCCTATAATGCTTATTGCCTGAACATACTTCTTAAGTGTAGCTTTGTATGAAGAATGACAAATTTCACTGAATGGCCTTTTCTTTACCGTCAGACAGAATATAAAGTGAATATAATGTGAGATGGATACTTCTATCATTCTTAGGTTTGATAACTTCAGTCTTCATAATTGGCCTTGCTGCATTGTTATTCTGCAGCTAGCTCTTGTCTGAACCCTGGATCCCGGCTGCATTGAGAAGTGTGACGTTTTTGTTGCCTTGGAAATGCAGCAACATTCCATGGAAAGAAACAGTGAAACTTGTTTCCTTAAGCAAAGCAATATTGATTTCCAAGTATAAAATTTTAAAAGGCAGCAGGATTATGTAGAAGCCTTTAAAGCCATAAACCTCAGGGTGAAATAGCTTTCTGTATATTTCTATAAACATAGACCACATAAAATAATGGGCCTCCTTCTGTTTTCTTAACACAGTGTTCCATCAGCCCAAGGATAAACTCTGTGGCAATAGGGATTCTGCCTTGCTCATTTATATCAACTTTCAGAGTACCCCTAGCGGAGGGCTGGGCATATGGTGATACTCAGCAAATATTTGCTAATCTCCTTTCTCTTAGGATGGATTTGAATCAACTATTTGCAGAGAACTATATACTTCTTATCCAGGAACAAAGAGTAATCATCAGTAATATGCTCAGGAAACAGCCAATTGTGAGAGTTCATATAGGAGCTGACCCATTGCTTTGTGCCTGCGAAAGGTTTTGAATGTTGTACCAAACTGTCTTCAGCTCATTTGAGTGAAGACCTGTAAGTGATTATGCTCTTCTCACATACGCATCAGTCTGTATCCCTTCAGCAGATACTGTGGGCAGCTAGATGTTCCAGGAGCTGCATACGCAGTAGAGAGCAAAACTAAGTCCCTAGTTTCACGATGTTTACGCTGTGTGTGTGTGTGTGTGTGTGTGTGTGTGTGAGAGAGAGAGAGAGAGAGAGAGAGAGAGAGACAGAGAGAGAGATTAGGTGAGGCAAGGGCACAATGATCAATAAATGAGTGTAAAATGTCATTTGGTGAAAAGTGCAATGAAAACAGGGCCCTGGGGGAGGCACAGTGATGATGTGCCCACTCCCTTCCCTTGGGAATATCCAGTTTCCATTTGTTCTTCTTGCAGAGTTAGAAAATATTGTCCAGAGATTTTATTATTCGAGCATGCATAAAGAAAAAGTGAATTAATACGTCCAAGTGAAATGATTGAAGTGCTTGTATCATTAAGATTAAATTCAGGAAGACTTCTAACCTCCATAAATCAAAACTAAGCAACTTGAAATCTTTTGTCTAAAGATCTTATGTATAAGGCATACTTTTAATTCAAGCACATGTAAATAAAT